>NC_083285.1:612500-912500 GCF_963506605.1 Zootoca vivipara
CCACACTTAGCAAACTTTTATGCTCCGTACAGTCCTCGGGGGCACCTACAAGTACATAGCAATTAGACCCAGTAAATCTTATTACAATTTGCATTCTGTAACACCCATGCCCTTTGGCTGCAGTTCAAAACAGTAGCACATTGAACGCTGGGAGAAAGTGGGCTCAGCAGATGAATTTTATAAGGAGGAAAAGGGAAGAAAAAAAGAATTGAATCGTCGCACTTCTTGATTTGCTAACTTATTTCCCCATCCCATGAATAAGGGTTTGATCAATGGATTCAAACTTCAAGAAAGAAGATTCCACCTAAACATTAGGAAGAACTTCCTGACAGTAAGAGCTGTTCGGCAGTGGAATTTGCTTCTTTGGAGGTCTTTAAGCAGAGGCTTGACAGGCATATGTCAAGAATGCTTTGATGGTGTTTCCTGCTTGGCAGGGGGTTGGACTGGATGGCCCTTGTGGTCTCTTCCAACTCTATGATTCTATGATTCTATGATCTTGCAACAGAACGTACCAAGCACATGGCACTTTCAACAATATATTCTTCCAAGGAATTATTCCCTGCTTCTCTGCATTGTGACTCTGTTATGTGGTCTGTTTATTTTCTGTTATGGATTTTATTGTTACTTGAGTATTTTTTTTCTATGGTTGGACAAAGTATAAATCAGTAGAGCACATGGGATGGCGGAGTGCTGCCGCTCACCTGAGTTCTGGTCAGTTACATCACTGCTGCTTACGGGGGGGGGGGGGCAGCAGGGCAGTCAGTGCAGTGCAAACACATGGGCAGGAGTGGATTGGAGCCACTGGCCTCACTGCCACCCAGGGGCATAGCAAGGGGGTCTGGGGGAGCTGTGGCCCCAAGGGCATTTTTGAGAGGAGATGCAACCAGACGCCCCCCCGGCTACCTCTTTGGGACTGGCTCACACTCAGATGCAGCTCTGTTCTTGGCTCTGGTCTGACCCGGGACAGAGAGGAGGAGGAGGAGAGTCATGGCAATATTGCAGCCCCTCCCTCTGACTGGGCAACACCACATGAGGATGTTGCTGAGGCAGCATTCTTGCACCTGGCTGGCGTACGCTCTGCTGCCACCACCTCACCTCTCCCCCTCTACCCAGGGGCGTAGGAAGGGGTCTGCGGGGTCTGCGGTCTGCCCCGGGTGTCACCTGTGTGTATGTGTGTGACACAATGGTGGGTGGCACTCACCGCGGGGCTTGCAGCGCACCCGAGCCACACGTCTTGGGCGCCCGCAGGCTCCGTGCTTTCTGCCTGCTGCCTCCCCTGCAGCTGTAGGGCGGCCGAGGGTGTGTGCGCGCCTTCGGTATGGGTGCCACACATGCGCAGCCAGGTGCAATGGTTGCCAGAGAGGCTTCCTCTGCCACTGCCTCTACTTCCCAATAAGCACAACAAACCAGCCCAGCCCTCTTTCCCTTACTAGTATAGCAAAGAAACAAATACGTATGTATGTATGTATGTATGTATGTATGTATGTATGTATGTATGTATGTATGTTGGGTTAGGGGGCATCCGCGGGCCAGCGGCCCCCCCCATCCAAACCCGGGGTGGGTGGGGAGACTGCTTTACTCCCCAAGCAGCCGCCAAATTCCCCATGAAGGTCGGAGTGGTAGAACAGGGGTCAGCCATTTCCCCCCACGAGCGAAACCTGAAGCCCATTTAACCAGCATTGTAAATGGGGTGCTAGGACTAGGTAGATTCTGTCAGTTTTGGTTTTTCTCAGTTTCTCAATATTCCAGTCTTATGTTCAGTTCTCCACATTTCCGCATCTGATTGTGATTTATTTATTTTTAAAGTCCTCATGAAAATCCATTGGCAATTCTGCAAGTGATATTCCCCTAATAAAATACACTTTTGTGGGTGGATAACTGCATTGCAAATTCAGAGTAGTATGAATTTGAATTTTGAAGAATAGATGTATTTCAGTTTACATATTGCTTCGGGAAGGGTAAATTAAGTCAGTTTGCCTTTAAATGTGAATTAAACAGAATTTCTCTCCATCTCTGTGAGATAACTGTATCTGTTTATGCTAGCTCATTTCCTAAGTAATCTTGAAAGAATAAGAATAAGAATTATTCTTACCCGCCTTAATGTACCACCTCAGTAACTGAAGAGGCCAACTGGCCCTTAGCTTGCTCAGTAACTATTTTGACTTAGAATCGCACAGTCTTGAAAACTCCTTGGAATTGGATATCCTGAGCAGGGGAGTCCTCCTATCCCAGCTCCCTGGCCTCCTGTCTTGTTCATTTTCTTTCCAGACTGGTGTGGCTTGTTGGTTGGAGCTAAGTCACCTTCCTATGTCCACAGTTTTACAAATTGTCATTCAGAGATTGCCCATCCAGGAATTGTCCTAACAAAGTGTCTTGTTTAGAGTAATCTCCTGCACTGACATTCGTACAGCAGATTAAGAATGACTTTGCTCTGTGCTTTTGCTCATAATCTGTAATACAAATGTTAGTACAGGTGATTAGTGTTAGGTTAAATTGCCCAGTCCAAAGGAAATCCTGTAGATAAGCCATGAATGTACCTACAAAGCCTTCATTGTCAGAAAATAGGATACTGTAATAGATTAAAAAATGTAAAGGACCCCTGCGTGGTTAAGTCCGGTCAAAGGCAACTATGGGGTGCAGCACTCATGTCACTTTCAGGTTGAAAAAGCTGGCACTTGTCCGCAGACAGCTTTGTGGGTCATGTGGCTAGCATGACTAAACTGCTTCTGCTGAAGTGGGACACCATGATGGAAGCCAGAGCGCATGGGAACACCGTTTACCTTCCCGCCGCAGCAGTTCCTATTTACCCACTTGCGCTGGTATGCTTTCAAACTTCTAGGTTGGCAGGAGCTGGGACAGAGCAACAGGAGCTCACCCCGTTACAGGGATTCGAACTGATGACCTTACAATCAGCAAGCCCAAGAGGCTCAGCGGTTTAGACCACGGCGCCACCTGCGTCCCTGCAGATACTGTAATAGACTGGACTAGAAGAAGACACCAGGGAACAGATTGGATTATATGCACAGAGCTGTTAAGGTGCTACACCCAATATGCCAGCAAGTTTGGAAAACTCAGCAATGGCCAGAGGATTGGAGAAGATCAGTCTACATCCCGATTCCAAAGAAGGGCAGTGCCAAAGAATGCTCCAACTACCGCACAATTGCGCTCATTTCACACGCTAGCAAGGTTATGCTTAAAATTCTACAAGGCAGGCTTAGGCAGTATGTGGACCGAGAACTCCCAGAAGTGCAAGCTGGATTTCGAAGGGGCAGAGGAACCAGAGACCAAATAGCAAACATGCGCTGGATTATGGAGAAAGCTAGAGAGTTCCAGAAAAACGTCTACTTCTGCTTCATTGACTATGCAAAAGCCTTTGACTGTGTCGACCACAGCAAACTATGGCAAGTTCTTAAAGAAATGGGAGTGCCTGATCACCTCATCTGTCTCCTGAGAAATCTCTATGTGGGTCAAGAAGCTACAGTTAGAACTGGATATGGAACAACTGATTGGTTCAAAATTGGGAAAGGAGTACGACAAGGTTGTATATTGTCTCCCTGCTTATTTAACTTATATGCAGAATTCATCATGCGAAAGGCTGGACTAGATGAATCCCAAGCCGGAATTAAGATTGCTGGAAGAAATATCAACAACCTCAGATATGCAGATGACACAACCTTGATGGCAGAAAGCGAGGAGGAATTAAAGAACCTTTTAATGAGGGTGAAAGAGGAGAGCGCAAAATATGGTCTGAAGCTCAACATCAAAAAAACCAAGATCATGGCCACTGGTCCCATCACCTCCTGGCAAATAGAAGGGGAAGAAATGGAGGCAGTGAGAGATTTTACTTTCTTGGGCTCCTCGATCACTGCAGATGGTGACAGCAGTCACGAAATTAAAAGACGCCAGCATCTTAAAAAGCAGAGACATCACCTTGCCGACAAAGGTCCGTATAGTTAAAGCTATGGTTTTCCCAGTAGTGATGTATGGAAGTGAGAGTTGGACCATAAAGAAGGCTGATCGCCGAAGAATTGATGCTTTTGAATTATGGTGCTGGAGGAGACTCTTGAGAGTCCCATGGACTGCAAGAAGATCAAACCTATCCATTCTTAAGGAAATCAGCCCTGAGTGCTCCCTGGAAGGACAGATCGTGAAGCTGAGGCTCCAATACTTTGGCCACCTCATGAGAAGAGAAGAATCCTTGGAAAAGACCCTGATGTTGGGAAAGATTGAGGGCACTAGGAGAAGGGGACGACAGAGGACAAGATGGTTGGACAGTGTTCTCGAAGCTATGAACATGAGTTTGACCAAACTGTGGGAGGCAGTGCAAGACAGGAGTGCCTGGCGTGCTATGGTCCATGGGGTCACGAAGAGTCGGACACGACTAAACGACTAAACAACAACAAGAAGAAGACACCAGGGAACAGATTGGATTATATGCACAGAGGACTCTAAACATATCAGAATTAGCCACAATGTCTCTTTCTTAAGAAAAATGGCAGGCAGCTGTGTTGAAACAGGGAGGTGGGGAGAAAAGTAAGGTAACATCTTTATTAGGACAATTGCAGCATCACAGATTTATACATACAGTGGTACCTCTACTTACGAATAACTACTTACGAATGTTTCTACTTACGAACGGAGCTGCGCCAGCCATCTTGGATGCGGTTTAGATAGGATTTTTTCTACTTATGAAATTTTAGATAGGTTTGCTTCGACTTACGAATTTTTTCTCCCAACGCATTCCTATGGGATTTGACTTACAATTTTTTCTTGACTTACGAATGTGCGTTTGGAACGCATTAAATTTGTAAGTAGAGGTACCACTGCACATACATACATACATACATACATGCATACATTTATGCTGCCTTTCCATAGAGTCTGTTTAGCAGTCTCAGCTTTTGTAGTTGGGGTCAGTCTGGGCACCACTGTCCCAGGCCTCCAAGGCAGGGAGCAGGTCCTCCGGCACTCACAGCTCAGATTTATTTAAAAACAAAGCTGCTTATTCTTTATGAAAGGAGATGCTCAAAGCAGCCAACACAAATGTTAAGGAACACAAGAATGAAATTATTAGGGATCCTATCATGAAAGGAACCAGTTTTTTTAAAACAACAACAACAACCAACACTATATTAAAGATGAAAAGCAGGGGTACTATGGCTGGTTAGCTGCATTTGTTGAGATGCTGTCAACAGAGGTAATTAAGTGGCAATTAAGGATTATTATCTTGTTGTATTAACATTGGAATCAGCTTCCAAATGCTCCGGAAGGGTTGCTCACTGCAGTGGAACATACCTGGGGAACACAGACAGGTGAGAAATCAGAAGTGGAAGGACTGCAATCTCACCAAACACCACTTCCTTGCCCTAGAGGTTAATGACTCTAGGGCAGAGCTTTCCAAACTGTGTGTCACGACACATTAGTGTGTCAGCTGCCATGTGCAGGTGTGTCGCACAAATGCTCCCTGCACTCCTTCCACGGCTGGAAAGGGAGTGGGCAGCCCACCGGTTTCCTAGGAAAACAGAATTACTGTGTCGCGAAACGATGCATGTCTAAAAAGTGTGTCAACAACATGAAAAGTCTGGAAAGCTCTGTTCTAGGGCGAAGACCAGCACAACCTCCTTTCTCCAATCATCAGGGTCCCTTCCAGCTCAACAATGCTATGAGTCTATGGATGTCTACTGCAGGGCGTGCTGGGTGCCTGATGCTGCTGGACTCCCCTCATCACTGACCCCTGGCCAGGCTGGCTGATGGGAGCTGGAGTCTAGCAAGAGCTGGATGGTGCCTGGTTGGTTGCCCTGCATCAGCATCAACACCGGCATCCATGAGGGAAATGGGCAACTTGTACCGTGTCCTTGTTTGAGTCCTCTGTCCTACGTTATGCGACTCTTCTGGCTTTTAATCACATTATGCAATGTCTATAGGAATCATTTCTCACAAGTGTGCACCCCCAGTATAATTAATTGTTGCTTCAGCTGACATTACTGCTTGCTTTCCTCCTGCCTCTTTAATTAACACCTTTCCCCCCGCACCCCACACCCAGCACATCCCAGAAACTGTTATATGATGGAAGAGTGAAGATGAATATAATTATATGCAGCAGGCATTAGCTGCATGAGCCTTGAATAAACCATTGTTATGTTACACCTAAAGGTGGGAAGTTTCACCCAGAAGCAGGACTAACTAAAATGCTAGTGGAAATGGGGAAAAGCACTAAAATGTGGTTATGCAAATTTAAGGGACACGAAAGGCAAGGTTTTCATAATTCTTCAAAAATACACACAGAAATAAAATATCAAAGCAATGGGAGGAAAAAAACACCAAGTGGTGAATCAGATTGTCATGATTTTATGAGAGGGATCCACAATGGGAGTCCACTGGGACTAATCCAGCCCTCCATGGGGTACCAGCTGGCCTTGTGGTGTATTTTATTTTATGTATGTATACATTTAAAATGATTTCTATTTATTTGCTTTAATTTATTGCATTTATATACCACCTTTAGCTTCCAAGAAGCTCAAGGTGGCGCACATGGTTCTCCTCCTCCCCATGTCATCCTCACAACATTCCTGTGCCGTAGGTGAGGCTGCGAGAGTGACTGGCCCAAGGTCACCCAGAGAACTTCAGAGCTGAGTGGAGATTCAGACCCTGGTCTCCCAGGCCCTATAACTGTTCACACCACACTGGCTCATCACTCAAAACGGTTTCCAGAGCAGCTTGCGAATTACTAAAGAAGAAGAAGACAGTTACAACCTAAGACACAACACAAAAGGAAAGAGGGAGGGAGGGAGGGAGGGAGGAAAGTTAGGTACCTGTTCTTAAAGTGAGTAAGTTTTTATAACAATCAGCTGCGATGGGAAAAGTTCAGGAGAAAAAAAGAGCAAAGTCAGTGGAATTCTCTGCCTCTGCTGTAGCTGGAATAGCTGCCATTTAGTTGCTAGTCCAGAGGGAGGGAAGAGAGCCTGGCACATTTACAGAGGCGAGTGGTTGGCGGGAGCGCGCATATGCACACTCTTTGTGGCGGATAGGCTCTGGTTCATGCTGATAGGGTGGAATGATCCCTTACCACCCTATCCACAGGTATTCCTCTTAAAGGAATCCATTGGACCGATGGTTGGTATTCCCCCAAGCGGGGTTGCCCTAATCCAGTGTTCCGGGCACATGTGGGGGAATCAGGGCCTGGCTGGCGAGCGCCAGTCAGGTAACCCCATCCCAGGTGTGTACCTGGCTGCTGACATGGTGTGCCCTGAGTCAGTGCTACCCTAGGTAGCTTTTGGAACCAGAGCCTATGCAACCACTCACTTGATGTGTAATCAATCAGGTTGTGGCCTACATTCTGCCAAAAACCAAACCAAAAATATGAGTCATGTCTGAATTTATTTCTAGGCCTGGGATAGAGGGTCTCCACACGCAACTAGGCCACAGTGGTTGTCAGGCGCAATAGTCAAGAAACACAAATATCGCTTTTGCTTAATAGGCACTTTCTGCCTGTCTTGAGCTTTCTGCTTGTCAAATATTATTTGCAGAGAAAGTGCAGAGCTTCCTTTAGGTGGATGCATTTTAAATCTTTGCTTATGTTGTTCTCTTTTCCATACTGCCCTGTGTATACAGTCCTTCGCTTATTTTGTCTCTTTTTTCCCGTGCCCCAGGACCCATTTAATAGTGAAAACCCCTATTTAGTTTAGTCATTTGACCTGTGCCAATATTTTCTATCTTTGGTGGGTGGGCGGGGACGGCTGATGGTACTTCATTTCATTCCCACTGAGGTCTCCAAATGGCATTCACTTCTGGTCATACCCCTTTTCATTCTAAATTTCTCAGGTTTTTGACAAGTTTCAGAGGACATCTTTTGAGGTTCAACTCTCTTTCCTTCACAAGGTGAAGATTCATAGATGTGTGCTCAATCCTGTTGCAATCACTTCTCTTGGATTTATTATTAATTTATCCAAGCCCTCACGAGGTGGCTTTACAATAAACATGTTAAAAACACAGCAACTGAAAAAAATAACACCGTTAAAATAGCATCAGATAAAAACACACAGAAAAAATAAATCAACAAAAATACTGACAGAATATCAAAGTCCAAGGTTCATTTAAAGGCCTCAAGGGAGGGAGCTAGTTGGAGTTAAAGCATTTTTGTTTCTGAGTTCAGTCTTCGGTGTATTATACTATGCTTGAGTTCTCATGCTCAAATAAGGATTAGGATAAGCAGATGTCAATGGTGTCCCAGGTAAACAAACAGTGAAATTGAGGGGTTCTTTTCAGTCTGTCCATTGTGCTTCCCACTTCTTCTGGTTTCAGATATTCCTAGTAAAGAAGAGTTCTAAAAATGTACCCCCCCCCAATCTATTTAGAATGTTTGTTTTTGTGTAGTTCATTAATCAAAACTTTTTCATGAGCTGCCAGTTGCTAGAGGTCATGCATTCAGTTTACTGTGCTTGCTATGAGCCAAAATTCATTGGAGATTCATTCATTTTGCTGCTAGCATGCTTTCGGAAAAGCAGTAATTGAGAAGAAGCATGTGAGGGCGCCAAGTTTTGACCTTGCACAGGGTGCCGTATTGTGAAAGGTTAGCAAAGTCAGTCCCTGATGGCAGGGATGAAGAATTTGGTATCCTCAAGATTCTTCTTGAACTACAACTCCCATCAGCCCTTGCTAACATGGCCAGGGGTGATATGTGTTAGAGTCCTGCTGCATCTGGAGGGCCACAGGCTGCTCATCCCTGCTCTAAGATCCCCTCACATTTTGGCTGCCGGCAGATATGATAAAGTGAAGGACAGAAGTGGTGCAATTTCACTTTCCTAACCCACCCTGTAAGTGATGCAAAACTTATCTTGCCAACAGAGAGACGCCTGTGTCCTTGAAAGATTGCCCCTTCAACCCAAACCAGATAGCACAATGTGCTGAAAAATCCAGCTCTCTCTTCCATTTCATGCTCTCACTGGGCAACAGCACCTGATCAGTGCAACGGCTGCAGATGGTTGCCAGATTTATCTGCAAATCCCATCTGAGGCTGCCAAATTTGTACCTGATCTTGTGGGTTGAAATTCAATCTGCATCTTTATTGTTGGAAAAACAAAATAGTCTATACTGGGTCCGTGTTGCCAGCTGGGTGTCTCATTTCCTGATATGGTTCATCTTCATAGCCATATGTTTTTGCAACCATCCCAGATTCCTACAATTATTTTAATAAATCTAAAAATAAAACTTTATGCCATGGAAGATGTAATCCACCACCATCAGAAACCATTCCTGACACTTTAAATAAACATGTTTACTTAGTATCTTCATATCAGACATACAAAATGTATAAAGCAAGCCACATGAGTTTGTTTTGCTATCTTTATTATAGCAATTGTTTTCATTGCATATTAAATTACCGATTGTTCATATTTTTGTCTTCTTATTTCACCAAGGAGTGGTACTGTTTATGGGGCTTAGCAACAACCCTGTGATGTAGTCTATGTAAGTAGCAGGTGAAACAAGAGACCCTTGCCTGAGATCTGGAAAGCTAGATGGAGAGGCAGTCCGAGCGGCTATAAAGCATCTTCCTTTGTACCTCAGCTGAAGGAGTGTGAGTGACTGTCCCACATTTATTGTCACGATTAGCCCTGATCATTACAAGCATTTGAAGTATGCATAGCTTATCTCAAGAGCTACATTCCCCATGCTTGTTCCATAGTAGCTGCTTTCAGGTCCCAACCACTTGAATTCAGCACAATCTACTCAACACATGTTCTCAACATGGCAAGTGAATGTAAGGCAGGCACCCCCAAACTTCGGCCCTCCAGATGTTTTGGACTACAATTCCCATCTTCCCTGACCACTGGTCCTGTTAGCTAGGGATCATGGGAGTTGTAGGCCAAAACATCTGGAGGGCCGCAGTTTGGGGATGCCTGATGTAAGGTAAAGGTAAAGGGACCCCTGACCATTAGGTCCAGTCGTGACTGACTCTGGGGTTGCACGCTCATCTCGCATTATTGGCTGAGGGAGCCAGCGTACAGCTTCCAGGTCATGTGGCCAGCATGACAAAGCCACTTCTGGCAAACCAGAGCAGCACATGGAAACGCCGTTTATCTTCTCACTGTAGCGGTACCTATTTATCTACTTGCATTTTGACGTGCTTTCGAACTGCTAGGTTGGCAGGAGCTGGGACCAAGCAACGGGAGCTCACCCCGTCACAGGGATTCAAACCGCCGGCCTTCTGATCAGCAAGCCCTAGGCTCAGTGGTTTAACCACAGCGCCACCTGGGTCCCGGCAAGTGAATGAGTTGGCCTTAAATCTCACTAAATGCCATGCTTGCAGAGAATCTTGAAACACTCCATAGTGACCATGGATTCCTCAGATTTATTCATAGTGGGCACTTTTGACCACTGGAGGGGAATGTGACAAAAAAACAACAACCCTCCATAGGAAATATGGTGGAGAGGCTGAACATCCAATGACTTGTGTATCCTGCATGAGGGTGAAAATAAATTGCATGAAACATGCAGGTCTTGATTTTGTGTAGCGTTCTAGTCACCTGGATCAGTGTGTAGGACAGAGATTTTAGGACATGCAATGGCAATAGTTATGGTGGGCTACTACAAAACATTTTTGGTTAACTGGTAAATAATTTCCTCACATTTGTACAGCTCATTAAAATTTAACTGTAGGTTAAGCTGTGCAATTTCTCGGGACTTGGGAATTTTGCGTGTAAGTCATATATCAGCATGTAATGTATCTGCAGCTCCCTCACAGCAGCTGGAACGTTTAGCTAAGTTTCCCCCTGAGAGCTGTTCTCTGCCTCTGACTCCACAAGTAACATCTTGGGATTCTCTGGCTCACAGATTCTGGACAAGAAATATAGGGCATTTCTTTTCTGCACCTAATTCCCTTGTCCGTTGGGAGGGAGGGGTGGGTAAGCTTATTTTTCAGATTTATCTAATCACGTCACTTCTGTTTTTAAAAAGCTCAGAATGGCTTACAGGGAGCTTCTGGTGGCTCAAATTGCCACTCAGTCCTGAATCTCACTGCATCACTTCAGAGTCGTTGCTCTCTCTTAGTCAGGCATAGGCAACCTTGGCTTTCCAGATGTTTTGGAACTACAGCTCCCATGATCCCTAGTAACAGGGCCAGTGGTCAGGGATCATGGGAAATGTAGTTCCAAAACATCTGGAGAGCCAAGGTGGGCCTATGCCTGCTCTTAGTCTTCCTCCCTCACGGGGTTGTTGTGAAGATCAGGCTAAGAGCTGACACTTCAATGCTAGTGTTGACCTCCCAGTTTCTGGAAGGACACTCAACAGAATCTTCTAAATCCTTCCATCTGTCTGGAATGTTGTTGTTGTTGTTGTTTAGTCATTTAGTCGTGTCCGACTCTTCGTGACCCCATGGACCATAGCACGCCAGGCACTCCTGTCTTCCACTGCCTCCTGCAGTTTGGTCAAACTCATGTTCGTAGCTTCGAGAACACTGTCCAACCATCTCGTCCTCTGTTGTCCCCTTCTCCTAGTGCCCTCCATCTTTCCCAACACCAGGGTCTTTTCCAGGAAGTCTTCTCTTCTCATGAGGTGACCAAAGTATTGGAGCCTCAGCTTCAGGATCTGTCCTTCCACTGAGCACTCAGGGCTGATTTCCTTCAGAATGGATAGGTTTGATCTTCTTGCAGTCCATGGGACTCTCAAGAGTCTCCTCCAGCACCATAATTCAAAAGCATCAATTATTCGGCGAGCAGTCTTCTTTATGGTCCAGCTCTCACTTTGTCTGGAATATCAGACCATAATTCAGTTCCCTTGATCTGCCGTTCCCTGGTATTTCCTTCCTTTGAATCTTTGTCTCTCTGCTCGAAGAAAAGAAGCTTAAGTGTAGCTGGATGGTGATAGATTTTGCTTTCTGATAAGGGAAGTGTGATCAATGCTCAGAGCTGCTGGTAAGTATCTAGGAGGAAGGAAGGAAATATGACAAAGCAGATTATCTTCCTTATGGAGTAGTACTGATAAGGCCCTCGATGAATAAAAAATATGTTTTATTTCATGTTGATATTCCAGACTTAAGGACATAACCTCCAATGCCTCTTATTTGTGTTACTCAGTCAAGAAGTTTCTAGATCAGGTCCCTCCAGAGGTTTTTGGACTACAACCCCCTCAGCCTCAGCCAGCAGGTTCGAGAATTTGATGTTGGCATCTATCTGCCTCAAGATACAATAGCGTGTGCCTCTGGGGGTGAAGTCAAACCTCCTAGTTATTTCCCCCTCCCCAATTTTTTATTTCTTTTAATATAAGCATACAACACGTTATCCAAAAAACATACCAGTACATTAAAAAACATAAAAACAGAATACAACGACAAGCAAAATAAAATAAAAATAATTACAAAACACAAAAAAGAAAAAAAAGAGAGAGAGAGAAAATTCATATTTAAAATTCTTACTTCTTAACATTTTGACTTCCTCGAGTCCCCCCTTACTGTGTTTCATTGTAAATCATCTTTAGTAATTTCTATTTCAGAATTTCAATCAACTTATTACTTCTTTACATTTTTTTCACTTATTCTTACTTAGCACTTCTACATAAAACCTAAAATGCTTAACATATTTTTCCTCTATTGCAAAAGAAATATTGCAATTCTTTTTAAAATAAACTTTCTTCCAATCTTCTTCCACCGATTCTCTCTCTTTCCCCCCCAAATAATTTTTATTCATTTTTCAAATACAAAATCACAAAAAAACCAAACAAAAACTCAGAACAAAATATGAACCAAAGAAAAAGAAAACAAAAATTAAAAAAATACAACATAGCACAAAGAAAAACTTCTCAAATCTTATATTATTTACTTAACATTGTTGACTTCCTCAATTCCCCCTCACTGGGTCCATTATATAATCCAATTAAGCAGTTTTCTTCTTTTCTCTTCAATTAATCTAACGCATTTTCTCATTAACACTCAAATATCCTATTCTAAAAATATCATCTATTCTCCACCAATAATTAATCAATTTATCAAAATCAAAAATTATTTTCCCTTCCTTTATCTTCTGTTTCTCCCCTTAGCCTAGAAATTTTTACCAGGAACTTTCCATAAATTTAAATATTAATTCTTATATCATATAAACATTTAAACCCATTATATCAAATTTAGCCCCCCTTCCCCTAAACTCCGGGTCTCCCAGATTCACCAGTGAGTTCCATAAGTCAGTCCAGTTTCAGACCATCAAAATCAGTCAAAAAAGTTGCACCCATTACTACCCCTCACCCCACTCTCACCCTGTCCCAGCCTACCCACCATTCTTCCTCAATCATCCCCTGGTATCTTCCCAATTCTTCAAATGCTGTAGTACAAAACCATCCAGCAAGAATTCCCTTCTCCAGCCCTTTCTCAGTTTTTATTCCCTTTGTATTCTGACCCCAGTATGGATCCTGCCCTCCCTCTCTCACTGGGAGGACATTTCTCCATGCTGGTTCTTTTCGGGTGACTCCTTGGATCAGGCAACAGATCCAAGTTTTCAGAGTTTTCCTTCTCCTAGATGGGCTTCCTACCCAGGACGATGAGCCCCACCTGCCCCTCATTTCCTTCTTGACTGTTGGATCCACTCTTTGTCTCATCTGCTCAGTCCACCACAGCCTGTCTTCACACGCAGGGGTCACTGAGGGTTTGAGACCCATTGGCTCCCCTCCCCTGGTTTTGTCTTCCACAGTCATTCCTCGGGTGTGTCCTCAGTCACATGCATGCTTCTAGGAGACACAGGTAAGAGCTGAGTGCAGGATGGGGACCAAAGGTGGACAAAGTACCCCAGAAGGAACACAATGCACCCCCCCCACCAGAGGTACTACAGTACACCTTCCCTAACACCCCATACACCCCATAGGTAAAGGTACCCTTGACAATTAGGTCCAGTTGCGAACGACTCTGGGATTGCGGCGCTCATCTCGCTTTACAGGCCGAGGGAGCCAGCGTTTGCCCGCAGACAGTTTTCCAGGTCATGTGGCCAGCATGACTAAGCCGCTTCTAGTGGAAGCAGAGCAGCGCACGGATATGCCGTTTACCTTCCTGCCGGAGCTATTTATCTACTTGCACTTTGAGGTGCTTTCGAACTGCTAAGTTGGCAGGAGCTGGGACCAAACAAAGGGAACTGACCCCTTCGCAGGGATTTGAACCGCTGGCCTTCTGATCAGCAAGCCCTAGGCTCTGGTTTAGACCACAGCGCCACCCGCATCCCAGCTTAGTACTGAGTAAATTGTGAATGAATTTCAGATGGACTGAGCACTCACTGGTGGCAGTTAAGTTCATAGAAATTAGAAATCAGTTCATTTCTAATTATGCTATCACCCCAATTAACATAATTTACATCATTTACTAGTGTGTTGCATTTATTAATCATTCGATAGCACAGTTAGCATGTACATAAAATTTATCTTAATTCCATTGACCTCAAATAATAATAATAATAATAATAATAATAATAATAATAATAATATTTATACCCCGCCCATTTCCCCAGCCACTCTGGGCAGCTTCCAACTGAAGTATTAAAATACAATAATACAATAATTTATTAAACATTAAAAGCTTCCCTAAACAGGGCTGCCTTCAGATGTCCTCTAAAAGTCTGGTAGTTGTTATTCTCTTTGACATCTGGTGGGAAGGCATTCCACAGGGCGGGTGCCACTACCGAGTGTCCAGGCAGAACGATGGGGGGTGGAGACGCTCCGTCAGGCCGGCAGCGGCTCCTGAAAATACTTCAGCCACAGCATAGGAAAAAAATAAATAAAGATAGATAGATACATGATAGATAGATAGATAGATAGATAGATAGATAGATAACAGTAAAAGAAAGGGGGAAGCAAACGTAGTAATGAAACAAATAATAATAATAATAATAATAATAATAATAATAATAATAATAATAATAATAATAATTTATTTATACCCCGCCCATCCGGCCGGGTTCCCCCAGCCACTCTGGGCGGTTTCCAACAAAATACTAAAATACAGAAATCCATCAGACATTAAAAGCTTCCCTGAACAGGGCTGCCTTGAGATGCCTTCTAAAGGTCTGGTAGTTGTTGTTCTCTTTGACCTCTAGTGGGAGGGCATTCCACAGGGTGGGTGCCACTACTGAGAAGGCCCTCTGCCTGGTTCCCTCTAACTTGGCTTCTCGCAGCAAGGGAACCGCCAGAAGGCCCTCGGCACTGGACCTCAGTGTCCAGGCAGAACGATGGGGGGTGGAGACGCTCCATCAGGTATACTGGACCGAGGCCGTTTAGGGCTTTAAAGGTCAGCACCAACGGGTTCTTCTCAGTCTTCATTATATTTATTTGGCAATATGACATTCCACAATCACAGTTTTTGCTCCAATTTTTTATCATGTGAGTCTTCAAGCATCCACAGCTGACCTCATTTTTGCCAGTTTCTCTGTTATTTCATTAGTGAGAAAATTCATTAGAATTTAACCATTTTTTTTTCAATTCTCCCCTCTCCTCAGAGTGAAGGCACTATTACATTAGCCTGGTTACCATAGTAACTGAGTTCTTATTCTCGGAGTGTGCTGCTGCATATTTCAGACATTGGGAATTTGCATTCATCAATTTACATGTGATGATTCTACAAAATACCTGTATTTTATAGTTTCCAATAACTGAGTTTTTAAATGGGTCTTGGGAGTTTCAAGGATGATTTGTAACATTACATTGATTTTCTTGGGTGTTTTTGGAACATCTTACTTGCGAATTGGATTCTCACCATGTCTTAGATTTCATTAGTGATGCTTCCGAGAACTCCAGTATTTGTTTCTTCCTAGCTGAAAATCAGGAAATGTTTAAGCATACACCTGGCCAAGACTAGTATGTGTGCATATAAGCATGTAGCCCATACCCAGGTATTCTAAATTCCTCCCTTGATGGAAAGTGTAACCACCATACTGTCCTTGTTGCCCGCCAAACCCTGGTAAAAGAAGGGAACCGACAGGGTGGTAGCAGGAGCACATCTGGCTCTCTCTCTCAATGATCTTTATTGGTTTTACAAATTTTACAAATTCCGCCATCATAATACAGAATACATACCTTATTTCTTTTAACCTTAATGCTGTAATTCTAACAAGTTTGTACTTCCTCCTCCTTCTGGTTTCTCTATATTTTCTTTATCTTTACGCATTTGTCCTGCTTACATTCTATGTATACTTAATACTATGAAGTATTCAACTCAATCTTTAATCTGATGTTTAACCTCCCTCACCTCATTCAAATTACCATCTCCCATTCTCAATACTCTGGGAGAATTTGCCACTCCATGAGCTTCAAGACATTCCCTTCCAGAGCTCTCCAAATGTTAACATATGACATCATAGCTGCCAAGTTTTCCCTTTTCTCACGAGGAAGCCTATTCAGCATAAGGGAAAATCCCTTAAAAAAGGGATAACTTGGCAGCTATGTATGACATAGCTGCCAAGTCTCCCGCTGAAAAATGGAGGATCAGCAGCGGCGTGGCACCGGAAGTCGCTTCTATGCTTCTACGGTGCCGGCGCTGCCCGATTTCCGGTGCCCAGACATGGGCAGGGTGGGACCCGAAATGGAGCCTCCCTGGCAGGTAGGAAATCCGGGGGATTTCTGGGATTTTTTTTCTATTCGGGATAACAGCGGGAAATGGATTAAAATCCGGGGGTTTCCTGCAAAAAACTGGAGACTTGGCAGCTATGACATATAAGTATTTCAGATTGGTTGCTCGTTATGCTCTCTGGCTTTAACAAATAAAGACAATCAATCTATTGCAGAATGTCAGCTGATTGGCAAGCATAGAAAAGTAGATTAGCTTATATACACCTCCCAGATATGTTTCATTTTATGTTAATTGTTATTTTTTCCTCGCAGAAATAAAGTAACCTTTGTTTATTAATGGTTTAATATGTTTCCAGTAATTGTGTTTGTGGCATGTTCAGCAAATGTAATCAATTACTAATCAATTAATCATGTTTTAAACTGGATGGTTGACAAAAATCTTTAATTTGCTGATGGCATTAATTTTTAAAAAGCATTATTAAGCACAGTCAAAATGGCCTGGTCTGCAACAGAAGCATGTGTTCATTTTGTAATGAATGGAAAATCAAACCAAAAGGATCCATCCAATTTTTCATTCTTAAAAAATGAGCTGCAAGAGTAACATATGGATACAAATTGGATTCATTTTTGTTTTCCCTTATGTATCCATTCATCACTCTTTCAGGAATGTGTCAGTGTGCAGGGGCAGAGGGGGAAGCTTTTTCCGCGGTGGTCCACTTGCTACTTTATTTTATTTTTCCAGAATGCACTTTGTAGGACAGGAGAATGACAGCTCCCACCAGAAACTGGGTGGTGGTGTGGGGAGGGAGGCATTGTAGTGGAAAATGCAGAAGAAAAACCGAGGGGGTGTAGGTTTGACCTTGTGCAGCCAACCCTTCCTGTGAGTCCTCGCAGGAGCACTCCTGCCCTTGAGGGTGGCCCAGGTGGGGCTGGATTGCCCAGTTTAGGAGCCCTGTTTGCCACACAGCTGGTGGCCATTGAGACATCCAGCCCTGCCTGGTTGGGGCATGTACAAATGGGGCAGGGCAACATAGTCAAGGAGGATGAGGGGCCAAATGCTGTGGAGGGTACTTATGGCTGGGTCTGGTGCTGTATGTGGGTGAAGGTCTGGTGGGGAAATTGTTCCTTTGTAAGGTTGCGGATAGGCACTGGTTCAGGTGATAGGGATGGGAGAACGCTCTCACCATCCCTATGTGAAGGGTATTCCGTTAAAGGAATCCAGGGACTCAGTGGTTTGGTCAACCCTGCAAGGGGTTGTGCCCGTTCCTGAGTCCAGGGGGACATCTGGGTGGTGGACATAGCATGTCCCCGGCTTTCCACCTATCCAGGTGTCCACCCTTGGCTGACCTATGCTGGTGCCCTGGGTCAGCACTACCTGCAACGGTGCAGGGAGCTAGTCGAACCAGAGCCTGTGCAACCACTCACTTTCTGTAATCAATAAAGTTGTGGCCTCAATTCTGTCAAAAACCAAAACAAAAATTTGAGTCAAGTGTGAATTTATTTAGGGGGGAGGTCTCTGGGTCTGAACATGCAAAAGAGGAGATTATTTTATTTCTCTTCCTCCTCCACCCTGGTTTTAAAATGAACTGTTAGCCAGTTTGTTTGCCTCCAATCTGACTTTCATGTTTTATTAAGTCCTGGATTGTCAAAGCAAATTAAATTTTTTAAAATGCTTTGTTCTTTCTCCTGACTACCACCAGAGCGACTTTCAGTGCACCCTTTCCTAACTGCAAATGCCAAGTAGTTTGGGTTGAGATCTGGTGTCATGTACTGCTCATGATTGACAGCACAGACATTTGACTCTCTTTGCTGAATGTGTCTGAATAGACTGGAGAGGAGCTGTGAACTTACAGCATGTGGAACGAATGAAATTTTTAATCCTGAACTGATTCCATCCAAATTCATAGAGCACCAGATGCATAGTCATAATAGCCAATCACAAGCATGCAGTGCCGTCCATGCTTATGAGATCATAATGCATAGAATTTATTTCAATTGCTAATTGTACTTAATAGGAATTACGTCAGAAATCATTGCATCCTCCCTATAGGCTAGGCTACCGCGGGGAGAGAAAAGTAGCTTTTCTAATGCTATCTAGTGAGTTCCTGAATCAGGTACATCCCAGCTCACCTTGCAGTGCAGCCCGATGCAAGTCTACACCGAAGTAAGTCCCACTGTGTTCATTGGGGCTTACTCTCAGGAAAGTGTGCCTATGGTTGTAATTCTGTAATTATTTGGAAATAAGTCCCACTGAACTGCAAGGTCCAATGAATCTGCTGCCGCTCAAGGAAGATGCTCAAAATGGTCTCTAATATATAGAATCATAGAATGGTAGAGTTGGAAGAGACCCCAGGGGTCAGCTAGTTCAACCCCCTGCAATGCAGGAATATGCAGGTGGTCTAGATGTGAACTTGGCCTAATCAGCACCACACACTAACCAAAAAAGCTAACTGGCTTCCCATATAATATATATTTGAAAAGAACTTGCTTGAACAACATTTCTCAACACATTAGCTCCAGCTCTTTCGTCTATACCAGTTTGACTTTATTCTTGCACATTCTACCTTCTTCAAAAAAAGAACAGCCCTGGATTAGCATTCATTGCGAGAATACTAGCAACTATCATATAACAGCTGGATTACAAAATAATTAGAGAATAGCCCACTGGTGGACTATCTTCTGTTCATCCCTGGTCTACCCTATGCCCTTTTAAAATGTGTTGTTGTTGTTGTTTTGGAGGGAGGTTATTGGGTTGTTTTTATTTTGGGGTTGTTTTTATTTTCATTATGTATTTATTATGTATTTTGTGGTTTTATATCTTGATTTTATTCTGTGAACCACCCTGAGATCCCTGGGTATAGGTAAAGGTAAAGGGACCCCTGACCATTAGGTCCAGTCGTGACCAACTCTGGGGTTGCGCGCTCATCTCGCATTATTGGCCGAGGGAGCCGGCGTGTAGCTTCCAGGTCATGTGGCCAGCATGACAAAGCCGCTTCTGGCAAACCAGAGCAGCACACGGAAATGCCGTTTACCTTCCCGCTGTAGCGGTCCCTATTTACTTGCATTTTGACGTGCTTTCAAACTGCTAGGTTGGCAGGAGCTGGGACCAAGCAACGGGAGCTCACCCTGTCACAGGGATTCAAACCGCCGACCTTCTGATCAGCAAGCCCTAGGCTCAGTGGTTTAACCCACAGCGACACCCTGGGTATAGGGTGGTATATAAATTCAATAAATGATGATGATGATGATGATGATGTAACATATGGAAAGGATCTAGGTTCACCTGAAGCCTTATATCATATTATTATCACTACACAGAGGTCATGTGAAGCTGAGATCATGGTCCTACTGAATCTCAAAGGGGAAGGAAAGTCACCTTTGATTACTTTTATTCCCCTGCATTTTTCCTAATGCAAATAATTACCTGCCCAATTGTTTCCTTTCTTCTTCATGTTCTAAGTTGCTCCTTCAGTTCCAGCTTTTGTCCAATGTATGTAGAGCAGAATTCCGGGTCTTTTCCACAGAGCACAATAGAAAAGGATAAGCAAATAACTCATTATGCAAGGGGAACCATTCGGAATCTGCAGAAGAGGACTGAAGCTTAGAGCAAAACAGATTGTAAATAAATGTACATAGGATCACAATGGAACCCCTGCCAAGATGAGTGAAGTAAAATTTAAGCTGGTTCCTATGAACCCAGAGAAATGGATCCTGACCCAGGGAGAGCCCAAGGATCCAGGCAAACAGACGAATTTAAGCGTCTCCTGCCCACCAAATAACAGAGACCAAACCAGGACGTACGAAGCAAGGCACTTTTATTTCGCTGTTGCAACAGGGTCCTTCCTCTCACGCAGGAGAACAAGGAAGGGACCCCAAACAGAGGTGTCTTGCCCTTAAAAAGAAATTTGAAATTGGTTTCAGCCCACCCCCCAGAAGCATCATCCATATGTCACAGAAGGGGTGTAGCCCAAGACCGCCCCTCCCTAGATTCATCATAGGTACATCATGAACGGGGAGGTCTGGTGGCAGTAATCTGAGCAGTCTGGACCCTGCCCCCTGCCCCCAAAACCTAATCAACAAAATTGAGAGATATTTACATTTCCCTGTTTCCCAGCCAAGTTAATCACACCCTTTTGTCTGGCACTCAGGTATCAGGATGCCAGGGTTATCACTTTAATTCCTGAGACAATGAGAAGGTTCCCCCCACCCCACTTCTTCCTTGCAGAAGAACACCTGGTCAGAGAGAGTCAAAATGGTGTCAGTCAGGCCTGTTTTCCTGTGCTGCTTCAGACATGTTTCTGTACATTCATGTACATGTTTTATGAACAATTATTATATATATATATATATGACCTCAAAATTCTTATAACAATGAGAAAATACCATTGCAAGCAGGTAGTGTCTGTCACAACAGGCTGTATAACATCACAAGGTTACCTGCCTCAACACAGTTGGACTATGGAGCAATGAACCGCTTTGAAATGTCTCTTTGTCAGAAGGCACAATTTCCGAGAGCTTTCGCGAAGATAGAATTGTGTCCAAGCCTGATTCCTCCCTCTTATCTACCTGTGTGAAGTTGTCTCCCTCAATTTGTCAGTATCGCTTAGGAAACAAATCACTTCCTGTAGCTAGAGACCAGGGGTGGAAGAATCTGTCAGTTCTGGTTTCCCTCTATTTATCATTTTCAGCTATTAAGCTCAGTTTCCCCATTTCTGCATCAGTTTTCAATTAAAAACAAACAAACAAATGCCCTACATGGAATTTCTTGTGCATTTGTACTGTATATACATTTCTCCTGATATACACTTTTTGTATATTTGCCTAATATTATGTTTGCTTGCTATTTGCTATGATAAGCATTTTTGCACACTGCTTTCTTTTTTTAATAATATATTTATTAAGGATTTTCTCAAACAGACAAAAATACAAAACACAAAAAGGAATTACAAAAAAGCAGAAAATACAACAATACAAGAAAAAATACAAAAGAAAAAAGAATACAAAAAAGAGAAACAAAAATTCTAACATATTACTCTTATTATGAATCTATTGACTTCCTCTTTCCACCTCCTACTGCGGTTCTTTACATTTCATACTTAGTAAGTTCTAAATCTTATATAAACTCTAATTATTACTTCAATATTACCTTATTACTCTATCTTTTACATCTTATCCTTATAAACTCAGTCCATATCTTACTTCTTGATTAATTTATCCTTGTCTTCTAACAATACTTATTTCAGACCATTGTATTAGGTATCTACAACCTCTTTGTATCTCCCTCACTTCCATTGGTTCAGTCTATTATACGCTTATTGGAAGATTGGAAGAAATTTAAAGTTTATTTGAAAAATTTAAAGTTTATTTTGCACACTGCTTTCACTAATGTGCTCTGTCTGCTGCACCAATTTCCCTAATATATGCACCTTTACATTCTTTTTTTGCTTGGCAAACAGCATTGCAATATTCAAAGAAGTGCGAATTTCAAATGACAGTTTCTGTAGTGGCTGTGGATGTGCAAATCAGGTGGAAATGTGACCCAAACCAACCAACCCCCCCCCCGCCCCTAACTAGAGACATCTAATAAATGTGAATAGTGTTAGCTTCTGGTATTTTGTAATTGGTTTTTAAAAAAAATACTATATAAGAATTCCCCGAATGCCTAGATCTAGGTTGAGGGAAACTACTCTTTGGTGAGAAAGCCCAAGCAGAGATTTAAAGTCACAAAACATGCAGCAAAGTGCGGACATATAAGCTGTTAGACTTTTAAAATATCCCCTTCTAAGTCACTTCCAAAGTTTCCCACTTCCCTTAGCATAGAATAAGACCAGAGGTTTGGTAAGTTAAAAATGATTTACTTAGAAACTCTTCAAATGTCAAATTCATGTGCTTTCCCATTCGACAGCAAGAAAAGTCAGGCAGTTTAACTTAGGTTACCAAATGGTAAAATGTTTATAAATTATTTGTATAGAAACACAATGGTGGTTTTCTAAAGCCATGTGGTCTAAGCTTGGAGCATCCAGCTATGAAATCTTTACTGGTTGGGTTTACATGGTGGAAGCAAAAGAACAAAGAGTTTAGTAACTCTCCCTCCCCTAGGGTGTGTGACCTAGCTAAGCCTGGCAGGACAGCTTACTCTATGGTCTTAACCCCTTCATAAATTAATTAGAGTTAAGCATGTTGGTTAAATGAAGCTGATTTATGCAACAAATATCACAGCTTCCAAAGCCAAAATGTGGAATAATTTTGTTTTACCATGAAGGAGATTAGAGATACAGAGGAATTGTAAGCATGAGAAATTCAGTGCACAAAAAATAGTTCTGTGGGTGGCAAACATAATAAAGCATCTTGGAAATCACAATTTCAATAAAACCAGATCAATAAAGGAGCAAATAGCAAAAACAGGACACATGTTCCTGTTGATATTTCCATGGTCCATTACATTTGACAGCCTTAACTAGCAACTTAATTTTTTTATCATATACATGGATGGGTGAATAGATATTCCTTTTATACTGCTGTTGAAAAGTTAGATTCGAGGTGTTGGTGTACAAAGCCATAGGTAAAGTAAAGGACCCCTGGATGCTTAAGTCCAGTCAAAGGTGACTATGGGGTGCACTCATATCACTTTTCAGGCTGAGGGAGCCGGCATTTGTCCACAGACAGCTTTCTGAGGCATGTGGCCAGGATGACTAAACCGCTTCCGGCGCAACGGGACACCGTGACAGAAACCAGAGTGCATGGAAATGCCGTTTACCTTCCTGCCACAGCAGTTCCTATTTATCTACTTGCACTGGCGTGCTTTCAAACTGCTAGGTTGGCAGGAGCTGGGGCAGAACAACGGGAGCTCACTCCGTTGCAAGGATCCGAACCACCCACTTTCCTATCGGCAAGCCCAAGAGGCTCAGTGGTTTAGACCACAGCGCCCCCTGTATACAGCTTGGGACAAGATTCTTAGAAGATCACCTCATCCCCTACATGTGCTGTGTTGTTTTTAACTGTTTTTATAACTATATATATGTTTTTATAACTATAGGCTACATGACCTGGAAGCTATACGCCGGCTCCCTCGGCCAATAATGCGAGATGAGCGCGCAACCCCAGAGTCGGTCACGACTGGACCTAATGGTCAGGGGTCCCTTTACCTTTACCTATAACTATATATATATATATATATATATATATATATATATATATATATATGTTATTCAGTTGTAAATCTCTTCAAGGTGCCTTGTGGAAAGCAATTCAACAACAATAACAATAACAACAACAACGACGACGAAGTAATTTAGATATTAGGATGCTGAACACTGCTTCAATTTTTTTAAAAGTTCACACTTGCATCATTCAATTGCAGATTCATGTAATATACATAATGCTACTTATGTCATGGTAGAATCCAGTATAACTTTCAGAATAGTGCACTGAAAAGAAATGTGAGAGATTTGAAGTTTTGACATGAGTCTACTGTGCCTGCCACAATTTCAGTACAAAAGTATTTCATGAAAAAGTTTAAAGATCACCAGTGTCAGAAGCAATGATTCTTCAACATCAATGTTATTGGACTGGCCATATTGTTCAGGTGCCTAATTATCATCTTCCAAAGCAACTGCTCTATTCCGAACTTAAAAATGGAAAGTGTAATGCTGGTGGTCAACAAAAGAGGTTTAAAGACTCTCTCAAGGCAAATTCTTTAAAAATGTAGTATCAACACTGATAACTGGGAATCACTGGCCTGTGAGCGCTCCAATTGGAGAACAGCTTCTACCAAAGGTGTCATGGACTTTGAAGATGCTTGAACTCAGGACAAAAGGGGATGCACTCTTGGCAAACCCTCACCATGATCAACTCCCTCCCAGAAACCCATGTCTCCACTGTGGAAGGACGTGCGGATCCAGAATTGGCCTCCATAGTCACTTACAGACTCACTGTTAAGATCGTGTTCATGGAAGACAATCTTACGATGGATCGCCAAAGAAAGAAGATATACTCAAATATGCAGGCACAGGATTCTGTGACAAGCTGAATTCAGGATTCAGGGCACAGGAGTCAGAGGAGTAACAAGCTCCAGAAGTGATTTACAGTATGTTGCCCTAGAGAACTGTTTCAAATAAAAGTCAGGTGTCCATGCTTAATAGAGTCGCTCTGAACCATAGAACTATAGAATCATAGAGTTGGAAGAGACCCTGAGGGTCATCTAGTCCAACCCCCTGCAATGCAAGAATCTCAGCTCAAGCATCCCTGACAGATGGCCACCCAACCTCTGCTTAAAAACCTCCAAGGAAGGAGAGTCCACCACCACCTGTCACGGGAGTCTGCTGCTTCATGCTTTGAAGAACTTAGAGAAAGTATTTGCATCTTGTGTGTACGATGACAGACAATGACAGACACAAGTCCATCCATGCTTGGCTCAGATGCCTGGCAGTCTGTCAATTCATTTCAGCTCTGGAACTTTGTTTGCTGTGCAGATTTAGCATGAATAGTTGCTGCTCACCCATGTTACGACCCTTCTTTTCATTTAAGACATCGTTTGCACTTTGAATGAATGTGCAAGTACATTCACATCCACTGAGAACTCGACCATAACTTGTCAATTAGGGGCCTGGTCACTGCTCAGTGAAGCATGAGGGGATATTTTCTTATGTAAATAGGACAGGGCTCAGCCAGTTTAACAAAACTCAATCATTAATTGAACAGGAAAAAGTCCATATTGGAGCCTTCATGCCAACTTGCACTTTATTTACTGGACCTAAGTTGTCCTTCCAGTTTTCCTCCCCCCACCCCCTTATCTCCAGTTCCTCACTCCATTTGGGCAATGACAATTCTCAGCAGACGCCTGCGCTTCTGAGATCAGATTTCCATCAGAGGCTGCAAACTTAAGCACAATATCTTCAGCAGGACATACTGTATTGCCAAGGAAAAGTGTTTAAGACTGTGATCTGTTTAAGACTATGATTCTGTGAAACAGGAAGCTATGGCGCTTATCTTTCTCCTCCAGAGAGTAATCTGCTTTTTAAGCGGGTGGTTTATTCTTAAAACATTTCCCTCCTTTCAGGTTAACTTTATTCGCTGCGGCTCGGTTTAATGATTTCTGCCGCTCCCTGCTTAATGCGATTTTCTAGCACAGTCCAGCTAAGGTTAAGTACTCTAAGACTCATTGGTTTCAATAGGAAAGTTAAGGCCACAATCCCAAACACCTTGACTGGAGAGTCAGCCCCAATGCACACAATGGGACGCCTTTTTCTGAGTCAAGATGCAGGGTATGTGCCCCCTATGGAATCGATGGGACTTAAAACTCCTTAACTACGGTGGGTATGTGTGTTCCATGGACAGCCACTTTCAATATAATACATTTTTAAACAAGTCCAGCAGAAAGTCCTGAGTGCTTGACTCAGGACTACTAGGGCAAAAAGATGAGGGCAGCTAAAGTAACTGAAATGCTGAGTTTGTCTTTCAGCCTAGCTCACTCATCACTTTGCATTGAGGATGTGGCACCACACTGGCAACGGCCTGAAAGCAATGTGTCTGTCAGCTGGCACCAAAAGCCACAAAACTACTGTTAAATTGCTTGAACTTGGCCATGCCGGCACAAAGACGCACTGTGTCCCATAAAGCATTTCTGCTGGGAAAAAAAGATGCAATTGGACTTTGGATGGACACGTCCATTCCATCCATGCCTGTGGGTTGTTGTTTTTGGGTTAGGAAAACCTTTTAAAATCTGCATGAAAAGGTAAAGGTAAAGGGACCCCTGGCTGTTAAGTCCAGTTGCGGATGACTCTGGGGTTGCGTGCTCATCTCACTTTACTGGCCAAGGGAGCCGGTGTTTGTCCGCAGACAGCTTCCGGGTCATGTGGCCAGCATGACTAAGCTGCTTCTGGAGAACCAGAGCAGTGCATGGAAACACCGTTTACCTTCCTGCTGGAGCTATTTATCTACTTGCAGTTGGCGTGCTTTTGAATTGCTAGGTTGGCAGTGTGTGTGTGTGTGTGCTCTTTTTAAACAGGGTTGTGTTATTGCCCCAATTCTATCCATTAGGGAGCTGGGTATGTTTAGCCTGGAGAAGAGAAGGTTAAGGGGTGATATGATAGCCATGTTCAAATATATAAAAGGATGTCATATAGAGGAGGGAGAAAGGTTGTTTTCTGCTGCTCCAGAGAAGCGGACACGGAGCAACGGATTCAAACTACAAGAAAGAAAATTCCACCTAAACATTAGGAAGAACTTCCTGACAGTAAGAGCTGTTCGGCAGTGGAATTTGCTGCCAAGGAGTGTGGTGGAGTCTCCTTCATTGGAGGTCTTTAAGCAGAGGCTTGACAGCCATCTGTCAGGAATGCTTTGATGGTGTTTCCTGCTTGGCAGGGGGTTGGACTGGATGGCCCTTGTGGTCTCTTCCAACTCTATGATTCTATGATTCTATGATTCATTATTTTCATTGCCATGATGCTACACTTTGTCGAAGGGAAACTCCCCACCAGACTAGAAATCATATATTGAACAGATGGAAAGCTCTTCAATCTGTGCAGGCTGAAAGCAAAAAGCAAGGTTACCGTAATGTCTGTCCTAGAGCTTCAGTATGCTGATGACAACGTAGTGTGCGCACGCTCAGAGGATGACCTCCAAACCATCCTAAATATCTTTGCAAAAGCTTACGAAAAGCTTGGCCTATCACTCAACATCCAAAAAACCAAAGTGCTGCACCAACAAGTACAAAATAACCCCTCTGCAACGCCATAAATCCAATTCAGTGGTGTAAGGTTGGAAAATGTTGATCACTTCTCCTACCTAGGCAGTTACCTTTCCACAAGGGCCAACATTGATGCTGAAATCCAGCATCGCCCCTGGATTTCTCTGCGAGCGCGGCTTTCTCCCGATTGAAGTGCAGAGTGTTTGAGGACTGGGACTTTCGCAGGGAAACCAAAATACTTGTTTACATAGCTATTGTACTACCAACCTTACTATATGCTTGTGAAACATGGACCACTTATAAACGCCATCTCCAACTCCTCGAAAGATTCCATCAACGGTGTCTCGAAAATTTTTACACATCGCTTGGGAAGACAGGCGAACTAATATCAGTGTACTGGAAGAAGCAAAGATCACAAGTGTTGAAGCAATGATTCTTCAACATCGACTTTGTTGGACTGGTCATGTTGTGCAGATGCCTGATGATAGTCTTCCAAAGCAGCTACTCTATTCCAAACTTAAAATGGAAAGCGTAATGCTGGTGGTCAACAAAAGAGGTTTAAAGACTGTCTCAAGGCAAATCTAAAAAAATGTAGTATAAACACCGACAACTGGGAAACACTGGCCTGCGAGTGCTCCAGTTGGAGAACAGCTTTTGCCAAAGGTGTCATGGGCTTTGAAGACACTCGTTCTCAGGACGCAAGGGAGTATTGTGCTAAGAGGAAGGCACGCTTGGCAAATCCACACCGTGACCAACTCCCGCCCGGAAACCAATTTCCCCACTGTGGAAGAACGTGCGGATCCAGAATTGGCCTCCACAGTCACTTACGGACTCATTGTTAAAACCGTGTTTATGGAAGACAATCTTACTCGGCTACGAGTGATCACCAAAGAAGAAGAAGATGTTCTTTTGCTTTTAAAGTACTCATAAGGTAACTCTGTTTCTTTCTTTTAAACAATTTTTATAGTAACTTGGAGCAGCTCTCTCAATCTTGTGCTACAGCTTCAGCCAGGACTGTAAACACTGTGCCTCCTTTACTTGTGTGCTGCTTGTGTTTCTCAAATATCAGCCTCCGCCCACCACCAGAATGTGTGCAAGGTTTTGGGGACTCTTACACAGTGTATTTGGGTCCCATCCATTTCTTTTATTTCAGTCATTAAATACTGCTCTTCAAAAAAAAAAAATTCTCACAGCTGTTTACAACAGCCACCCCCACCCCCACCTGACAGATCAGGAATGTTTTCAGCAGGCTTTGACAAGTTGCCAAAGAAGGTGCCTGCTGAGCTTTCTGCTGGGCTGGGCCCATGGCACTCAAGGCTCAGTATCTTGTTGTCCAGTGAACCTAGCCAAGTTGGGAAAGACCAAAGATGTTCCTGCAGATGATCTCAGTGACTGAGAGCCACTCTGAACTTAAGTTGCTCAGCGTTTTGTAAATTAATGCAAGAACTTTGAACCTGGCTCAGGAGCAAGAAGCCAGTACACATGTTCTAGCAACTGTGTCCTATGTTGTCCACCATGTGCCCCCTTCTGCCGTCTGGCTGCTGCGTCCTGCACTAGGCTGCACTAGGCTCAAGAGCAGTCCCACAAAGTAATCCAGCCTCAAGGTTGCCTACCGTATGTATGCATGGACTACAGTGGGCAGGCTATCCATGTCCATAAATAGCTGTAGCTGGAAACTAGACAAACTAGTAAAAGTAATTACTAGCCCAAGAGGGCACATGGGCCTCTGGTGACAATGACATCTCCAGGAGTACCTCCAAGCTATGCCCTTGTTCCTTCAGAACCCCACCCAGGAACAGTTAACTTGCTGATACCCCAGACACAGGAATCACCCACCAAATGAGCTTGCATCTTCCCAGGATGGACCTCATCCAGTTTGCCACTGCATTCAAACACCAATCCAAAGCTTTCACAGCCTCTCCTGATTCAGATGTTTTGGAGAATTAGAGCTGTGTGTGTCACCAGCGTGCTGGTGACACCTTGCTCCAAAACTCCTAATGCCCACTCTCAGTGGATTTTCATCATCTTCTCCCTGCTCCTAGGTTGCTGCGGAATAAGCAATGTGCTGCTGCTTTGAGAAGGTATGCGCTGTCCCTGCTCTTGAAGCCAAGGATGGGTTGGTGTTTGGGAACTTATTAATGCTTATTAATGCTTATCACTCCTCAGATTCAGGCAGTTCAATGACAGTTTCAAAAGGATGTACTGATAAATGATTTTCCGGTAGTTTCACGCAGTATGTGGTGGCTGCAATAAGCCTCTTTTCCAACAAAGAACACGGAGAGTCTTTGGAAGTTTGAACGGGTGAATGACAGTCTTAAGCTCCACAAACCATGCCTTTTCTTTACCCTTTTATTGGCCTTCTACCAATCGAACTAAGACTCGAGCTGCTGTCTAAGCAATTTCCTTGTTAATAGCAATGTGTGGTGATTTATTTATTTTAAATGTGCAGACATTCAGTTCACCAGTGAACTTTGCATTAGAGATTCCATGCACATGTTGTTCTGTGAAATGAGTAGACCTTGAAGGACGTCAGCCTGGATGGCCACAGGGTGCTTGTTAGAATAAGGGCCTCTAAAACTGACCAGCTGGGAAAAGGTGCCACCCTTACCCTGACTCGCTCCACAGAAGGTGGGCCCTGTCCGGTATCGGACATACAGAAATATATCAGGGTGCGCCCGCACGGGCCAGGCCCCCTGCTAATACACTCCACAGGCCGTCCCCTGACACGCACGCAGTTCACCGCGGTCCTGCGGAAGGCCATCCAGGCCTGCGGGGGCGACCCTGCCCACTACTCCGGTCATTCCTTCCGCATAGGGGCAGCCACTACAGCGGCGGCAAGCGGGCTTCCCCCGGAGCGCATAAAGGCATTGGGCCGCTGGCGCTCGGCAGCATTTAAGGGGTATATCCGGTAAAGGCAACGGGTCTGACAGCTTCTGTATGATGATTTATTTCAGGTACACACCCCAAGCGCATCTGGATCTTCGGCAATTTATTTCAGGTACACACCCCAAGCGCATCTGGATCTTCGGCCATAGCATTGTATACTGGGCAGCGGTCCATGCCTCCTCGGTTCTAGCCGATGAACACCTGGGCCTTCAGCCAAAGATCAGCCTCACTTGGTTTGGTCACCGCGGGATGTGCTGGGATGCGCTCATGCCCTGGCTGCGTCACGAACTCACACTCCGCCAACCACCAGATGCGCTGGTCATCCACCTTGGTGAGAATGACCTGGTTGCGTGCAAGAGCATCGTCTTGATAAAAGCGGCAATTTCAGACCTGGAATGCCTTCAAGCAGCGTACCCTAGCGTTACCATATTCTGGTCAGAACTCCTCCCACGCCTACAATGGCGCAATAACACCACCCATGTCAGACTTAACTACGCTGTTGAAAAAATCAATAGGGCGCTGCGCGCAGCACTTACGCGCATTGGAGGTCAAGTTGTGAAGCATCCCAGCATCAAAATCTACAGGAAGGAACTATCAGGCATGACGGCGTTCACCTCACAGCCACAGGTTGCGACCTCTGGCTGAGCGACATAAGACACAGCCTCCTGGAATGGCTGGCGGTTTCTGGGGCGGTTCAGGTGTAGGTAGTCTTGGCGGCGAGACCCCAATTGTGGTCTCGGGTGGCGGATGCAGGCCTTGGGCGGAATCCTTTAGTCATTTACACAAAGGGGAGGGGCGTGGGGGCGGTGACCCCCAGCCCTATTGCGGCGGCGATAACAGGGTTCCCGTAATCGGGCATCAAGGGGGGGGCATTTGGCGATGCCACTTGGCTGGTTATTGCCCTCCCCCTCCAGCGGCGGCGATCCGGGGGGCGGGCTATCTGCTTGAACATATGTTCTCCAGAATTAGCCCAACCCCCACTCATGCTGGACAACCCTGAAGATCACCTCACCCCCTGCGGGGGGCTGGGAGGGATATACGCCCAATGCCTGCGCCAAGGTCTTCCTACATCTGAATTTTAATAAAGTTGTGGCCAATTTTAATCCCATAAATACGTAGTCCTGTGTCATTATTCCACTCGGGGCTGCCCTGGGGGGCTGGGGGGACTCCGCCTGACTGCGCAATGACCGCTTCCCCAACATAAAGGGGAGGCGCATTTTGCGCAGTCGCGCGCAGCCCCCCTTGGGAACCCTAGGGCAGATCTGGAAGTTTGGAGGCTGGCACTGCCTACCTGAGGCTGGAGGCTGGAGGCTGGAGTCACCGCCCACTCCATCAGCCGACCAATCCGGCCGAAGGGGGCGTGCCAGGGGGATTGGCCAGGTAGGATCAGGTAGGCTTACCTGCACACAAAGAAGAGGGGCCATTCCTGGGAAGCAGCCGACGGATTCAGAGCTTTCCCACCCTCCACTCCCTAACCTTTTGCTTGCCTTACAGGTCCATAGAAGAACAAAATAAATGAAAATAAAATAAAAATAGAAATAATAATAAAAATAAATAAACAAAAAAAAAATATTTACTTCCACAGGTTTTCTTCCACAGGCTTCTTGCTTTTCAGGTTTTTTCTCCCACAGGCGTACACGCACGCAGGCGCTGCTACGACAGGTCGCTGTTAAAGGGCTGGAAAGGACTTTCCCTGCATTGGCAGGTTTCGCCTTTCCCGTAGCAATTCGTCACAACTTTGGCGGATGCAGGCCTTGGGCGGAATCCTTTAGTCATTTACACAAAGGGGAGGGGCGTGGGGGCGGTGACCCCCAGCCCTATTGCGGCGGCGATAACAGGGTTCCCGTAATCGGGCATCAAGGGGGGGGCATTTGGCGATGCCACTTGGCTGGTTATTGCCCTCCCCCTCCAGCGGCGGCGATCCGGGGGGCGGGCTATCTGCTTGAACATATGTTCTCCAGAATTAGCCCAACCCCCACTCATGCTGGACAACCCTGAAGATCACCCCACCCCCTGCGGGGGGCTGGGAGGGATATACGCCCAATGCCTGCGCCAAGGTCTTCCTACATCTGAATTTTAATAAAGTTGTGGCCAATTTTAATCCCATAAATACGTAGTCCTGTGTCATTATTCCACTCGGGGCTGCCCTGGGGGGCTGGGGGGACTCCGCCTGACTGCGCAAAGTTGTGGCCTCAATTTACATCCACTTATATTTTGAAAAACGATTAGCAAAAGTATTAGTGTATGTATGTATGTATGTATATATGAAGTCTGATTTGCAAACTACTTAAGAGAGCATATACACAGGCAACACACTTTGCTCCTACAAAAGATGCTATAAGTCCGAGTGCATGTGCCTCTTTCTCCTATACATGATTACTCAGAATTAAGCTCCACCAAGTTCAATTAGCTTTATTCTTAAATAAGTATGTGCACAGAATGGGAGCATTTGTTTAATGAATGCCAGAAACTGCAGCCGATTAACAGCAACCCTTTTATTAGTCACCATAAAAAGGTAAAGGTAAAGGGGCCCCTGACCATCAGGTCCAGTCGTGTCCGACTCTGGGGTTGCAGCGCTCATCTCGCTCTATAGGCTGAGGGAGCTGGCGTTTGTCCGCAGACAGCTTCCAGGTCATGTGGCCAGCATGACAAAGCTGCTTCTGGCGAACCAGAGCAGCACATGGAAACGCCTTTTACCTTCCCGCCGGAGCGGTCCCTATTTATGTACTTGCACTTTGATGTGCTTTCGAACTGCTAGGTGGGCAGGAGCTGGGACTGAGCAACGGGAGCTCACCCCGTTGCAGGGATTTGAACCGCCAACCTTCTGATCAGCAAGCCCTAGGCTCAGTGGTTTATCCCACAGCGCCACCTGGGTCCCTCTATTAGTCACCATACCACAGCCCTAATGCAGACCTTACTTGTGCTTCAGTCCTAATTTCACTTTCCATGCCATACCATACAAGGCATTGGCCATCTATTCAAGATCACATTTCACCACAGCCTTACTCAGTAATAAATGCCTCTGAAATTGCAGGTGGTAAATTAGATTCACATGGATGCAGTGAGGCAGATCTATGCCCACAGGGCATCCTGATCAGGATGCAGCTGCTCATCTGAATGCTCATCTGTATGGCAGGGCTCATAACGGCCCTCCTGAAATTGCTGGATGAGGTTGGTGCAAGGCATTCTCAACAGAGCTGCTAATTGTGCGAAACAAATTAGGCACCGCTAGAGGCAGATCAAGGCCATTTAAATAAAGTACACTCCTTTATCTGGCCTGCAGATCTCAGACATCACTCTATCTGCTGGTCAAGATACTTTCACCTCAATTTTAAAGTTAATAGGCAGAGATTACAAATATACTATGGATAAGTAAGTACTGCACTCTTTTTTCTTTTGAAAGTAGAGGAGCTGTTGCATGTTTTTATAGGCTACTGAACCAAACAAGTTGAAGTCCTAGAATTCTCAAAATGTGGATTGGGATCTGATAGGAGGTACCTGCAGGGGGCCTGCATATTTTGGGACAATTGGAGTGACACTCCGCTCTTTCAATCAATCAAACCTGGCAGATTTGGGGAGAGGCATTCCATCAACTAGCTGGGTCCTAGGCCATTCAGGGCTTTGGAGATTAAAGTCAACATTCTGAACTGGTAGCAAATGGAGTTTGTGCTATACAGTACTTTGCCCTTTCTTGTTGCACTTTTCATAATACAGTATGTCATGTCACATTCTGCCTTCCAAGCCATCTTTACAGGCAGATCAATGTAGAGCACACTGCAGTTGTCCTTGTTATGGAACTTGTGCCACCAGCCACCACTCAGATTGTTTTCTTGACAGAAACAACCCTTCTAAAAATCTGATAAAACTATAAGAATAGCCTGCTGGATCAGGCCAATGGCCTATCTAGTCCAGCATCCTGTTCCCACAGTGGCTAACCAGATGCCCCTGGGAGACCAGGGAAAAGAACATGAGAACAAGAACACACTGTTCTCCCACGGTTTCCAGCAACTGGTATTCAGAAGCATTGTTGCCTTCGACTGTGGAGGTGGAGCACAGCCGTCCTGGCTAGGGACCATTGGCATCCCTCTCTTTCCCCGTGAATTTGTCTAATTCTCTTTTCAAGCCATCCATGTTGCTAGCCATCACTGCCTCCTGGGGGAGCAAGTTCCATAGTCTGACTATGCACTGCATGAAGGATGTAACAGTATAATAAAACAAAAATACATATACAGTACTAGCCTGTTTATAGGGGTGGTACTAATTAGGCCATTAATATCAGCTGTAACATAGCTTTTGGTTATCTTGCTTAGATTGTATATATTGGAGTTAAAGCAGCCCTATCTGCTATCCTTTGCAACGCGTCATAAAGCTCATGAAATGCTCTGCTCTTATGAGACACGTCATGGACAATAAGGCTAAGAGAGAAAAAGAAGTGTTTAAAAAGGTCATCATTTTTCATATCAAACGACAAGGACAATTATCAAACGGAAGCAGCCTTCTTCACCAACATTTTCAAAAGTGTGTTACCTAGGGCTGCCATATGTCTGGAATGTGGCAGTTGGAAACAGTGTCTGAGCAGAAATTGCTGAAATGTCCAGGAAAATCCGGACATATGGCAACCCATGTTGGGAGTCTAGATTTTGGCGAGTTTTGGTGAGAGAGAGAGATTTTTTGGAGGGAAAAAAGGCTCAACAACTTTTGTGTCTGGATTTTCACTTTTTGAAATATGGCAACCCTAGCGTTACCCTTCATAGCTAATGATGTGTCAAATGGTGCTTCAGATTCAGGAGCGAATAGAGGCAATATTTATGTCCCATGTCTTCCTTATCAGTTCTTCTTACCAATTCCCTTGTGAACTTAAGCATCTTTCAGATCCATTTCAGCACTGCCATGGGATGCTGTTTCATATTCCTGTTTTCAAAATACTTCTCTTTCAGTACATCATACACGTGCTCGTGCTTCTGCTTGAAAGTCTGCTAGCATGGGCATAGCCAGGATTTTTGTTGTTGGGGGGGGGCAGGACCTCAGATTTGTATTGATTTTGATTGTTGTAGGGGGGGCAGCTGCTCCCCCAGGCTACGCCCATGTTTGCTAGCATGCCTGGCTCATGTTAAGCACTGTCTCTAGTTTCTGCTGCTTCTGAAACAGAGCTGGCTGGCCTCATTTAGAAACACCTTCCCAATGAGGAAAGGCTAAAGATTTTGTGCCTTTTAAGTTTCCAGGTGAAGGATAATTGCAAAGAGCATGGTTGAAATCTATGAACAACTAGCTGACCCGGCCACACGTTGCTGTGGTTCTTTCCTGTGATCCCCCCCGTCCCGATCCATGACGTATCCTGCCCCTCCTCCCTCCACCCTGGCTCATCCCTGTGTTTCGGTAGGATACCCTTCCCTCTGTTGTCCCTGGGGAGTGTTGGCCCCTCCCCCCTGTATCTCCATACCTTGGCCCCCACCCTTCGAAAAGGAACTTTTAGGTTCTGGGTTCTATTTCCCAGAATACACTTCAGTCTGAACCCTCTGTTGTCCCTGGGGAGTGTTGGCCCCTACCCCCGGTATCTTCCTACATTGGCCCCCATCCTTGGAGAAGGAGCTGTCAGTTTCTGGGTTCCATTTCCCAGTATTTACTTTTGTCTGAGCCCTCTGTTGTCCCCTCCCCCCTGTGTCTCCATACATTGGCCCTTGCGCACGCATCGTGAACATTTCTATATATTTAGATTAAGGATCGGGGGTGATGATGCGCCCTGGGACACAGAGAACTACTTAAAGAATCCCAACCCGGGGGGGGGGGGTCAAATAGCGAAGGCCCACAGCCCTGTAGCAACAGACAGGCCCAGACAGAAGGAGGGGGATCATATGGGCCACTTGGCGCGGGCCTCCGAATCCAAAGGGGGCCTCGGTCAGCATATTCACAATCAGTAAAATGGAAAAAAGTAACAAAAGGGTTAAAAACAGGGTCACATTATCTACCTGGCCCTGGCCTCTGTCTGGCCCTGCAAGGGCGTGGCAACAGAAGGTGCGTTCTGAAGCAACCGAGTTGTTCAGTTCCATAAAAAACCCAGGAAGTGGCAAGGGGAAGGTAGGGGATTGTAAATCGAGGGGGTTGGAATTGGGCATTGCAAATATCTGAGGACTTAAACTGGGGAGAGAAAGTGCATGGTTTTTTTTTTTTAAAAAAAGACGCAGAGGGTTGCATTCAGTCGTAGTATATGTGAAATGGAGGGTAATAGCCCCCCTTCAGATCCCCCTGAGCCTCAGAGTCCCCCTGAGTCGAGGCGAGATACTGTGGAGAGGGCAGGTTTCATCCCTGTGTCTCCCCCCCCGTTCTGACCCATTACGTATCCCTGCCTTCTATTGTTGCTGGAAAAGGCCTGTGGTTATTTGGTGGGGGGGTAGTGGTGCTAAATTGTAAAGTAAAAACCCCTTGCCGTGCCCCCAAGTGCGTTGCTGTGGGTTATCTACCCCCCCTACATCAGCCCATTACCTATTTGGGCTCCTCCTCCCCCCACCTCCCACCCAGGGCTCCATTTGGGATAGTATTTAAAGGGCTGTAGACCTGAGGCCTAGTCTGTAAAATGGAGCCTTGGCCTCCTGTTTTACAGGATCTTGTGGCAAAGGTGGGGTTTGTGGGTGTGGTGCATTGTTGTGCCTAATCCCTGTGACTGCCCCCACGTGTCCCGATCCATGATCTATTCAGCTTGCCCCCCCCCTCCATGACCGGTTTTGAAGGATGGTATTTATTTTTGTTGTCTTGTGGATTTGGGGGGGGGGTAGTGTTGCTAAATGGTAAAGTAAAAACCCCTTGCCATGCAGGGGCCTACATAAATCAAAGGCCGTGCTGCGGTCTGTGCCAACCCCCTCCCCCCAGGCAGGCCTCGACCTACACTTAGAAATGTTGGTTTTTTGGTGGGGTTTTTTTGGGGGGGGTAGTGGTGCTAAATGGTAAAGTAAAAACCCCTTGCCGTGCCCCCAAGTGCGTTGTTGTGGGTTCCCCCCCCCCGGGCCTGTCAGGGGCCTACATAAAGCAAAAGCCTAGTGGTTGGTCTGATAAGGGCCGCCTTGGTGTTCCAGTTGCTTGGTTGATGATGATGTCATTTGGTTTGTGGGTGTGGCTTAGATTTCACAGGAAGGGAGGGGGTGTACTGTGGGAGGAATTCCACTTGAGGGCGCTGTTTGACTTGGTGGAAAAGCGGGTCAAATCCTGCCGAGGTGTGTGATTTGAGGTTTTTCATGTCCCCTACAACCCTCGGGGAGTGGCCTGGATCGCTGTGTCAAAATTTCAGGACGATCGGTCAAGCGGTTATGGAGAACATAGCAGCCGTCAATTTCAAGATTTTTACATTTTTATATATATAGATAGAAGATGTAGAGGACTTGGACCCCCCCACCCCACCCCTTCGCACTAGACCTCAGACTAGTTTGTATAGGGAAGCTTTTAATGTTTAATAGATTGTTGCATTTTAATGTTCTGTTGGAAGCCGCCCAGAGTGGCTGGGGAAACTCAGCCAGATGGGCGGGGTATATATAATAAATTATTGTTGTTGTTGTTGTTGTTGTTGTTGTTGTTGTTGTTGTTATTCAGACTCACCCCATCAGGGCCAACAAAAGATGTTGTGCCCCCACCCCCCCAAGGTGGGTCCTGTCGCTCTGGCTCATTTATTCCTCCCTTCTCGCCCAGGCTTACTTGTGCATTGCTTCATTGCTGCAACAATATTGCTGGGTGTGCTTCAGCCTAGGGCTCCCCTCCCCTTATGCTTACACCGAGGAAGGGCTGAGCTGGGGTCCTTCAGAGAAAGGCATTCTGGACACAGTGACCCAGGAAATTCCCTGTGCTACCACAGCTAGACACTCTGTTTTTAAAAAGTAAGAGGTTCAAACAGGGGCGTACCCAGGATCAAAACTAGGGGGGAGCAAGGGGCGGGGCCAAGGCACGGAAGTGGAGGGGCCACAAAGTGGGAACGTGGGCGGGGCTACGGAGCCCAGGTGAAACTGACTCCGGTCTCACCTAGGCGCCGCGAAGCTTTTTGCAGCCGGAGGTGCCGGGGCTCCGCTGACAGCACGCAGCCAGGGCACTCGCTCTGGCCCGCCGGGCTGCCCCCGGTGCACTTATGGCCAGGACCCAGCTGTGGGCAAGAGCGGTGACAGCCCAGTGGAGCGTGAGTTCGGCGTTCCCGCCTGCCGCGCCATGCCCTCCAGCTTCCCATCGTGCTCTCTGGTTCCCTGCCCCGCTTGGCCTTGCCGGAGGGCACGATGGGGAGCTGGAGGGAGGGTGCGGTGGGTGGGAATGCCGAACTTGCACTCCGCCGGGCTGTCCTCCGCCTCTGCCCACCAGCTGCGCCGGCCCCTGCCCCGCGCTGGGTACGCCCATGGGTTCAAAGCACTACCAACCCCAGCATTCCCAGTGGGAAACTGATGCTGTGCTCACCATCCCTGCCAAGGAAAAGGCTCCTGTAGACCTTCTCCTTGGAAGGAACCTGTGAAAATCCTTGAAGCCCTTTGGAATGAGCACAGGGTACTTGTGCATTGCTACTCACTACCATAAGATACCGTGATTACCACTAATGTTAGATAAATCAAAAGCTTCAAAATGAAACCTCCATATTCAAAATGTCCGTCTAGCCTAACATCCTGTTCTTACAGCAGCCAACCAGACACCTGTGGGAGACCTACAAGCAAGACGTGAGTGTGACACTGATTTCCACACTTGTGATATCAAGCAATTCAGAGCCATAGTGCCTCTGATAGTAGGGGTAGAACATAACCATTGTGACCCATAACCACTGATGGAATTAGCTTCCATGAATTGGGGTCAATAGACCTCTGAATAACTGCATCTTGTTTTAAGCTGGACATCATGGAATCACAGAAGCTGGAATGTCCCACTTAAAACAAGACTCTCGGGGGGGGGGGGGGTTATGCAACAAGGTACAGTAGTTGGGGGTATCCAGCTTCTGCTTGCATCCCAGAATGTCCTGTTTTTTGGTCCAGTGCTCTGGCATGAGTCCTTGCACCAGAGTGCCGGACCAAAAGACGCTCACTCTGGCAGGACTCAGCAGGGTGGACCGGAGCACCAGACTGAAAATGACATCCCAATTTGGGGGACAAAAATATTTGAGGGTATCTGGTGTTGGGGGCAAACAAGAGAAAACCATGTTCTTCGCACTCTGGGAGACCAGAGACCTGGCTGCCTGCTTATGGAAACAGAATGCTAGCACTAGATGGATCTCTGAATTGATCCATGAAGGTAACACTTTTGGCACCTGGAGAAGCCATTGATTCAAAAAGGTGTTTAATGTTGGGATTGCATGTGGCTCACCCAGAAGATCAGTAATGGTGAATGAGCTTCTCTATATGTTTGCCCATTACTTCTACCCATCAAGATCTAAAATGTACAGCCACCAGAGATTATTCCGTGCTCTCCAGGATGCAGATGGAACAAAAGTGGCAGTAAACAGGCACTCCCCAAACACTCCCCATAATTTACCAGAGATCCCTCAATAGACAAGTCAATGTGGAAAGAGTTCCTTGCAGTTGGAAAACAAAGCCATTGAAGCCTAGGGTGTGGAATTAGTTCCATTCTGAGGAGACAAATAGAAATAGTACTCCTCCAGTCAACATTTTGCTGTGGCTATGGTCTGAGAAGCCCAAAATGAACATTGTGAGTCAAAAGGGAAGCTGGCCAGTGTGTGTGAGAGTCTACCCTTTTTCAGATCTTTGCCTCCACCTAGTTTCTAGCCATGATTGGTCAATCTACAGGGCGGGGGCCAATTCGTAATTCCTTTTCTTCAATCCTTCTCCTGTGTAGTGCTGGCAGTCTTTAAGCTTTCTAGCCGGGCCTTTACCATTGCACATGTGTGTGTTTGCACAAGGGCCCTTCCAAGCTGTCCTGGATGCCTGAATCTAAGAGAACGAGGGAGGCAGGGAGGCATTTATTGGACCTGCACCAGAACCAGGGGCATCAGCATCTGTTCAGGGCTGCCCTGAGTTGCCCAGCAACTGACTGTAACAACTTCATGGTGAATTCTGGCACCTGACAAAAAGCACTAATCGAATCCCATAGTTTCCTAAATATAAAGGAGATCTAGTATAGACAACAGCCCACTCACTTTGAAAAGGTTTGGCTACGCACTAGGGCAGAGCATCCTTTTAGGCGCTGAGAACTGCCATTTTAAGACAGCTTATTCTAACATTCAACTGCTATGCCTGACACATTTATTTCTCTATTTATAAAGAGAACAGTCCAATATGCAATGCCCCCCACCATGCACATATGCACATGCACACAATGCGCCGCGTGATTCTGTTGCAAATAGGCACAGAGTCTGACGGCCTAGAATTATTTGTTTCTATATTTTGAGTTATGATTTCTGTTTCTGGTCATCAATTTTTACCATAATCTCAAGGCACTAGGTTTTATCTAATACAGGACAAAAAATCAATAAAAAACAAAGTGTATACTTCTGCCGAGAAAGCAAAGTGAAAATAGCTACACAAAAGCAAAGGGATCCATTTTCAGTGACAAGCAAATCTTTTCTGCAGATTGTGTTGAAGCAAAACATTGCCTCTTGATTTATTTTTCCATTTTTTCCTTTATAACCAAACTAATCTTTCTCACAGCTTCTATAGTAGCAACAAGAAATTTATCAAAATGTGCTTATCTCTGAATTATTTTGTCCTGCTATGTAAAAGTAATTAACATCTATAGCCAAACCATGTTCCTCCACTTAAAAAAAAAAAACTTAATGAAACAAATCAAAATGGGCCAAGAAATTCATGTTTGCACCACAGGTGATCCCTCTTTGGAAAGCTTAATATGTGCCAAGCTATTGTATAAAACAGCCTTCTTAGCTTGGCATCTCTTTCAAGGGGAGCAGGGGACTAACTTTGGTCAAAATACCATGTTTTTTTAAAAAAAGTTTTAAAACACAATCTTTATTTAGATCATTAAAACAAAATATACAATAATATAACATAATCATAATGGAAAATAACCTAACCTAACATAATATAATATAATATAATGTAATATAACATAACACAATATAACTTAATAACTTAATATAACATATAACATAACATAACATAACATAACATAAATGATCAGACAAAAAAAAGAGAGAGAGAGAACAAAATTTCCAAGATAAATATATCTTTACACAATTATGTAAAGCTATCCTTTTGGTATCCTCAAATACCAGAAAGATAAATCAAATACAGAAAAAACAAAATAAAATAGCAGAATCCAAAAAGAAAAAAGTAAAAAAGAGCAAACAGAAGAAAGAAAAAGAAAAATTAAAATGGAATTTTAAAATACTTCCGATTGCCGACTTGTCGTTTAGCCATCTTTCCCCCCCATTTACTTGTTTTCACCATAACCGCCTATTATTAATATAGCTTCTCCCTATACTTATTAATTTTCTCTCTTCATGCATTCTTTAAGTTAAGCAGATCACCAAATCCGTTCTTATGCCTTCTTTTTTAAAATAATCTTCCACCAATTTCCATTCGTTTTGGATTTTTTGTTTAGGTACATTTCTAATTGCTGCTGTCATTTTAGCCAAGTTCATATATTCAACCATTTTAATTGGTCAAAATACCATGTTTTCGCTCTCCCCCCCTTTGTGGTTCATTGAGTGCATGCACAGGTGCAGCCCCCCCCTTCCAGGAGCCAGAAACCATATTTAGCAATAAAATGGCCACAACTTTATTACTGTAAATTTAAGATGTAGGAAACCTTGTCTTAGACATTGGGCATGTATCTCTCTCAGCCCCTGCTGGGGGTCAGAGGCAGGACAGGGTCAATCGGGAAATGGGGACACTGCAAAATGTGTGTTTACACAGCTGCCCCCCCTCCAGCGTTGCTGAGGGGAGCTCTATGGCCACTGCTATGCGCTTGTGGTCAGAGACTCCCCTCAAGACCCCTCTAATGGGGAACCCTGATATCACTGCCGCAAAAGGGGTGAGTCACCGCAATACCCCTTCCTCAATTGCTGGACTAAAGGATTCCGCCCAAGGCCGAAAAGTTGTGACAGTTGCTATGGGGAAGACAAAACCTGCAGAGCAGGGGAAATTCCTTCCTGGCTCTGAAAAAACAGCAACCATCGTCCAACCATAGCAACGCCCATGGACCTGGAAAGGAGAAAGGTCAGCATGAAAGAAAAGAGACAATTGGAGGGAGGGAGGGCTGGGTGATGTTCTGGGGCCGCCTGTGCTGCTGACGCCAGAGCAGGTCTTCTGTTATCCTTTAGGAGCCGACCAGAGTGAAGACTGCTCACTTCTGGTCCGCTCCCCTAGCCGCGCCCCCAGACCGCCACAGATTTGAAAAGGGTTTTTTAAAGCAAGAACCCAAAACCAAACCCTGCGGTGACCAAGGCGGCTGCTGGAGGACGATGGGGTTGGGGGCCGGGCCGCAAACCTCTCCTACCATCAGACTTGGTGAGTATATATATATATATATATATATAACCACAATGGGTTATATCTGGGACCGGCAGCCATGTGACACCGGAAGTTGTGTCGACGTAACTTCTGGTGTCGCTCCGGCCATCTATGGGCACCAAAAATGGCCGTCGTCGACACCGGAAGTCGCGTCTATGCACTTCCGGACATGCGTAGATGCGACTTTTGAAGCCGGCGGTGGCCATTTTTGGTGCCCATAGAAGGGCAAATCGGAAAGAAAAAAAAAGGCCGCCGGCAGGAGAAAATAACGGAGAAAAACGGGAGACAAAGTGATACGGGGGACCACCGGGAAAAGGTAAGTAAAAACGGGGGTTTCCCGGGGAAAATGGGGTACTTGGCAGCTATGTTATAAGGTACAAGTGGAATAGCAATGGATTTCCCACATTACTGGGAATTTAACACATTTTGCAGGTGTACATTCTTCTCCACACAAGTGTGTGGAACCTAGTGGAGGGGGAGAGGGAGAGACAATTCCCTCTGTTCCTTCTCCCTCTAAAAAGTTTTTTTAAACAAGTGTGGTGCTCGAGAAACAACTGCCTTTCGTCTACACTTGTCAAACAGAGAGAAAATAATGTGACTACAATGCCAGGGTTGTTGACCACTCACTGACTTATTCTAGGGATTGGAGGTGGATTCGTTGCAATGCCATCTTTTCTTTTCTTTTTACTGTGGGGAGGCAGCAATCACACTTTTCATTCTGCTGCTGTGGCTAGAGCTGATAGCTGTCAATCTCTTTTCTTGCTCCCACCCTCTCTTGACTCCTCCACAGAATGGAGATGTTCTTCTATTTAAGGTGAGCAACAAAAACAAGGTTCTGTAATTACAGGCCTCAAAGTTCTCTATAAGCACCTGCTGGGTTAATAACTTGAAACTTGACAAATGAAATCTACAGGATGGGGTCTACAAAAGTGGATGAGGCCAGATTTCAAATTGATTGAATAAAAACTGTCACAGATGCAGCAAGTTAGAAAGGGGGTTCGGGGGGTTGACGCTTGGGCGCATTTCTCCAGCATGCCATACATCTCCTTCCAATGTTTGGTGGAAACTACTGATGCTCTTGTTCCTGTTTGTTGTGCAGCAGATACTTTGAATCATAGAATCATAGAGTTGGAAGAGACCACAAGGGCCATCCAGTCCAACCCCCTGCCAAGCAGGAAACACCATCAAAGCATTACTGACAGATGGCTGTCAAGCCTCTGCTTAAAGACCTCCAAAGAAGGAGACTCCACCACACTCCTTGGTAGCAAATTCCACTGCCGAACAGCTCTTACTGTCAGGAAGTTCTTCCTAATGTTTGGGCGGAATCTTCTTTCTTGAAGTTTGAATCCATTGCTCCGTGTCCGCTTCTCTGGAGCAGCAGAAAACAACCTTTCACCCTCCTCTATATGACATCCTTTTATATATTTGAACATGGCTATCATATCACCCCTTAACCTTCTCTTCTCCAGGCTAAACATACCCAGCTCCCTAAGCCGTTCCTCATAAGGCATCGTTTCCAGGCCTTTGACCATTTTGGTTGCCCTCTTCTGGACACGTTCCAGCTTGTCAGTATCCTTCTTGAACTGTGGTGTCCAGAACTGGACACAGTACTCCAGGTGAGGTCTGACCAGAGCAGAATACAGTGGTACTATTACTTCCCTTGATCTAGATGCTATACTCCTATTGATGCAGCCCAGAATTGCATTGGCTTTTTTAGCTGCTGTGTCACACACTGTTGACGCATGTCAAGTTTGTGGTCTACCAAGATTCCTAGATCCTTTTCACATGTACTGCTCTCAAGCCAGGTGTCACCCATCCTGTATTTGTGCCTTTCATTTTTTTTTATCCCCCCCCCAAGTGTAGTACTTTACATTTCTCCTTGTTAAAATTCATCTTGTTTGCTTTGGCCCAGTTGTCTAATCTGTTAAGGTCATTTTGAAGTGTGATCCTGTCCTCTGGGGGGTATTAGCCACCCCTCCCAATTTGGTGTCACCCACAAACTTGATCAGGATGCCCTCAAGCCCACCATCCAAGTCATTGATAAAGATGTTGAATAAGACTGGGCCCAAGACAGAACCCTGTGGCACCCCACTAGTCACTTCTCTCCAGGATGAGGAGGAGCCATTTATGAGCACCCTTTGGGTTCGGCCAGTCAGCCAGTTACAAATCCACTGAATGGTAGCATTGTCTAGCCTGCATTTTACCAGCTTCTTTACAAGAATATCATTTAATTGGTTTGGATCAGCAGTTCCAAAGTTGCTAAGGTTTTTCTGTGCAAGTCTTTGGAAAAACAAGCACTGACAAAATTGTGTCATGCATGCTCAAAAGCAAAAGTGAAGCTAACTTTTTGTGTGTGCGCGCAAGGAGTACAGTGTTTGAAGAGAAATCCAACTTACTCCTTTAGTTATGAAATATCAGTGTGGGGCAGTTGTTAGATGAGGCTTGCCAACATTTCTGGGGCCACCTTTGAAGACCAACAGTATATAATGGCCATAACCAGATGTTAAATGTGTGTTTGGGAAGGTATGGGAAATGGTTCAACAACCCATTATCATCAACACACCTATGGAGAAAGCACATCTTGGGAAACTCAGATGTGTAGCAGATGAGTAGAGCTATCTTAGAATTTTGAAGTGTCAGGCATAGCTCTAGTGGCTTTAGCCCAAACGTAGCAGAGTTTTCCTGCACAGCGCAGAAGCTAGTTGAGGTGGAAATGACTAGTTGGCTAGACGCAGAATAACTATTTACAGGATTTATTAAAAGAAAATAAAAGCAGCAGAATTTCTGCATACAAAGCAAAGCAAAACAAATCCTCTCTGTCTCTCTCTGTCCAACCACACGCAGAACTCCTAGTCCTAACACCCAACAAGAAACAACTGTGCTAGCATTCCTAGATAACAGAGTTCAGTGCTGGTCATTAACCAATCAGAGAGCTGTTGCCAGGCCAGGCAGACCTTGGCTTTCTGCCAAGAGTAAATTGACACTGCCTTGAGTTAATTGTGTGAATCAAGAATCTGTAAGTTTCCCATGAGAACCAATTATCAGAAACCAAACAAACTAGTGGCCTTTTTTTGTGGAATGGGAAGTGGGACAACAGGTTTCATTGTGTCTCTTTGCTGCCAAGATCCCCTCCCAGTGAACTTACCACAAATGAAGGGTGGAATCACCACACAATTCTCAGCAGCTGGAGGACGCATGATGCCTTCCCGCTGCCCTTCGCTGCGGCAGAGAGTTTGGTCTAAGTGAGCTTCTTCCAACAAGCAACAGTAGGGCAAGCTGCAAGTCCCGCAACAAAACTTGGCGTCCTCACCATTTCCCCACCTAGGGCATGAGAAAGCTCCCTCGGGGAATGCGGACCCACATTTCCAGGCGCCGCATAACTCACCCTGAGTCTCACACCCTAAAGTTAGCAATGCGACCAGGGCGCACAGCAGAATCTTCTGCATACCTCAGAGCTCCCTCAGAGGGCAAGCAACATATGAAAAAGGATTCTTCCTAAGGCCACCCCGGGACACTCAACTACATTTGGATATGAACCAAGTCTATCCATCCCCAGAAGGGTCTCTTATGAGGCCCAGAAACAAGACTTGTCTCACCTGCGCTGGCCCAATCCCAAGAACCCCTTTGACCATTTTTGCTCTGAATGAGGAATCGACTGAGCGCGTGGTCCTGATTCACGGGCCTTAGCAGCCCTCATTGTCAGCCTGCCTTTGATTGGAAATATGCTCCTCTGAACTAGGAAAACTGGGGACAAACGTTGGTTGAGTAGAAGCAAACCATGAGCGGTGGAGGAGATGTGCCAGATGCACAGATCAGGAGGAGCTACAATGGGTGAAATGCCCACCAGGTATGCTCAGGAGTTTGCTAACATAGCTGTTGCAGATTTAGCCATGGTTAGTGGCTCGACACAGGTCTTGGACCTGTCTTGAAATGGGTACAGGGTTTGTCCTCAAAGGACGGGAAACCATGCCCAAAGGCTATAAGGATAGACACTGATTCCTCAGAGAGGAACGAGGCTAGGGTTCGAGTCCCAACAAAGCCAAGTGTGAGACTTCCTGATAGTCAGAAGGGCTATGATGCCAAGACCAGTCAGACTAGTCAGAAGTGCAAGATGGTAAGGCCCAAGGCTAATCTAGTTGCAGGTAGTTCCAAGGGTAGAACAGGTGATACAGGGGTATACATCTATATGTTTGTTGCAGTTACACTGATGACTGCAACACAGTTCATGAATTGGGGGAGGTTGTTGAAGATTCATTCCCAGTGTCTGAAGTCATGGGATTGTTGTCTATCACATGACAATGTATGTTTTGACTCCACAGTGTGGGAAGTGACGGAGACAGGATGTTTGTGTTACTGTCTTCCGTGAAGTGGGACTATTTTCCTTTGCCGAGAGAGAGAGGGAGCCATGTTGCAGTGCTCCGAGTGTATTATATGTAAATAAACGTAGATTAGCCAAAATACTGAGTTGCTGGGGTCTGTTACGCAAACTGCGAAGACTCTGCGGATCCCTAAGTGTGCTGATGTCTCCAAGGTGCTGGAGAAAGTTTTTGAAGCTCCCGAATGATCGACCAGGAGGGAGAGAACATGCCAGTCGGGCATGGTTTTTTGCCAAGGTCCTACTCATGTGTAGGATGCTCCTGTAACATTACTTCTGTGTAAACATTCAACATTGTGTAGCAACGCTCTTCTCCCATGTGCAAGCTTAGCTTGATCCTAAGCATGTTTGACCAAGCTGCGGGAGGCAGTGGAAGACAGGAGTGCCTGGCGTGCTCTGTTCCATGGGGTCATGAAGAGTCGGACACGACTAAACAACTAAACAACAAGCACGTTTACCTGGTTAGTATGATTTACCTGCCCTTGCCAGCCACTTAATTCCCATCACCATCAAAATTTGGAGGAAAATTGTTCCCTGATCTGCAAACCATCTGTTTGACTACTTGAAGGGAACGTGATTGACATTGGTAGGGCAACACACAGGAATTTCCCTTTTCATGCATATTCCTCCCCATCACATTTGTGTTCCCCTCAGCCTACTGGGTAGCTATTTTACTTATGAAGTCAGAATATTTTACCTATAAACCAGATATAAACTCTAAAATATCACTGCTGAATAGAAAAGAGTCATCAAGCAGATCTGTTGAGCAATATAAGTCCTCATCAAGCCTTGAAGTGTTCGGTCATTTCATGCACTGCCTACTTCAAGTGTGTTTTGTGTCAACAGAGTTCTGAGGATTAAGCCATGAGAGTGGAGGTCATTTGATCAAGGCAGCAAAAAAAGTGTGTCATTACCCAAATCTGATGCAATTTGGGCCAACGTGGGTATCTTAAATGAGGACATGTCATGCCTGCAAATGAGTTATCACCATGTAATAAGATGACTTTATGAAAGAGATTACATGATTCAAGAGAAATAGTGTTGAAAAAGAGAATTTCCACACAATATTAGCCTGAGCTTGGAACAAGGTTTATTTAACATCCAGTCATAATCTGTCATAGATTAGTAAAATGCAGTCAGCCTGAATTAATTTAACTCTCATTTCAGGTTGCTGAAAAATAGAAGGTGAGACACAATGTCAGTGAGGAACAGCCTGCATTCTCTCAACAAGACACCAGCATAAATTCAGTGTGCATGGTTAAGGATCTGACCCATCAGAGGTGCATTTATGGCAGCGCAACTGATTCTGCCACACTGGGCAAAGAGCCTAGGGGGCTCCGCGGAGCATCGCAGCTATGAGAAAATGAACTGAGCACAATGGAAAGTGAGAGGTGGGAGGAGCTGGTTTTTGGCCTCGCACAGGATGCTGTTGAAATCTGAAAGAGCAAAGTTTGCCTCTGTATCCATGACGTTAATGGAACCAAAAGTGCTTAACATTTGCCCCAATGAATTTAGGTTTTGCTTGTTCATATTCAGTAACAGCATCTCCGTTCTCTCCATACTTTTACTAAACCGGCGGTGGAGGGCCTAACGTCTGGATGGTGAAATTGTGTCTCTCCAGATGTTGCTGAAGTCCAGCTCTCCCATCAGCCCCAGGCAACCTGGCCAATTGTCAAGGAGAGTTGTGCTCCAAAAACGTCTCCAAAACATAGCTTCTCCTCCATCCCTGATCTAAAAATGCACTAAATCCCAGACGTGGGTGAGAAAAGCTGCATTTCGGATTTCTCCTCTTCTTCCAAACTGTTTAAGGCAGGACTTAGTTTCTTTTTGTGTGTCAGGCCATAAAGTGGCTATTGCATCTTTTGCTGGAGATTATCCTTTCTCAGATAAAGCAGCTGAAGTGCTGCTACAGAAAAAAAAGGGGACTGCAGATCTACCCATTTTGACTTGCAGTATAACAAAGGTCAGTCCAAAGGCTATTATGTCCTTAACAAAAGCAATTTTACTGTTCATCTTTCAGAGAGGGAGGAAGCTTGTATGTGGCTTTCCTGGATTTTACTCCAGCTTTGTGGGGGAAATTAAGTTGCCGTATGGCATGTGCCAAACATGTGCAGCTCCCCAAGTGTGTAGGTTTGTGGCAGGGCAGTTTTGTGGTGGAAGAAATTCAGTCGGACTCCAACACTTCAGTCGGTTCAGTCCTTTACTGACAGGTCCAAAGCATGGAGGCAGTTTCACAATATACCCTGTTTCTCCGAAAATAAGACGTAGCCATAAAATAAGCTGTAGCAGGATTTTTAAGCATTCGAGGAATATAAGACATCCCCTGAAAATAAGCCATAGTGTTGTTGTTTTTTGAGGAAAAATAAACATAAGACCGTGTCTTATTTTCGGAGAAATGCGGCACATAAAGTACAGGCTTCCCCTAGATCCCTAGCAGAAAATGCAGGCTTCAAATGCAAAGCAAGCACGTTTCCCAGCGTGGTGGGAGGGTGGGCGGGCGCAGCGCGGCTGCCACAGGCGCTGCTGCGCGGCCGGCGGGCAGGCACAGCGCGGTTGCCATGGGCGCAGCTGCGCGGCGGTCCGGCGGACCGGCCGGCCAGCGGGCGGGTGCAGCTCGTGGCGCCCACCTGACGGGCTGGTGCCATGGTGCCCTGCGCCACCCAGCCTGGCCGTAGGGCCGGCCCTGAGTGTATGGCCCCCTCTTAATAGACCCAAGAAGGACCACACCCGTGGCAGGTTGCCAGGTCAGTGACCTTCAAACACTAATCACAAGACCTGCAGGTGCAAGATAAGGGAAGCATTTGCACCAGATTTTCCTTTAGAGCAATTAAAGGAACCTCAACAAATTATCACATAAAAATATAGATAAGGGCCTGCAGCTTTTTATGAGGAAACCTCATCTGCAGGTCCAGCACAAACTCTTTCTGGCAAAGCTAATACCAGGAGAGGTGTTAGGGCAGGATTGCTTATTGGTGCTTTGTTTTGTTCAACTTCTATGCAAAAAAGAAAAAAAGAAAAAAGATTCTGATTTAAGTTCTCAGGATGGTTCTCTCCATCAGTCGGAAATGCAAAGATCCAAATACTGTGGCATGCCGATGATATCTACTACCCAGGTAGGAGTGAGGGACCTCTAAACAAAATTGGTAAGGTTTCTAGTCGGAAAAATTGGATGGTAAATTATTCTAAAATGATTTTCCATAGAGGAAGCATTTGCATCAATGGCACTGAGATGAACACACGATTGAGCAATGCTCTCACTTTAGATATTTGGGTGTGCATTTTTCTTCCAATGGCAGATGGAAATCTCATACAGCAAACCTTCAACTTGGAGGACAGCCAAAGCAATCCTGACCTTTATAAGTTTAAAGGAGGCTCTGAGTGAGCTCCTATTTAGAAAATACATGTTGGTAAAGTAATCTCCCAGTTAAGCTTTGGGGGCCATAGCTGCCTAGTTATCCCTTTTTTTAAGGGATTTTCCCTTATGCTGAATAGGCTTCCTCGCGAGAAAAGGGAAAACTTGGCAGCTATGATGGGGGCAGGGATATGTTCCAGCAGATGGGAGCATTCAGAAATAGGTTTTTGGAGGAACTGCTGGCACTTCCCTCAGGGATAACCTCCTCATTGCTAAGGTTGGAAGTTGACCTTCTTTCCATCAAGGCAAGAATTCTTAAATAAACGGTACTTTATGGGGAACAAATTGCTAATAGTAGATGGGCCCTTTATTTGTAAACATTGACACAATCTTTCTTTGAGGATACCCAGACTTTCCTAGTACATAAGGACAAATTTTTCATCAGAAGCAGAATTTTTGAGGTAGATTCTCATGCAAGCCTTCTTGCCAGTCAACTGCAAGCATTTCCCTCTGGGTTTAGTTTATTAAAGAGAGATCCATACTTTCAGTGGTAATTTCAAGACCTAACTTTTGCTGCCCTTAGGAAAGCTTTTAGTGTCCTTCATTATGAACAATGCCTTCAGCCAATCTGGAGGAAAAGGATAAAGGGATTCCCTATCACGGTGGACATGTGTTTGTGGCACAAGGGGGGTAGAAGATGCAGTGTATACCTTTTGCACTGTCCCTAGTACTGAGCTCATTTTTGTGAGACCTTTTGAAAACAAGAGCTAGTTGGACCCTGACTGATATTATTTGCAATCTTTTGGCAGACCACAAAAAAATTACAAACAAGCTGACCACCTGTGTAGCAGAACCCCAAAGGTGCAATAGCACCATCATTTTCTAAAGACTTCTGTCATTGACTGCAAAGAGGACCAACCATTTTAAAGTTGTTGTTTATCTCAGTTTGCATTGATGATTATTCGTGTTGTATATTATTAGTGCTATGTTTTGTTCCTGCTTCTCTGATGTCTGTTGATAGGAGCCTATAGCTGCAGCTAATTTTATATATAGTGTTGGATTTGTGCTATGCAAGTATATTGGGTGGGAAAAGTTGGAGAGATTCTTCTTCCTGCTAACCCTTATCTGTGTCAGAGCAATTGGAGATGAACTGCCTGCAGGGAAAGGATATGATGGCTTTGATGCCTTCAGAAACCACAATTTGTGTTGCTATCATACATTCAACTTAATATCTTTAAAGTTCTCAAATGTCTGTTCCAAGAGGGCTGAATCAAAGTTTACATTTCCCATGCAGATCTCTTTCCTGATAAATGCTAGTTTGATTGCATTTTTAGCAGCCCAAAGCATAGCTTGGCAGAGCAGTGATTCCCTGAAATTGCCAAACTGCCAAGATTAATTCCATTCAGGGCAAGTGATTTTCATGCAAAATGATACCTGATCTGTTGGAAATGGTCCAGGCCCATCTAGCAGCCATACTTCTCATATTAGGCTTTTTGCCTGTGATTGTAGAGTTGGAAGGGACTACAAGAATCATCTAGTCCAACCCCCTGCAATACAAGAATTTCCCCCCTAATGTGGGGCTCAAACTCATGACCCTGAGATTAAGAGCCTTATGCTCTACTGACTGAGCTATTAATAGTTTGGACTTGGCTTATCAAAATATGCTACTCATAATTTGTGATTTTTAAATCATGAAGAGCAATTAAAATATTAATATAATTATATCAAGGTGATGTACAATAAAAACAGCAAAAAAGCAGTTCAACACAAAAAAGCAGATACGTTTAAAACTAAACTGAAACAATGAAAATTAGGCATTCATAGCAAAATCCCATTTATCCAATTTGGAAAGTCTGTTGGGACAAAAAATGGATTCAGTTGTTTCCAGAAAGTACAGATCATGGATGCTATTCATCATAGGGTATGGTCATCCCATGGATTCAATGGGATAGTTAAGCACATCTGTAATTCTATTTTTTTTTAAAGTATTTATTATTATTTATTAAATTTATGTACTGGCTTTCATCCAAAGATCTGAGGACAGTTCACAAGATAAAAAATAAAGCATACTGACTGATGCCCTACATAATTAGCAAGTTTTTTTGTTGATAGCCAGTGGTTATCTATGGTGGGGTTTGCTTATTGCGGGGGTAACATTCCACTGAAAAGAGAGCTGAAGAAGATACACTACTCCATAAATTAAAGACCTCCAAAAGAAATGTTGCTGGGGAACGACCCATAACTCAGGGGCAGAGCACATGCACTGCAGAAGGTCCCAGTTTCTTTAATCCCTGGCAAGGCTGAAAGAGTTGGCAGCCAGCCATACTGTGTACGAGGGCCCAATGGCCCCACTCAGAATAATGCATTTTCCTTATTCCTCAGCAGGGACGCCAATTTGTTGAGGATGAATCCTCTTGAGCCCCCCATCATTTTGGGGAGGGGACTGGGGGCGCCCAGTATCCCAAAAGTGATACCAATGGTCTCTTCCCAATTGTTCTCTTCCCTTTGTCAAATTATAGATTGTCCATCCTTTTCTGTTTGAGTTTGTCCAGAATTGTTATGCAAAATGATGAGGTTGTTAAATGATGGTGTTGGGGTCAATATTATAGCATTGTCGCTCTTTGCACAAACATTGTTGACAAATTCTTGCATACAGGTAGAAATAGCTGTGGATGCCAGCATTTGCACGCATGTCAGTCTTCTCAAATATAAAGCTTTAACTCACTTCCCCCACATACATGTAAGCAGCACAGGACTGATTCCTGTTTGGCTCAGCACCAATTTTATGCTAGTATAGATCCAATGAGATTTTCAGCAACAAACATCTTTCTAATCTTCCATATATGATAATGTGTGACATGTTGCCATGATTCAGGAAAATTCTATTTCTCTCAATAACAATTATTTCAAACAGAAAGCTTCTGGAATAAATAATCTTGCTGATCTTTTTTAAAAAAAAATTAAAGGTAGGGAACAATCAGTTTCCTACTAATTAAAATCTGTTTAACAAGAGGCTACAGCTTCTCTTCCCCGTCATCCCAAGTAATTAAAGTGAATTGCATTAGAGCAGTAACCTCCAGTCTATAGAGCATTTCTTCAATAAGACTTGGAAATTGGATAGCAGAAATGTGAAGTATAAAAGCCTCCCTTGATGTTGCTTTTAAATCCAAACAGTTTACTCTGCTGTTCTCTGATTTAAACGATATGTCTCCAATCTAATTGCCACTTGTTGAGCGATGATTCAAATAGGATGCAAACCCTGAGGAGCAGGAAGCTATCAAGGATTATTTGTATCACTAAAAAGAGAGTCCCAGTCGGCCTGAATCCTTCAACAGAGTCTGCCAGATTCCTAAGCAGAAGGCTTTAGGTGCATAAAATCATGCCTGGGCAACATAGACTCCATTGGCTAAATTCATTCACGAGCTGAGATTGTGCCAAATTAAGAAGGCATGGCCTGCTTACATCTGCCTTCTTTTTCCAAAATCAAATACTGTGAGGGAGGATGGGGGGGGGGGTACAAAGCTTTGGGCATAGAGATGCGAAAGGGCAGGCTCAAGAGAGTTCTGTGGAGGACATAAAATCCAGCTCTTTGGATCGGTTGAAAGGACTGGCACTCCAGTTCCTTGACTCACAAAGACTTCAAGGGAAGGCAGCAACATCCCTTTTGAAGAAGGAAGGAGGTGCTCTTCATAGCTGCCAAGTACCCCGTTTTCCCCGGGAAACCCCCGTTTTTACTTACCTTTTCCTGGTGGTCCCCCGTATCACTTCGTCTCCCATTTTTCTCTGTTATTTTCTCCTGCCGGCGGCCATTTTTTCCTTTCCGATTTGCCCTTCTATGGGCACCAAAAATGGCCACCGCCGGCTTCAAAAGTCGCATCTACGCATGTCTGGAAGTGCATAGAAGCGACTTCCGGTGTCGGCGGCGGCCATTTTTGGTGCCCATAGATGGGCGGAGCAACACCGGAAGTTGCATCAACACACTTCCTGGCATGCGTACAAGCGACTTTCGAAGCTGCCGGTGGCCATTTTGGTGCCCATAGAAGGGCAAAGCGACATCGGAAGTTACGTCGACGCAACTTCCAGTGTCACATGGCTGCCGGTCCCGGATTCTGCAGTCTGGGACTTGGAAGGTAAGGTGCTCTTTATGTCTTCAGTTATCTCTTTTCCCACTGTGTCTTCAGCAGGCAAAGTGAACAAACTGTTGCCACTGGCAGACCTCCCTCTGGATGTGAAAACCAATGTTCTTGAAGCAAGCTCAAGCTGGACAATGGTGTTCCTGCACTCCGGAGAGGTGAATTTGCCTCACCTCTTCCCCAGGGGAAAATAATGGGGCTTGGATCTATGTGGGGCTGAATGTCCAAAGGAAGCAGCAGACGGGCCTTCTTTTAAAGGCTGCTGTGCCCCCTCTTCTCGTTCCATTTGTCTTTTGGAGTACCCTTCCTCCTATCGTGTGGGCTTCAGTGGTTGCTTTTCTTGGGGCTGACTTGGAATTTGGGGGAAGCTTTTGGCCGGCACTTGGGACTCCCTGTTTTCACTTACTTCACACTGCAGAGCATTTTGTCTTGGTTTGGCATTACAGTCATACCTCGGGTTAAGTACGCTTCAGGTTGAGTACTTTCAGGTTAAGTACTCTGCGGACCCGGAGGTGTTTACTTCCGGGTTAAACACTTCCGGGTTCCACCGCGCACGCATGCGCAGAAGCGATCTGCATGCTTCGCGCATGTGCAGAAGCATTCTGTGCGCTTCACGCATGCACAGAAGCGCTCTATCAGCGCTTCACGTGCTATTGCCACTTGGGTTAAGTACTTTTCGGGGTGCGAATGGCACACCAGAACCAATGAAGTACTTAACCCGAGGTACTACTGTAAATGTTCATTTTTTTCATCTACAATACTGTCTTATTTATTTTATAGTATAGTACATTGATTATTGCCTTCATTTTATGGATCAATGGTCTCGTTAGACAGTAAAACTCGTGTTAAATTGCTGTTTTAGGGGGTGTTTTTCATCGTCTGGAACGGATTAATCCACTTTCCATTACTTTCAATGGGAAAGTTCGCTTCAGGTTAAGTACAGGCTTCCGGAACCAATTGTGTACTTAACCTGAGGTACCACTGTATTTGGCTGTTTGACATTCAGTGTGGGCAGGTAAGGTAAGACCTTTATTCACTGCAGGGACCTTCAGTCATGGCAGCTGCTCCATAGGGGCTGGGAAACATTGCTGAGTTGTATGCTGCTTCCTTGACTTCCTTGCTGTTAACGTACCATATTTTTCTCTCCATAAGATGCCCTTTTTTCCTCCTAAAAAGTACGGGGGGATGTCTGTGCGTCTTATGAAGTGAATGCTGCGCGGAGCCATGGCTCCCGTCCGCCCCTCCTCCGCGGCTCACTTTAAAGCAGAAAGTGGGACAGGAGCTGCTTACACGGGTGTAAAGCAAGCACAGTGGGAGCCATGTAATCCCTCTGCCCCTGCGCTTGGCTGCACCATTGTGATGGGCACACGCACGCACACACACACCATCCCCTTGGGGCAACACGTGCATGGGCGACGTCCCACATCCCCACAGGCGACATGCCCCCCACGCAAGACCCTCCCTCCACCACTGATCTTGCTGGGACAGTAGTGCCTTCCTTTGCAGAAGTGTGAAATTTGAAGGGCGGCTGTGGTTTGGTCCTTGTGTTGTGTGAACTAGGTAGGTTTGACTTTAAATGGGAATTGAATCAGATTCCTCCCTCATTCCTCCCTCATATGAAAGCCCCCAGAACTCCTTGCAATGAACAAAAAGGAAGAAAGTCCCAGTTCTTTTGACTTTATTAAAATAATTGTGTAGGGCCAAACCATACATCCTTAGATCTAAGGGACTCAATATGGGAAGCTCATATATTTCCATTGCTTGCCCCCCCCCTTACTAGGGGATAAAGTCTCTCTTCATTTGTTAATGACAGTGATGATGGTTCTTAATGCCACTGTTGACTGCTGTTGACTTTACATAGTTGAAATATTATTCTAATATACAGGTAGTTTATTAAATAGCTTAGTACACCATTTGATTCAGAATATTTTTTTTCTTGTTTTCCTCCTCTAAAAGCTAGGTGAGTCTTATGGAGTGAAAAATACAGCAACTGGCAACAGAACCCTTTCAAACTGGCCTACATCCTGACACTTGAGGTCTCATATTTCAGCAGTGCCCTGTGTGATGCTAAAATTCAGTGCTCCCCCGCCTCTCACCTTCCATTTTACATCATAGTTGTAGTACCCCTGAGTCTCTGCACCCAGTGCGACTGAACCAGTCATGCTCCTCTAAATCAACCTTTGATAAACTTTTCTCAGTCCTTGGCTGGATGTGTATTCTCCCCTCCCATGGAAGGGGGTCAACTTTTTAAAGCAACTGGCTGTACTGTCAAATCTCCAATTCTATACCAGCTGAGACCCTACCTGCCTGTGCACTGTGTCACCAGAGTGGTACATGCATTGGTTATCTCCTGCTTGAACTACTGCAATGTGCTCTACAGCCAGAGCCAGTGTGGTGTAGTGGTTAAGAGCGGTAGACTCGTAATCCGGGGAACCGGGTTCGTTTCTCCGCTCTTCCACATGCAGCTGCTGGGTGACCTTGGGCTAGTTACACTTCTCTGAAGTCTCTCAGCCCCACTCACCTCACAGAGTGTTTGTTGTGGGGGAGGAAGGGAAAGGAGATTGTTAGCCGCTTTGAGACTCCTTCGGGTAGTGATAAAGCGGGATATCAAATCCAAACTCTTCTTCTTCTTCTTCTACATGGGGCTACCTTTGAAGGTGACCCAGAAACTACAACTAATCCAGAATGCAGCTGCCAGACTGGTGACTGGGACCATATAACACTAGTCCTGAAAGACCTACATTGGGTCCCAGTACGTTTCTGAGCACAATTCAGAGTGTTGGTGCTGACTTTTAAAGCCCTACACAGCCTTAGCCCAGTATACCTGAAGGAGCGTCTCCACCCCCATTGTTCAGCTCCGAGGGCCTTTGGGCAGTTCCCTCATTGTAAGGTTAAAGGGAACCAAGCAGTAGTGGATGCCCTCCCATCAGATGTCAAGGAAATAAACAACTATCTGACTTTTAGAAGACATCTGAAGGCAGCCCTGTACAGTGAAGTTTTTAATGTTTGATATTTTACTGTGTTTGATGTTTTAATTTGCTAGAAGCTGCCCAGAGTAGCTGGGACATATTTTATTATTATTATTATTATTATTATTATTATTATTATTATTATTTGCTTCCAACTCAGACTCAGGCAGCAAACTGGCTTAGAAGTGAAAGGAAAATAATATTCACACGGCACATCTGTTAAGGCATCAGTCTTCATTTTCAGTTCCCCAGCTTTATGCAGCTTGAGCCAACATGAGATAAGCTGTAAGCCTGATCTTGAACTTCTCTTTTGTTTTCATCACGGAATATATTAGAATGTTGTTCGTTTGTTGCTCATTATGGCCGTTCTCCTTCTGAGCTACACATTTGACTGCCTCACCATTCACACATTCAGTGCAGGGTGATGAAACAGTCTCTAGACTTAAGTGATCCAGCCCTGGGGGAGAGGAAGCAACGCGCCCCCTTGCCATTATTTATCAGATGGCTTGCAGATCCATCAAGCTCCATAGAGTATATGATCTGATCTGTATGATCATCCTCTTTTCAGTAACTTTGCCGCATACTTGGCTACTAATGATTCTCGCATTATGACAAGGTGAATCATTTAGTCACACACAACGGGTTTTCCATTATTGTACCTCCAGTCGTCAGTGCTACATTTGCTTTCTGCTCCACAAATTTCAATTAAAATGTGCAATATGCCAGAGATTTCCAAGACCTTTCTTGTTCTCCTTGGTTTATTCTTTGGGAATTTTCAAAGGAATGCTTAATCACAGAGTGCCACTAGTTGTTTTCTAAATATTGCTTCTTGTTGCTTTCACTTGTGTTACATTCCAACCTTACATTTTCTCCCATTAGAACAGCCAGGGCTTTTTTTTTTTTTTGCCCAGCCAGAATGCCCCAGAACGGCATTCCAGCCCCTCTCAGAGAAGGGCAAATTGCCTCTTTCCCCAATCTCCACCACTCCTACCTGCGTGATCCCTCAATGGCATGGAAAGATCTAGCTGGGGGTGGAGATGGCAGGTGTGTGGGAGAAGGAGCAGCCTGATCTACACACACACACACACACACACACACACACACACCAACACCAACAGCAGCTTGGCTAAACCTTTGCCCACACACAGCTCAGGTGCCATAGCGCTTGCCTGCCTTCTCCTTTGGGGGAGACCAACTGCCCCAAGAGGAAAGACACCTCGTGCGGGCTGGTGGAAGCTGGGCAAGTGCCGCGGCAGCCAAGCCCACAGAGCCTGGAAACTAATTAAATTACCTCATTAAGTTGGAGAAAAAATGTCACTGTGGTTTAAAAGAGGTAGTGATGAATGCTTTTGAGGTTTTCTTCTGCTTCAAAATTGGTTTGCCGTGAAATGGAGTGGACGGGCTCATCATAAAACAGGACCCCAGAGTCTTCTCAGGTACATTGAACTATGCAATTCTGTGTATTTTTATCCCACTCTATCCCCCAAGTTCCCTCCCTTTTTTCTTCCTCACTACAACTCTGTGGGATGGGTTAAGCTAAGAGTTATTCTGCATCTGTGCATTTAAAGTGCACTTGAAGCCCATTCTTTCTCTCAAAAGATCTGTAGCCGCTGCAGGTTAAGAGCGCAGTCTTAAGCAAATCTGCCCATAAGTTAGTTCCGTTTAGTTCAATGTGACTTTCTCTCAGGTAAATGTGTGCTCGATTTAAGCCTAAATCACCTTCTCAAAATCTCCTACACAATATTATAAAACCAGAACACTGTAGAAATTAGAAAATGGCACAGGGAGTGTCATTTTTATTCTCTGCTACATATAAGAGGATTGAAGAAAGAACAGGACTGTCAGTGTTCACAACCATCACTAATTTCTATTGTAGCAACAGAGTTTCTCTCTCTCTCTCTCTCTCTCTCTCTCTCTCTCTCTGCTGAATAAAGCACTTGCGTAAAATATAGCCACAGGTTTGAAAGGAGACTTTCATGAATATTTACCACATCCAGCTTTTTCACACAGAAATGCAAGAGGGAGAGAAAGGTGTTTTGCTGATGACACACATTAGCTCTCACCTACAATGTTAAAAACCAGCTTCCAAATACCTGTCTGCCCCCCCCCCCAACTTTATACTGAAGATAAAGTCTCCAAAGCTTAGCATTAGCCTCTTGCATTCAAATTTCACATTCTAATTCATCAACTATGACAATATGATGAATGCATTTCACATTAATGGCCTGTTCTTTGACATCTGAAGAAGTAAAAAAAAAAGTCTGGTGACAGAAGAACCAATGGATGCTATTCTTATCTCCTCATCCCAATAAAAAGAATGCAAATAAGAAAGGCTTACTAACACCACACCATAAGGCTTCTCATTTTCTGTTTATGGTGACCAATTAATTCCTGTGTTTCTATGGGGAGGACATGGGCTGGTGTTGTTGCTGCTTTTTAGTCTATGGAGTTAGCTGCTCACCCGTCAATTGTTTAGACAATATAACTGTCAGGGTTTGTTGCGACTACTCTTGAGTAACGACCATCCACATGCTTGTCTTTCAGATGTTTTTATTGGTGCACATTATTTACAGTGTAATGGATTGCTCCTATCATGTCTACCCACTCGAGTCAGATTCCTGCACTAAACTCTTTCGCGTTTTCGACCAGCATAAAAGCCTCGGAACTGAGAAGCTCCTCCCTTTCCTTCTCTTTCGCAGTTCCGGCGTCAGAGGTACTGGTCTTCTGTCTGCCCTACTCCAGTCCACTCTTTCTGCCTCTCTCTCTCTTCCTGCCTATGGAGCAGGGGCTCTCTAGTCCTGCCAGAGCCCTGGCACTCCTTTTCCGCTTCCTGACTCACCTCTTCAGACCCCTCACTCTCATGGCTGCTTGGAGACGGGCTGCTTCTGATGGGGGGGTGTTCTCTGTAATCCCTCCCCCTTACAATAACCAATAATTTAATGCAGCAATGATCAGTTATTTGGGAAGGTTATTTAGAATACGGTGAGATGATCCACCTGCGCTTCAAGGCTGCATGAGGCCCTTTTCCTGTGTGGGTGGAGGGAGGCCACATGGAGAGAAGGATGGGATGGAAGTAGGGTAAGAATTTACTTCTACACCACTTTCTTCCTTAGCCAGGCAAGCAACCACCTTTGAATTAAACATGGAACCAAGGAAATTAATTCAAGCCCAGTATCCAAGAGGGACCCAGTGTTTATGGTAGATATTGCAATAGAGCAGAGTTCAGCTTAAACGTGGTTATTGAAGATAAACCACCAATTAAAAGGTCTGCCATGAGGAGCATCAGAACAAGGGTTCACAGAAAGAGTGGCAGAACATCAAAACATAACATTCTTAAAACATAAGCACCCTTCTACACACATCAAGAAAGGTTACAGGTCATGAGAAGCACAACACACATGGCTCCATACCAGTATCTGCACCCCCACAATCGCCTTGGGGTGTCACCCGTGCCCAGGCCATTTGGTCTCAAATGTCACATTTCTAGCACTGTTCCCCTGGCAACAAGGCCTTCATCAGGCTGTTGACATTCCTTCCTTCATCTCATTCTCTGGCTTCTCCTTTCTTTTAGGAAGTGTGAGGGGGAAAGAGTACAGAGAGCCCCCCCATCCTGAGGAGCAGCTCCTCCACCAGTGAGGAAGGAGAGTCCAGTGAGGAAGGAGGAAGGAGGAGACGGGGCTCTGGCAGCATAGGAGAGCCCCTGCTGCACGTGGGAGAGGAAGAGAGAGGGGGGGAAGAGGGGGAGAAGGAAAACAGGGAAAGGAGACCCTTTTCCCCTCCAGTTCTGGAATTACGCAGGAGGAAACGTGGGAGGAGATTTGGCGTGCCCAGACTCTTATGTTGGAAGAAGACGCGGAGCGCGCCATTCCAGGGTTCTGGTTCAGACTAAGCGGGTGTATCCTGTATAGCTCTAGCACTGTAAATGCCTGCACTTAATAAAAGCATGAAAAGGCAAAGGAGTGGAGAGTCGTTACTCTAGAGTAGTCGCAACGCAGCGCCTGTGACAGGAAGCTTCAAGGATAGCTGTTTCTATGCTTCGGTGACAACTCATGAGAAACATTGAATAACATCCTGGAGGGCCATTTGTGCCACTTTCAGAGTTAGGTAGGGTTTCTTGCTTATGGCCTAGAGAGCCTACGGTTGTAAAATGCAGGCCCACAGGAACCTCACACAGAAATCAAACCTTTCCTTTCGTGCATTCTATCTAAAACGTTAAATGTAATTAAAAGTGAAACATTGAAGCATTCTTAAAATAAAAAAACGAACCCCTTGGGTCTCTAATTCCTATATCAGGAGCGTGCAAAATGGATGGATAACACACACACACACACACACACAGAGAGAGAGAGAGAGAGAGAGAGAGAGAGAGAGAGAGAGAGAGAGAGAGACTCTGAGGTCCTGAGAATGTGGAACAAATGTGGCTAATGCTTTTTCATCTTCAACGCTAATAATGAATTGGCAATCCAAATTGGTGAGAGATTCTTCTCCGTCAGCTGGCACTGACAAGCGGTGAATGTAAACATTGATTGAAGAACACGGCTTTGTTTCTGGAGGGTTACAACTGGAGCAAAACTGGAAAGGATTCAAGCGAGCTGACAGTGTTCATTGTCACCATTCATTGTTCTCAAGGCTCTCTCTGCCCCTCCTGCCATGGAAGGAGCACAATTTGTGGATCTGCTGGAATCACCAGGGAATTGGGCCTCTCAAAGGGAACTGTACGTCTTGGAATGTGACTCCTGTGATGACAGCAGCAAAGAGGATCCCTCTAAGCGAGAGGTAGGTCATTTGATAAACATTATTGAACGTATGTGTCAAGGATACCTTTTCAAAGAAATGTTAACACAGCACAAACTTTTGTAGCTTGCAGTGCCACTTCTCCAGATGAAAGGAGTGGAACCGCCTGCCGAAAGAGAGTCAAAATGGCATGTGTGCTCCTAGGAACCCACATTTGTAAAGGGGCACCTGCCTTATTACAAATAAGATGGGAATGACAGGGCATGCTGATTTACGAAGGGTGGTGACAAGCTATCGGCCATTATAAAGCAATACAGAAGTGGTGTGAGCATTAAAAACAAATGTTTTTCCATGGTAAACATGGGTTCACATCTCATCTGTGCCCATGGCAATCAGGGAGATGAATCCATAGTCTTTCTTCAGGTGCCAGGTCACACAGATTTCTGGATGTGTCCCTGCTCTGCCACCTCCCTCTGGTGCATTCGCTGGAATTGGTTCTTTTTTAAAAGGTCATTTGGAGGTTTCTTGTGGACTGTTCAGTGAGGTTGAAATGTTTGCTCAGAGGGGTTTGTATATTTCAGATATATTAGGCAAGATCTCATGTACAAAACCTCTGCTGACTTGAAATGCAAGTGTCACGAGGACCTGCATTTAGTCGATGACATTGGAATCTCCTATGAGGAGGAGAACGGAGCTGCATTCATCAACCATGTTTTCCACACCCACCTACCAACGGTTGCCCATACAATGTGCACATTGGCCACACCACCTGCCACTCATGTATTTGGCCAGTGTGTGAAGAGGACCCACCCATCTACATGAATGGGGAACCTGATTGGTCCAGAATCTCTGCTTCCTCTTTGCACACTGGTTGAACACACAGCCATTAGGGGCTGGGGCAGTGTGCATGGTGAGAGGGGGGCATGGACGCAGGACACAACCCCATCCACATATGAAGGGTCTTCATATGACTACTGTATCTCTTAAAGGTAAAGGGACCCCTGACCATTAGGTCCAGTCGTGACCGACTCTGGGGTTGCGACGCTCATCTCGCATTATTGGCCGAGGGAGCCGGTGTATAGCTTCCAGGTCATGTGGCCAGCATGACAAAGCCGCTTCTGGCAAACCAGAGCAGCACATGGAAACGCCGTTTACCTTCCCGCTATAGCGGTTCCTATTTATCTACTTGCATTTTGATGTGCTTTCGAACTGCTAGGTTGGCAGGAGCTGGGACCAAGCAACGGGAGCTCACCCCGTCACAGGGATTCGAACCGCCGACCTTCTGATCAGCAAGCCCTAGGCTCAGTGGTTTAGCCCACAGCACCACCTGGGTCCCACTGTATCTCTTATCTTACTCAAATTGATAAAGGAACTCAGCTGTCATATGGTCTTTTGCAGAGCTTAGCACCTTGATGTTTCTGTTGTTGTATGTGACTGTGAACCTATTGCTACTGAACTTTAGGATTTTTTCTGTATGTGATCATGGTTCTATCGCCAGTGCAATACTCAAAAGAAAAACATCCAAAGATACAAAATAAAAAAAATCCTTCAGTAGCACCTTAAAGACCAACTAAGTTATATATTATTTTTGGTATCTGAAGAAGTGTGCATGCACACGAAAGCTCATACCAAAATAAAAACTTAGTTGGTCTTTAAGGTGCTACTGAAGGAATTTTTTTATTTTGTTTCGACTCAGACCAACACAGCTACCTACCTGTAATTCAAAGATACAGTTTGCTGGCAAATAGAGCCCACAGGGACAGAGCACCTGTTCTTGACATGATATAAGGAATGGCATGGAGGAATGCTTCAGTTTTCTTCCAGATCTTATTCCATTTGCACAATGCCTTGAGCATTATTCTGAATATTTAAAAGAAAAGAAGAAACTTCATTTGCCAGAGGAATATATGGAGAATGATACATTGTGCTAAATAACCTCTGGCTTTAAATGTGTTCTGTGTAAGTAGCAGAAGGAGAAGGGATATAGCAGGGAGAATGGGCTGTACCACTTGGTTCATAATGGCAAACTCTAGCTATCACCTTCTCCTGATTCATTAGATTAAGGAAGATCATTCAGGCTTGTTCATGTAACACTCAAGCCTGATGGACTGCTATGTCTGCTATGGGTCTATGTCTTCACTTCATAGGTTTGCTGATATTCTTCATCAGCCTAGGTCATGTTTCAATTACAGCCTTCTAGGGATAAATCCCCAAGAAAATTTGCACTAAGATCTCTCCTTTTCCCTTCCTTTTATGCGTTTTGTGATGGAGCCTTTTTCTAACATGGTTAGGGTTTTTTATTGTTTTGCAATTGTTTTATAATGTCTGATATTGTAAACTGATGTTTGTGTATTCCATGATGGAATAGTAGGAATTATTATTAATGTTATTATTAGCCTACCCTCTATTGTTAATGTGCAACAATAGGATGATATGTTTACATGTTTGTTCTCTTTTGGGGAGCTGCCCTACATCTGTCTCTAATGGCATCCTCTAGGGGGCTGTAGAGAAGGTCCATTCCTGCCCTTTCCCTCTGCCTTTGTCTACATTCAGCATGTCCACACATTCCACATTCACCTTACTAATAGAGAGAGGGCCTGGGCAACATCTTCCATAATCAAGTCATAGATCTAATTAATCCAATAATACTATAGTTCAGGGATAATAATACCTCCTGCCTGTACCCAACACTTAAATTAACAATGAATGTGTGGTTTCTCACTTCCGGAATGGAAAGCCATGGATAAATGCAATGTCTCTAACCAGCCCCCTTCCTTCAGATGGTCTAGAATCTAGATGACATACTGAAGGACATCTGAAGGCAGCCCTGTTTAGGGAGGCTTTTAATGTTTAATCAATTATTTTATTTTTCTGTTGGAAGCCACCCAGAGTGGCTGGGGAAACCCAGCCAGATGGGCGGGGTATAAATAATAAATTATTATTATTATTATTATTATTATTATTATTATTATTGTTGTTGTTGTTGTTGTTGTTGTTGTTATTATGCACCGACAATGACATATGACTTTTGACATTTCAAGGGGAAGAGATGTAGCACTCTGACATGAGTCAGATGCTGCAAGGGAATAAAACCTTGGAAAGGTCAAGTTCCCCTTCAGAGTACAATGCCAACAACACAAAATCAAAAGGTCAGAGGAAAAATTAACCAAATATATTATTTGCCAGGTTGACACAAAGTAGCATTGCCCATTCTAAGCATTCAGGAGCTATTTTTCCAATCCGAGCCGTAGTGTTTTCTTTGATCAGTAGCATCCATTTGAAACATGCAACGACATGTATCAGGGATTCCCAGACACAGTTCCTGAATTTACTATTTTCTTGTGTTCAAAGCACTTTTCGGTTTCATTATCAGTTTAAAGTAATCCTGCCTTATATGGAAATCCGTCTCTTTCAATTTCATTATTATGAGCCTAAAGGTACCTATTATCTGGGACAATATTATCATTCAAATGTATTTCTAACATTTGCAAGCAACAGCCCATAACACATTTAGTTAAACCATATATATATATGCAGCTTTATTTTCCCATAAAAGTGGAAGTCAGCATTAGCACCACCACAAAGGCCATTCTGTGAAGCTTGTCATGAACCTGAATGGACGTGTAGTTGAAAAAAAGAACCCAAGACTCCATTAGCATAATACCAGGCATCCACAAACTTCGGCCCTCCAGATGTTTTGGACTACAGTTCCCATCTTCCCTGACCACTGGTCCTGTTAGCTAGGGATCATGGGAGTTGTAGGCCAAAACATCTGGAGGGCCACAGTTTGGGGATGCCTGGCATAATACTGAGGTGGCCCTGTTGAGTTCTGTCAGTTCAGGATAGCATTCACATGAAGTTAAACCAGGCATCCCCAAACTTCAGCCCTCCAGATGTTTTGGACTACAATTCCCATCATTCCTGACCACTGGTCCTCTTAGCTAGGGATCATGGGAGTTGTAGGCCAAAACATCTGGAGGGCCGCAGTTTGGGGATGCCTGAGTTAAACATTACTTTGAATGGGTAATTGTGGGGAGGTAAAAATGAAATATCATATAATATCAATGCACTGTAAAATACAATACAACGGCTTTCTCTAGAAAGCTAAATGATCAGCAGCCAGGCTTGATGATCCATAAAATGGGCAGGATGTCAGAGGAAAGAAGGGCAACTTCATCTCCTGCACAGCTCTGCCCAAATTCAAAAAGGTGTGTGTGAGAGAGAGAGCTTCCAATTGTTATACTTTTTTCTGTTAACACTGGGCTATTCTGCAGGAAGTGTGGTATAGCGGCTTGTGGGGGGTAGAGACACAGAATGAAATCTCTTCTCAGTATGAAGCTCAGCGTTCCTAATTAGCTTCCATACAACTACTTCTCTCATCACATGTTGAAGATAACACTTGAATCAAGGGACCCCACAGGCACTGTAGTCCTCTTCAAGGGTCTGTACCCCACAGCTTCTTTCTTCTTTGGCGATCCCTCGTAGCTGAGTAAGATTGTCTTCATGAACATGGTTTTAACAGGGACTCCGTAAGTGACTGTGGAGGCCAATTCTGGATCCACACATCCTTCCTCAGTGGGGACATAGGTTCCTGGGCATGGTGAGGGCAGGGGCGTAGCAAGGGGGGGCGATGGGGGTGAGGCACCCCGGGTTCCACTCTGGGGGAGGGTGACACTCTGCACCCCCCATGACTCCCAAGCCGAGCCTCCAGCCTCCCGGTAGAAAGCCTCGTTCTGCGCGGTGCGCCCACCGTGCCGAGGGGGCTTTGTACCGGGAGGATGGAGGTTCGGCTTGGGAGTTGTGTGTGTGTGTGTGTGCTACCTTCTACATAGTGCACATGCACAGCGTCACTACGTATCAATGCATGCGTCGTTACGTAGCGACGCCCCCCCCCCCCCGGGTGCACGCCAATTTGCCGCCCTGGGTGACGCAGTGGCTTCATACACTGTTGGGTGAGGGTTTACCAAGTGTGCCTTCCTCTTAGCACATTTCTCCCTTTCGTCCTGAGTTAGAGCATCTTCAAAGTCCATGACTTTGGTAAAGGCTGTTCTCCAATGGGAACGCTCGCAGGCCAGTGTTTCCCAGTTGTTGATGTCTATACTACATTTGTTTAGATTTGCGTTGAGAGCGTCTTTAAGCCTCTTTTGTTGTCCGCCGGCATTACACTTTCCAATCTTAAGTTGGGAATAGAGTAGAATCATAGAATCATAGAATTGGAAGAGACCACAAGGGCCATCCAGTCCAACCCCCTGCCAAGCAGGAAACACCATCAAAGCATTCTTGACATATGACTGTCAAGCCTCTGTTTAAAGACCTCCAAAGAAGGAGACTCCACCACACTTCTTGGCAGCAAATTCCACTGTCGAACAGCTCTTACTGTCAGGAAGTTCTTCCTGATGTTTAGGTGGAATCTTCTTTCTTGTAGCTGCATACGCACAACATGACCAGTCCAACAAAGTTGATGTTGAAGAATCATCGCTTTGACACTGGTGATCTTTGCTTTTTCCAGTTCACCTGTCTTCCCAAGTGTTATGTAATTTTTTTTCAGAGACACTGATGATGGAATCTTTTGAAGAGTTGGGGATGACGTTTATAAGTGGTCCATGTTTCACAAGCATACATTAAAGGCACCACTACCAAAAAGGCCCTCTGCCTGAACATTCCAACACACCAGGAAACAAAGAATGTTTGCTATAAATCTTCATTCATAATCTTCAGATCATTACTATTCTCAGAAAACTTAGATCAGAATCCTGAGACTGCAGGTATAGGGCGATATACAAATTTAACGAACAAACAAACAAGTAAAAGATCACTCTTCCCCAACCTGGTCTTCTCTGGATGTTGTTGGGCTACAGTTCCCATCAGTCCCAGCTAGAATGGACAATGGTCAGGGGTGATTGGAATCATAGTCCAAAATACCTGGCAAGCACCAGCTTGGGAGAAACTGCTTTAGATTTCCCAATAGCAAAACTGTTTAGTTTACAAGGTTTCCTAACAGTCATGGTGATGCCCAGAACTCTTTTTAACCTCATGAAATTTTGTAATATTACAGTTTCAAGATTTTGGAATTACATTTAGTTGACATCTAGAGATTCGGCACTCATTTCTGATGTGCAGAATTGGGAGGGGGAGATGGAATGGGATTATTAGTATTATTCTTATTATAGAGTTTCAGAACAGACTTTAAAATGGCCTTAATGTGTTCCCCGCAGGGAGAAAGGGTAGAGGTTGCATCACAGTATATTTTCTTGGAAATGGCAGAAGATGGATGGAGAGAGGTGAAAAAATTGATGACTTCGGGAGGGGGAGTGGATTGAATGATGGATGAGGAGGCAAGAGAGGATTTTACATATTGCTGACTAAGGCTGAAAAACTTCAAAGAAATCTCTCCTTAAGTTGTTGCTTTTTCCTTTGTGCTTCTCTGACTGAAACGCATTGGGTCCAGTTCTTGCAGTCTCTCCTGGAAGTGTGATTCTCCACCTAAAGTCTATAAGAGGGATTCCTGTGAGGATTGTATTGAGCTGGATCCAACCAAGTACTTGAGAAATTAATAGGTATATAATTACAAAATCCATCACTATTTTTACATCTAAATAGAATTGCTTTTGAAGACTTGATTGAGGCCTGTTCTCGATAGCAGCAGTCTGGAATGGAAGCGCAGTGGTGGAGCACAGTGTGCAATTCAAGACTGTAGGTGCAGAAAATGAGCACGGCCAGGAGTAGGATGGGCAAGAAGCTCTCTCCCTGATATGCCTGATTTCTTTTACTTGCAGAAAGTGCTCACTTGCTAATGTGGAGAAGCGTTTAAAAAGTGCACCCCCACCCGGAATCTGCTTGCTTGGTATTCTACCATCTCATTCTGCTGCCTTCACTGGGCTGAGTATCTTATGATGTTGTGGATTGCTGGCATAAGACTCTAAGCCTGGATGAGCCAAAGATAGGCTGGCTCTCGATGCAATTTCCCGTTGCCTGCTGTACAGTGCCCCCAGGTGTCACATTTTTATAACGCATTTATAACATCGTAACTCGCCAGTGTAGATCAGTCCCTGGTCTCTCACACTGTTGGCTGCTGCTCTAAAGTTCAGAACTCCACAAGTCCTTCCATGTGCCAGAGACTCAGGCGCAGGGAAGGGTCCATCACAAATAATGGAGCCAAAATAAAATTTATAGGCTCCTCCAAGTAATTCCTGCATTGCAGGGGGCTGGACTGGATGACCCTGAGGGTCCCTCCCAACTCTACAGTTCTATGATTCTATAATACCCATGGCACCTTAATTAAGAACAGAAATGGAATGGAGTACCTAGTCTGCTGTTTCAACTGCAAAATATCTAGTCCTTTGTTTCTGGGAATCAGTATCGCCTCTTAGGTATAATAGCTTCAGCAGAGTCATTTCCGCCAAGTAACTGAGTCCCAGAGAAAAGGGGCAGCAAGGAATGCAGAAATGGATTCCATGTACTTATCATTTTCTTTGTTCCTCCTCTCATGTTTAGCAGAGCCCATTCCATAAAATGAGGCCATACTGCCATAAGGAGGGCCAAATGCTGGCTCGTCTCACCTAGTCTGGTGCTTCGCCCATTACCCCAGCAAGGCAAGACAGAGTCCCCACACCTCCAGGGGACAGTACAAAAGGGACTCTATTTTGCACACCTCATATTGCGTCCAATGTTTTACCAGACTATTCCCTTGCAATGCTTTCTCCTATACCCATTGAAGAGCTACCTTTCTTCTTTCCTTCTACGTAGAAGGAATAAACCTCATCCTTTTATTTTAAAAAAATGCAACAACCAAATCCAGAAAGTCAGTCCTAAGCATCTCTTTCATTCAGGGGCGTCGCAACAGGGGGCGGGCCGCCCCGTGCTCCACTCTGCGGGGGGCAGCAGGGGGCAGTGCCCCCTGGCCCCTCCACACCTCCACCGATGACGGCTGTCGCGGCAACGCTGCCCCGATGCTGCTGGCTGCCATCTGCCACTCAACAGTGGCCGGCGGGGCGGGGTCACGCACAGAGGCGGAGCTCGCTGGGCTGGGGAGATGATGGGCCGCTGCCTCGCTCTCCCCTCCCTCCCTGAGTTGGGCAGAGCAGGGTGCCTCTTGCGAGGCGCCCCGTGTGAACTGTGCATGAGCCCCGCCCCGTGCGGACTGTGCACGCACAGGATGCCACACAGACAAAATAGGTGCCACTACTCCCTGCATGACAATCATTTGACAAGGTTCCAAAGGTGAGGTGGGAAATATTCCGGACATTGCTTGGCTGCCGGAGCCAGTGACCTGAAGCGCTGCATCTGAAAATGGGAGAGGGCATCGGCAATATCATTATTGGCGCCAGGTACAAAGCGGGCAGAAAATGATATATTGAATCTGAGGCAACGCAGCACAAAAGCGTGCAGCAGCATGGAAAAGCGGCTGGAGCGAGACGATTGCTTTGCCAAAACGCTCACCACCGCCTGATTATCGGTCCAGAAACAGACTCTGCGATCTCGGGCAAAAGTGAAAGCAAAAGCAGCACACTTGCACAAAGCCAGGCTAAACCGGGACCAATTGCATGAAAAGCAGCAACAAAAAGAATAGAAAGGCCAGGAATCTAAACCTTGGGCTTCCAGCATACAAATCTGTGCATAACCCACCGCGCTATAGCCATCCCCCAGCTGGAGATCCTGGAGGCTCGGCTGGCGTGGAAAAATTGAGGCGCGCTCGGAGCCCACGAGCGGCTCACTATTAGATTTGTTCTAATTATTATTATTATTACTTCAATTGATTAGTTGTTTGTTACATAAAGATTTATTGTAAGAATGGGTTATGATAAAAACCATTAAAAAATCCATAAAACCCAGTAAAGTAGCAGCAAAAAACTTAGGCAGGATAAATTCTCATCCAGAAGATTTTAAATAACAATACACAATTATTAAAATAAAACCTGAGGCCCTTTCTGGAGGACATCTTATTATCGTAAACATGGTGCCTCAACAGTAGCTGGTTGTGGAGAACACAATCCTGGAAAAAGAAAGAGAATTCTCTGGGGCATAAGAGATTACTGTACATCAAAATTAGTGCAAATTCAAAACCAAGTTGAAAACCGAAGCCTAGTTAATGTACTATTGTCCTGCACAATCTACACACATGCATGTAAGGTTGATCTGACTGTAACAGCCACCCCATTGATCTCCAGAGTTGACTTGGTTGGCTGGCTGCACTGCATGTGCATCCCTCCTGAAGCTGGACAGAAGAGAATGACCATCCCAGATAGAAGGAATGTCCTGTTCTCTGGCCCCGGGCATAAAAGAGCTCTACTCCCCAACCTCACACCAAACAACCAAACACTGTAATTGCCTGAATGTTGTTGGTGTGCCACCACGAGAGCCTGCAGAAATAATTTGGGGTGCGGGGAGAAAAGGTCTATGACTTATAGGTTGTTGTCGCGAGTACTTTTTTTTAGCTTTTATACGACCGAATCCCACGCACCATTGCACGATACGAAAGAGAAGCAACCAGAAACAATGATGGGCTGTGCCTGTTGGTGCTTTACTGTACTGTATGGGACTATGCCTTGTGTGGCGATGACCCTCCTTCTCATGAAATAAGACACAAGACACACCGTATAGATTTTAATTGGGCGAAAAGGCCACAACTTTATTGGTTACGGATGTTGAGCGGTATTGGCTTAGGCATTGGAACCTAACCACTAAATCTGACTGCAACCCGTGTGTTGCAGTCTGTGAGAAGTTAACCACCAGCAAGGTGCCCAGTGATGTACATCTACTGGAACTGCCTTCTGTGGCTGCCGTTGGGGCGTGCATTACGGCCCTGACCTCCACAGGCTCAGGACAAGCTCCGCCCCCAACACCTTTATCAGAATATTTCACTACTCTCTGGGCAGATGATGACGTAATTTATGCTAATTTCCAATGCCTAACCCCCTTCATGGATCAATGCCTTGTCGTGGCGAAGGGGCTTGAATAACTCAGAGAAGCTATGAGCTATGCCATGCAGGGCCACCCAAGATGGACAGGTCATAGTGGAGAGTTTTGACTAAACGTGATCCACCTGGAGAAGGAACTGGCAAGCCACTCCAGTATCCCTGCCAAGAAAACTCCATGGACAAAGACAACAGGCATATAAAAGTTATGACGCTGGAAGATGAGCCCCTCAGGTCGGAAGGCGTCCAACATGCTACTGAGGAAGAGCGGAGGACAAGTACAAGTAGATTCAGAGCTGATGAAGCGGCTGGGCCAAAGCCGAAAGGACGCTCAGTTGCGGATATGCCTGGAAGCGAAAGGAAAGTCCGATGCTGTAAAGAAAAATATTGCATAGGAACCTGGAATGTAAGAACCATGAATGGAGGTAAGCTGGATGTGGTCAAAAATGAGATGACAAGAATAAATATTGACATCCTGGGCATCAGTGAACTAAAATGGAAGGGAATGGGCGAATTCAGTTCGGGTGACTATCATATCTACTACTGTGGGCAAGAATCCTGTAGTAGAAATGGAGTGGCCCTCATAGTCAACAAAAGAGTGGCAAAAGCTGTACTGGGATGCAATCTCAAAAATGACAGAATGATCTCGATACGAATCCAAGGCAGACCTTTTAACATCACGGTAATCCAAGTTTATGCACCAACTACCAGTGCTGAAGAAAGTGAAATTGACCAATTCTATGAAGACCTACAACACCTTCTAGAAATGACACCAAAGAAGGATGTTCTTCTCATTACAGGGGATTGGAATGCTAAAGTAGGGAATCAAGAGATAAAAGGAACAACTGGCAAGTTTGGCCTTGGAGTTCAAAATGAAGCAGGGCAAAGGCTAATAGAGTTCTGTCAAGAGAACAAGCTGGTCATCACAAACACTCTCTTCCAACAACACAAGAGACGACTCTACACATGGATATCACCAAATGGGCAGCATCAAAATCAGATTGATTATATTCTCTGCAGCCAAAGATGGAGAAGCTCTATACAGTCAGCAAAAACAAGACCTGGAGCTGACTGTAACTCAGATCATCAGCTTCTTATAGCAAAATTCCAGCTTAAACTGAAGAAAGTAGGAAAAACCACTGGGCCAGTAAGATACAATCTGAATCAAATCCCTTATGAATACACAGTGGAAGTGAGGAACAGGTTTAAGGATTTAGATTTGGTGGACAGAGTGCCTGAAGAACTATGGATGGAGGCTTGTAACATTATACAGGAGGCAGCAACGAAAACCATCCCAAGGAAAAGGAAATGCAAGAAAGCAAAATGGCTATCCAACGAGGCCTTACAAATAGCGGAGGAGAGGAGGCAAGCAAAATGCAAGGGAGATAGGGAAAGATACAGGAAACTGAATGCAGATTTCCAAAAAACAGCAAGGAGAGACAAGAGGGTCTTCTTAAATGAGCAATGCAAAGAAATAGAGGAAAACAATAGAATGGGGAAAACCAGAGATCTGTTCAAGAAAATTGGAGATATGAAAGGAACATTTCGTACAAAGATTACCATAATCAAGGACAAAAGTGGTAAGGACCTAACAGAAGCAGAAGACATCAAGAAGAGGTGGCAAGAATACACAGAGGAATTATACCAGAAAGATATGGAGGTCTCGTACACCCCAGGTAGTGTGGTTGCTGACCTTGAGCCAGACATCTTGGAGAGTGAAGTCAAATGGGCCTTAGAAAGCACTGCTAATAACAAGGCCAGTGGAAGTGATGATATTCCAGCTGAACTATTTAAAATTTTAAAATATGATGCTGTTAAGGTGCTACACACAATATGCCAGCAAGTTTGGAAAACTCAGCAATGGCCAGAGGATTGGAGAAGATCAGTCTACATCCCAATTCCAAAGAAGGGCAGTGCCAAAGAATGCTCCAACTACCGCACAATTGCGCTCATTTCACACGCTAGCAAGGCTATGCTTAAAATTCTACAAGGCAGGCTTAGGCAGTATGTGGACCGAGAACTCCCAGAAGTGCAAGCTGGATTTCGAAAGGGCAGAGGAACCAGAGACCAAATAGCAAACATGCACTGGATTATGGAGAAAGCTAGAGAGTTCCAGAAAAACGTCTACTTCTGCTTCATTGACTATGCAAAAGCCTTTGACTGTGTCGACCACAGCAAACTTTGGCAAGTTCTTAAAGAAATGGGAGTGCCTGATCACCTCATCTGTCTCCTGAGAAATCTCTATGTGGGACAAGAAGCTACAGTTAGAACTGGATATGGAACAACTGATTGGTTCAAAATTGGGAAAGGAGTACGACAAGGTTGTATATTGTCTCCCTGCTTATTTAACTTATATGCAGAATTCATCATGCGAAAGGCTGGACTAGATGAATCCCAAGCCGGAATTAAGATTGCCGGAAGAAATATCAACAACCTCAGATATGCAGATGACACAACCTTGATGGCAGAAAGCGAGGAGGAATTAAAGAACCTTTTAATGAGGGTGAAAGAGGAGAGCGCAAAATATGGTCTGAAGCTCAACATCAAAAAAACCAAGATCATGGCCACTGGTCCCATCACTTCCTGGCAAATAGAAGGGGAAGAAATGGAGGCAGTGAGAGATTTTACTTTCTTGGGCTCCTTGATCACTGCAGATGGTGACAGCAGTCACGAAATTAAAAGACGCCTGCTTCTTGGGAGAAAAGCAATGACAAACCTAGACAGCATCTTAAAAAGCAGAGACATCACCTTGCCGACAAAGGTCCGTATAGTTAAAGCTATGGTTTTCCCAGTAGTGATGTATGGAAGTGAGAGCTGGACCATAAAGAAGGCTGATCGCCGAAGAATTGATGCTTTTGAATTATGGTGCTGGAGGAGACTCTTGAGAGTCCCATGGACTGCAAGAAGAGCAAACCTATCCATTCTGAAGGAAATCAGCCCTGAGTGCTCACTGGAAGGACAGATTGTGAAGCTGAGGCTCCAATACTTTGGCCACCTCATGAGAAGAGAAGACTCCCTGGAAGACCCTGATGTTGGGAAAGATTGAGGGCACTAGGAGAAGGGGACGACAGAGGACGAGATGGTTGGACAGTGTTCTTGAAGCTACGAACATGAGTTTGACCAAACTGCGGGAGGCAGTGCAAGACAGGAGTGCCTGGCGTGCTATGGTCCATGGGGTCACAAAGAGTCGGACACGACTAAACGACTAAACAGCAAAAACCGCCAAACCAAAGTGACGAATTGCTATGAGGTAGGTGAAAAAACCATCTTGGCTAGCCCAAGTGGGAAAAGTCCTACCAGGCCCCCTGGCCAACCAAGGTGACCAACTGAAGTCCATAGCAGCGTCAGCCTAGCCTAAAGGGTGGGTGGGCGGGTGATCCGAACAGCTGAGGGGGAAGTGTGGCAAAGAGGCAGAGTTCCCGCCTCCGCTCTGTTTAAAGGGGGTGAGGCCCCGCCCCCTAGCCGACCTTATTGGTCAACCCAGGCGTGACGTAGGCGGGAACTCCCTGCGCGCGAGGGGCTGGGCTCCCAGCCCCATCGCGAGAGTGCAGAAGGGTCCCGCCCACAACAACACCTCCGTTGGGATGCGGAGGTGGTTTTTCAGAACAAAGAAATTGCTTTGTCCATTTAACAATAACAGAGTAAGATTCCATAAAGACATACAGCTTTGATTTGTCAGTTGAAGAACAATACTGTGGGATTCTAAATCAATGTTATAAACCTGAAGGCACACGAAGGTGGGAAATGCCACTGAGCAGTGGACAGCAACACAGTTGATGCTTTTGCAAGCAAGAAGCGAACGAGCAAATCTGTTAAGCAAAACAGGCCTTTAATAGGAACTTGCACACAAAACCTCTCATTTGAACTTAATGTTCTAAATATTTTATTTAGAATGGTTGGCTAAGCCCCAGGAAAAATTATAACAACCAAGCGATATCTGAACAGTATATAATTGTTCTTCTTTGGGTAAGAGTCCCCCCCCCCAGATGCAATTGACCCAGATGACTCCCATTTAGTTAAACCTAACAAAGTAGGATGCTTCTTTGTCACCCTGCATCTGATATCTGTGTCAGCAACTAATAATTCAAGGCACAAATGCATTGTCAGTTACAGTATCTCCTTAGGGAGCAGATAACAGCTCCCTGCTGGAAACAAAACCGTTGACTTTTTAATATCTCTGCCTATAGATGACCCAAACGGGTAGTGAGATGGCATTACAAGTGGTAGTTTATGGAAGGGAAAAATGAAAACAAACATTTCTGTTAAATGCACGCATGCACACACGTGGATATATTCTGCAGTGCCTTCAATACTTGCAATCCTTTGCCCACCTTCCCCTTCAGCTACAACGAGAAGCAGAAGGTCCTCAGGATAGCACTTTGTGGTCCCATTTGTGCTGCTGCCAAGGAGGGATGGGCCTCCAGGAGAGGCTGAAGGGGGAGTCAAAATGGTTGTGTGGGTCAAATTGATCCCAGGAGCCACCAATTCCCCACCTCCAGCCTGGAGGCAGAGATCCAATATTTTCCAGAGTTGACATTTTTACGGCTGCATACTGCTTTTATTTTAAATCATTTGTAATAAACACCTCTCACTGCTTGCAATTTCGAGGAATTTATCTTCCATTTAAAAAGCTTTCTTATGACTTCTCTGTTTTCTATACATCACCTTTAATTGGGAACATAGGAATAGTGTCAAGCTTATTTTGGCAAAGCAAAGGAAATCATTCAACTATTCAACATGATCCCTGAGAGCTAGAACTGCAATTAGGAAAGGCTATTATGAAGCAGAAAATTGTGAGCTACCGTCCTTTACATAGCTTCCTGGGAATTTGGGCAATGGGATTTCCTTGGGAGTAGGCTAATTGAGATCAATGGCAGATAGCACACAGCAGACGGTTCTTTATTTCTTAGAGTAATAAGCCACGAGAAGAAAATAACAGCTAAAAACAATGAAATATGAGAAATTCCAGGAGCACAGGGTTAGTTTCCTTTGGAAGGGCATTGCTGGAGGCAATTGATATTTTGCAATATTTGTGTCTATTTACAGATATGCAGGTGAAACCAAAGTGGAGCCTGAGCTTAAAAACTGTTGTTGTTGTTGTTGCTGTTGTTGTTGTTGTTGTTGTTGTTGTACTTCTACTACTTTCAAAACTACAATTCTAACCCTCTTTGGGGTAAGAATATACATATCAGTTGATTCATCTTGGAACTTCCAATGGTTGTTCATCAGGCATTCCTTTCCTGCTGTTACAGTAGTCTTTTCCAATGCCAAAAATTAGCCTGGAGGGATGACAATTATCCTCAATGTACTCTAACCAAGAACTCAATGGATCTGGCCTATTGACACATCATGTGATTTGATTGATAACTATCCATCCAATGTCTGGGATCGATAAATCTGAACATAAATTCAGCTCCTCTAAACTTTAGCTCCACTAAAGATGTTCCATGGGACATTTTATTGAATTGATCATTGACATTTTATTGTATTGTTAAGGTTTTGTTGTTTTTATCCCATAAATGGCCTTTTTACATTGAAGGGAGCTATTATATACTTAATATATATTAAACAATCAAGCAAATGAATACAACAATCTAGCTAGTATAAGACATTAATGAAGGATCATCATATAGCAAACTTCTGGTAAATAACAGCAAACTGAAAAAGGTCTTCAAGTGACTCAATGTTGCCTCTCCCTCCTCAGCTGAACCCCATGTTCTTGGCCTGTGTCTTCTTTTTCTCAGCTTGTGGGGAAGGGTGCCCACCCCACCCCTTTGTAATGCAGGCTGTTTCTCTTCCTCATGAACAAATATCAATTTCCCCGACACAATGATGTCTTCAAATTAGTGCGTTTCAGAACACCTGGAAGGACGATCTTGTCTATTTTTAAAAAGTAAACGAAATAGAATTTGCTTAGAAACACATGCAGCTTTTGCAGATGTACCCTTTCTCCAGACGGCCTGCCAGAAAATAAAGCATGTCTGTGTACATCTACTCTGGACATATCTGTCAGCCTTTAGCCTAGCTAAATGTCAGGCTATTCACTATCCTCCCCACCCTCAAAAGGAACATTGTTGGTTCATATCTTTCTGAAATAAGGAATTATAATCTGAAAAAGTGACGTTAATGAAACAATAGCAGCAGATATCTGCTTGCTGATCAGTGTATTCAAAGACAAATGATAGGTATTTTGAACATGTACTGTATATTCCTGTGTATAAGACTACTTTCTAACCCGGGAAAATCTTCTCAAAAGTCGGGGGTCGTCTTATACGCCGGGTCGTATTTCTTATATGGCGAGTATATCCCAAACTCTATATTTTAACTGGAAAAGTTGGGGGTCGTCTTATACGCCCAGTCATCTTATACGCCGGAATATATGGTATTTCTTTTTTAATGTATATCCCCATTTTTCTACAAATCCAAGACGCTTTATGTAATAAGGAAATTATAATAAACTCTGAAAATCATAATTTGGAGTGAATATCTCAAACAAACAACTGATGAAGTGAAGGCATTTACTTTTCACACCAGATTTGTCTTTGAAGGTTACTCAATGAGGGTGGAGCTCAGGGCACATTAGAAGCTGCCAGTCAGACAGTGGCTTCTCCCAGCTCTTCCTCAAGATGCCAGGGATTGAACCTAGGAACTTTTGCATTGAAATCATGAGCTCCACTGCTGAGCTGCACCCTTCCCCTAAGAAGTTGCCTTAGAGCAGGGACGTCCAACTCCCAAGAGACTGCGATCTACTCACAGAATAAAAAAACTGGCAGTGATCTACCCCTTTTTTGGGGGGGGGGTTTCAGGTCAAAGTTACTGAGCTTTTTTTAGGGAGGAAAGTGAAAGTATGGAGGACGGGTGGGACTGGATCCTCTTTTTACCATGCAAAGGAAAAAGAGACCACGATCGACCACGATCGACCCAAGCCTCCCGGTCGACCAGTGGTCGACCAGTTGGACACCCTGTAAGGCAATCAGACCATTGGTTCACCTACTGTATCTCAGTATTGTCTGCACTGTTTGGCAGCAGCTCACTAGGGTTTCACCTGGGAAACTCTCACAGCCGTACCTTTCAGCATGCAAAGCTCTACCACTGAGCTATGTGTCTCTGTGAAAGCACAACCAGCCATGGCTTCATAATTAATATATGTGTATAATGTGCAAATGGGTGTGGCGCTGTGGTCTAAACCACAGGGCCTAGGGCTTGCCAATCGGAAGGTCAGCAGTTCGAATCCCTGCAACAGGGTGAGCTCCCGTTGCTCGGTCCCAGCTCCTGCCAACCTAGCAGTTCAAAAGTACGTCAAAGTGCAAGCAGATAAATAGGTACTACTCTGGCGGGAAGGTAAACAGCATTTCCGTGCGCTGCTCTGGTTCACCAGAAGCGGCTTAGTCATGCTGGCCATATGACCTGGAAGCTGTCTGCAGACAAACGCCGGCTCCCTCGGCCAGTAAAGCGAGATGAGCGCCACAACCCCAGAGTCGTCCGCAACTGGACCTAATGGTCAGGGGCACCTTTACTTTTACCTTTACCTTATAATGTGCACATTAGCATGTGCTAATGTCACACCTAATGACAGGAGCGAGCCAGCAGTAAATCACACTGAGCAAGTTGGAGTTAACTCTTTATTAGCAACAACAGGATCTGCACAGACGTGTCAGGCTTCATGAGCACAGCAACTCATCTCCATCAGGTCTTGCCCCCATTAAGCAGTTGCTAAGACTGAAGGTCCAAGTCGCCCCACTGCTGCCTCTCCAGGGTTTTCCCTCAAGCAATCTGAGACTGCCCTTGGGTGAAGCTAAGTTCTCTTCTACCTTCTTCATGCCTCTCCTGGTTCTGGGAGACCCACAGGGAGGGGAGCTTGTTGCAGCAGGAGGGGGAGACACCTGTGACTCTTCACCAGCTTGGCTCATCTTTGCCTCTTGGCTTCCCTCATTCCCCTCCCCTGCTTCAGTTTCTAGCTCTGTTTCTCAACTTCCCTCTTCTGCAGACTCTCTCTGCTCACTAAAGCCTGTTCAGCTTCTGACTTTTCTTCTTTCCAGTCCTCTCCCTCTTCTTCCTCTAACCTCCCACCACTCCCCAGGCTCTGAGCCATCTTCCCCCGGGAGTTCCCCAGCTGGTTCCTCCCACCATCGCTCTGCATCCAATCAGTCCATGGCACTTAACATCTGTAAACACAGAGAAAATATTAGGAGTGCCCTTCAGAAAAAGTAAGGCATGAACCAGCCTTTTGCAACACAATCATAAACCCATCTGCTGAAAAGGAAGACCCATTGAGACTTCCTCTCAGATGAGTGCAAATAGGATTGTGCTCTTAGCCACTTCGATTCATCAGCTCAGTATGTACACAGAAGCAAGGGCTGCCTGCCATGTTCACTAATGCTGTGTCAACCGGTTAAAGCTCTTTAGTAATCTTGCTTTTAATCCATTAACCAACCAACAAAATGAATGCAACAGTTTCTAAGTACTGGTAATATTCTGGGGTTGTTTTGTGTTGATAACATTCACTCTTGGCTAAATAAATCAGGCATGTTCTTCCATTTTGGAAGGTCTCCTGTAATGCATTGCCTGAATCAACAGATACATAAATGACTTACAATGATGTGAAACAGCTCTAAATAGCATTTAGTCTTTGGGAGGTCAGAAAAGGTGTATCTGTTGCAAACACCCAGGCAAATCTGGCAATTAAATGTATGTCAGTTGCTTCACCATACACCTAATTGCCATTCCCGAAGCTGCTCCGAGCTTAGTGAGATAATCAAAGGACCACTTTGCAGCATACACAGTTGTAATGCACATTTATTCAGGCAACATACTAGCTAACACACATTAAGTGGGGTGCAGTGAGGTTGTATATTTTGGCCTCCACTGTTGCTGTTGTAATAGTTCAGGGGTTTCTGGCTTGCAGACCTGCATGCATCGCTCTCATTGAAATCCAGCTGAAATCCATTTATATCCTGAAGCATTGACTTGGCATGCCACATTCTACAGCTGCCCTCCTCACTGCATCTCAGAAAAAATTGTCTCCAACAAATCACGTCCAGTCTTTTGGACTGTCGTTCCTACTCTCTGACCCATTTTCATTCTGTTGTGTCACATACATTTTTTAAATACTCCTTTAGCAGAGGGGGTTTTATGCTGAGGCAGTTCCAAAGATATCGGTCAGATTATCTCTGCACAGCTTGTGACCCATGGAGTCAAACACAGCTGTGCATGGTGCTCAGCCAAGAACGGAGTTTTATCAAGCTTTACCCACAACCCACCAGATTCTCTCTTTGCTCCACCCTTGATCCACCAGATTCCCTCAGCTCTGTCCATTAGGTGCCACCTCATCTTGGCTTCTCTACCCTCAAGCACCTGGGCAGGCCAAAATACAGTATATGCCTGGTTGTCTAGGCACTTCCCAGCCAAAGGAATGCTCCTGGCAGATGCTTAAGTATTTATTGTCAGAGATAACACAGTCCCTTCTGCAGCTCTGGATATCTGTGCACACCAAACTAACAGCTAGGCAGCTGTTTCTAGGTCCATGTTCTATGGAAGAGTTGCAGAAACAGAGGGCCACCCCCCCTCTACCAGGTTATGTAGAATCATAGAATCATAGAGTTGGAAGAGACCACAAGGGCCATCCAGTCCAACCCCCTGCCAAGCAGGAAACACCATCGAAGCATTCTTGACATATGCCTGTCACGCCTCTGCTTAAAGACCTCCAAAGAAGGAGACTCCACCACACTCCTTGGCAGCAAATTCCACTGTCGAACAGCTCTTACTGTCAGGAAGTTCTTCCTAATGTTTAGGTGGAATCTTCTTTCTTGTACCTACCCCTGATGTGCTGCACACACAGCTGGAGACTGTGCCTGCATGGAAAATTCCTCTTCTCATTCCCTCTTGCTTCTGGGAGACAGTGGTGCAGGAGGGGTCCCCACAAACCATCGCCTGTCTTTCCCAAGTCAGACTCCAGCCCCCCTGACCCCAGCGCACACTCATCAGCACCCTGCCAGTCCCTGACACTGGTGGACTGTAAGTCTGAAGTTCTACAGTCCTGGGATCAAGGTTCCTTGATGACTACTGGTCTATCTCTACCTTCATTAGACAAGTATGTGGGAGAATCAGGCTTGTGCGTGCTTGACCTCCATGAATTGATAATGAGGTCTGGAAAGAGTCCTTGGAATATAATTTCTTGTTTAGGATCCCGATAGCACAGGGAAAGCAGTCAGCAGAAGTGCCCCCTTTCAGGCCTTTAATAGGACCATGTTGAGATTGGGTCACATGATTCCATTCCCCACCTCCACGTGTTCATATCAGGGGCTGAAGTCACCGCAAAGCAAGAAAGAATCAGTTGCAGGAGAGATGAAGAAGCAAGGATGCATTTGAAGGACTGCTTCAGTGTGGCATGGTTGCTTAATGCAGTCGAGCTTGTCACCTTAATGTGAAATATTGTGATGACAAACATCTTGGCAGGGATCCGGTGAACTGTCAGTGAACCCATCCCTCAAGGAGCAGAAAGGAATTGAAAGCCGCTCCATCAGGAGTCACAGGGACTCCAAGACTGATGCTTGCGATTTCACAGCGATTAAGACAAAGGTCCTTCACCAGAACCTCTCTGAAATATTTATTTTTGAAACGGCTAGATATTTCCTATGGCTATCAGGTCGAAGCAGCTCACACGGGACGTGCCTAATAAAACACACCGTGGCATTTGGATGACTGTGCCAAGGTTATCCCAACAAAACTGCGCAGGAGCCATAAATACAACACGGAGAGACCCCCCCAAAGTGGAACAGAATCCTAAAAGAAGCCAATGTTTCCTCAACGCTCTCTCTTTTGCTATGATAACATATCTTCAGTTACAAAGCAGAATATTTCTTATATATTCAGGAGCTTTCCTTTTAAGTCTCATTTCACTTGTTTGTTCTCCTCCTTCCCTTACCTCTGGCAATCCATGCCCCAAATCAGCCTGTTTTCTTTCATTTTATCAGTGTGGGAAGTCTAAGCTACCTGCATCTCATTTCTGTGTTCTTGGTTAAATAAATAAATAAATGCAATAACAGGCTCCCCCCTCCCTCTTTTTACTGGCCCCATGAAACAGATTCTGGCTCAGTTCAAACTAGGGATAGCCAACTTTTGTACTTTTAAGGGCACCAATATTCTGCACCACAGAAGCCAAAAGTCTGGTTTGTATGACGACTACCGCAACCTGTGTAGGGAGGAGTGTGGCTGGGCATTCTAGCTGTGTGCCACAAATGTCTGTGTGCATGCTGGGTCCGCCTGGGACCTTGCAGCATTGACAAGGAGGCCTGAAGGGGGATTCTTCATGCATGCAGCCGAAGGCACTCAGCATCCACTGTGTGAGTGGGTACCCTGGATTGTGAGCATCCTGCATGGAGACACGGGGAGGCGCTGGGATCCACTGCCCCCAGTCCAATGCAGCGGAGTGTAGAAAGAAACAGTCTGGTGACAGTGCTGGTTGAATGAATAAGGACGCTAAAGATTCCCTGCTCATGGCAAACAAAGTCATTCTGAGCACAAGTTTAGTGGTACTCAGTTAACACTAACACATACTAAGTGCTAACTGACCTTGGAGAAGAAGGAGGAAGGAGGAAGGAAGTAAACTCCTGTGATAGCTCAGTCAGTGGGGCATGAGACTCTCAACCTCAGGGTCGTGGGCAAAAGAGTCCTGCATTGCAGGGAGTTGGACTAAATGGCCCTTTTGACCCCTTCCAACTCTACAGTTCTATGATTCTAAAGCTGGAGAAAACTATCTACATACAGTGGTACCTCTACTTACGAATTTACTTAGTGGTACCTCTACTTACGAAGCAACCCTATCTAAAAATTCGTAAGCAGAAAAAATCCTACCTAAACAGCATCCAAGATGGCGGACGGAGCTCTGTTCGTAAGTAGAAACATTTGTAAGTCGAGTCATTCGTAAGTAGAGGTACCACTGTATCAATAAGTACTTCCTTAAGGAAGAGCCAGTGAAGGAAGAGTAGGTTGCCTTGATTTCAATTCCCCATCCCACTTCAGGTAACTTACTGCAAGCATTGTTGCTTACTCTGAACACACTCTGCAATAACATCTGGATACGGCTTTGCACTCCTCACTGTCAGTCAGGTTCTGTAACAAAGCTGGACCAATGTAGCAACAAATGCTTCACGGGTGTGATGAACACCCTGACTACTGGAGACAGGGATGGTGTGCTCTGTTTTCCTGCTTGAGACGAAACAGGAAGATACTGCCCCATCATGGCTGAAGTTTCCCTTGACTGGTCGTGCAGTTGTGCCTGCAAAGCAGCAGCAACAACGGCAGTCCCAGTGAGATATTGCGCAGGCAGGGATGGAGGCAGCAGGGGGCCCTACAGTGCACCACCTCTTGGGGTCCTGCTGCTTGAGGCAGCTGCCTCAACCCACCTCATGGGTGGGCTGGCCCTGACTAGAGCTCACTCAGAGGAATAGGTTAATTAGTTGGCAGGTAGGATTTGGGGTACAGAGTGACTGCAGAGTGTGGGATGGAACACTGGGGCAGACAAGTCACAACAGTTCCTAGAGTGTCCACTAACAGGAACTTACCTGGAGGGACACCTGATTAAGTTCCTGTTCCTAAAGACATGCAAATGAGATGGACTAGCTGGGACAAAAGCCTCTAGCCAGCAGCCATTCTCTCTCTTAGCCTTTTCTCCTCCGATGGGAACACATCTCCAGAGAATCTCCAGTTAGGATGGTTCTCCCTCTTGGCCTGCTGCCAAGAGTGAGACCAAATGGAGCCTTACCTTACTAAGTAGTCTCCACATGTATATACTTGTAACTTTTCTACATAAGCCTGCCTTTCTGAGATTATGCTGTTAACTCAGGATGAAACTGTAAGTAAACTCTATCTTATTTTATAAACACTGTGTTGTGTATTTCTTTTAAGAGGGACAAAGGGGACTTTGCCAGGAAGTGTAATATTGAAGTATAAAGTATAATATTATTGTACAGGTTTTAGCAAACCTGAACGCACACGCTTTGCTGCGCACAAAAGGGGAATGTCACTCTGCTGATATTGGAAGCTTGCTAACACAAGCTTGGATAGGATCTATCTAATAATATATCCTAATCCACATCCCTAACATTCCCACACTGAGACATGCTAATAGTAGGGGAGTACAACAACTCTTTATGGGGGCAGGATAATAAGCCCCTTGGAATGATTTGAGGGTCCTTTATTATATGTTCTTGGTTGCCATTAAGATATCCAATGGAACCAGAAACACACACACTGGGAAATGTAACCCCTCCAAACATTTTGAAGGAAGACGAGTCCTGTGATGGACAGCTGAGTCGGGTGGTGCAGTGCCTCAGAATTCCACTTCTCTCTGATTGGCTGCCAAGACAGTTAGTCAGGGGGTGGGGGTGGAGCCAGCACTTTGGGAGGGAGACTAAAAGGTGCCGTTTCTGAGAGATGGGCAGAGAGGGTTAAGGTTGAGATTTTGGGGAGGGAGAGTTAATGAGTTGGTTCTGCTCTGTGTGTGGAACTCTGAGGAAAATATCTACAGCCAGAGGTGCCAGCTTGCACCCCAGATGGTGTATGGGGGTGGTGGTCCTAGTGTTGCACATGCAATGTGATGTCATGACATCATGCGTAATGTCACACGTGTGTGATGCTGGGCTCCGTGCTCAGCCTCCTTCTGATGCACAAGGTGGCCCACCACTGCCACTACAACCCCCTGACTGCAAAGGCAGCCCAGGCCTCTGCCAAAAGGCCTCCATTGAGGCCCACTGCAACTGCAGACCTACTTCTGGAAGTGTGGCCCGGCTTCTAGAAGTACTTTTGTGGCTGCAGCAGCCCTCAAGTGAGGCTTCATGGGGCCAGAGGACACCTTGACCTAGTTGCTATGGAGAGCCTGCAGAGAGTGAGCAGGCAACAGGCAGGCAGGCAGCAAGTGGCAGCGAAGGTTTGAGGTGTTCTGAGCCGCATTTGTGGGCAGGGGGTGGCAGTGGTGGTGTGGCGCATGTGGGGCACGCACATCATTGGGAGGAGGCCTCCTCTGCCCCCTCAACATTGGGAGGGGACCTTGGCCCCCGCTTACAAATATTGAGGGTGCCGAGCGGGTCTCAGCCCTATATATTTGGTGCCTGCACCTCCAGCTAGAGAAAGGAGTCTCTGGGCTTTGATACAAAGATGGGAGTAATGGAAGGCTGAGTTTGAGTCAGGAGAAGGAGAAGCTGTGAGGATACTGTCTCTTTGGGTCTCATGTCAGTCAGGAGGAGAGAGAACCTCTAGAGTCTAGATCTAGAAAGAGGAGACTCCCTGGCCAGTTAAGAGGGGTGTGGGGATCCCCTGGGAGTGTGATACTCAGGTGTGTAGCAAGGGAGGGGCAAAGGGGGCGGGCCGCCCCTAGCTCCACCACTCTGGGGGGGCAGTGCCCCCAGGCCCTGTCCCTCGCCTCCTCCGCCCAAGCAGGAGGAAGCAAAACATGCTATGGAGCAGGTTGCCGGGCAGCGGTGGCAGCAAACCGTGAACAAGCCTTTCTGTGGCTTGCTCGCGGTTTGCCACCGCTGCCGCTGCTCAGCAACCCGTTCCGTAGCGCACTCTGCTTCAGAGCGCATTGGCCGAGCAGAGCAGCAACGGCAACCCAGACGGACTGCGCATGTCCGTCCTGGTGTGCGTCGTGCATTGTGATGTCAGGATGCTTGCGCGCTGCGGAGCAATGCCCCACCCCCAGGGGGTGCCACCCCGGGCAGCCAAGTGGCACTGTTCGCCACTAGTGATACTACCAGAAGTAGAAGTGAGTAGAAGTGAGAAAAGGTGGTGAAATCAACAGAAAGTTCCACCTTGTTTAGGAACCAAAGTGTTAGGCTGTAACATCTAGGCAACAACTAATTTAAGGAAGTGAAGTAACATAAGCGGAAATAAGCTGAGCATTGACCATCTAGTCTAGAAACATGGAACATCTGAGGAGTAATAACTGAATGAAGCCATTGATGTTTAAAAGAAGCTGTGTGTTACCTACTGTGTTTAGAAGCCTGTATCATCCAGTAGATTAAGTATTATTATTAAGTTATCTGTTTCCTGAAATACTTTTATCTCCTGACATATTTGTTTTACCACCTTTGTTCTGTAAAATAAAGATTTCTTATTTGGTCAACTTCTGCCTGAGTCTCCAAGTATCCAAGTTTATCCTCACATAAAAACCCCTAAAATAACCCGTGGTGGTTTTAGAGTATACGGGGGTGGGATCTGCTTCAAGACCATTTTTGTTTTCTCTTCCTTCTCATTACAGCTGGTTACAGGATGGCGGTAACCCCTATTGCTTTATGCGCCAGGAGCAATAAACAGCTTCTGCAACAGATTAGTGTCTCAACTTTGGTTCTGCATTTGATCAGCCAGAACAGCTGTTCGCTAGTTGCTGTATTATGAGGCGATAGAGATGATCACTTAAATAGACATTAAAACTCATGGGGTGATCACGTCACATGTTGGAAAACAGATTTGTTTTTGCTCTTGAAAAAAGTACAAATGTCTCGCTGCTACTTAATTCAAATATACCACGAAAGCAGCAACTCTCAACTTAGATCCTGCAAGTCTGAATGAGAAAGACATATTTGATCTGCCACAGGCCCCACTTAAAAACAAACAAACCCACAAATGGAGAATATTGGTCTTTGTATGATTTTCAGCATATTTAAGAGCATATTTAGTTTGCACAGAGAAGCCCACCCTGTGACATTCATTCTGATGCTGGCAATTTCCAGAATGTCTGACATGCAAAAGTAGGCATGTGATAACTCATGAATGAGCGTGTGTAGAAAGTTCCTTTTTCTGGCAAAACAGGATTGTTTTTATAGTTGAGATAAAAGAGCGATCACAAGCTAGACTAGGAACAGGAGGATGACTCTGGTTCATATCCCTGCTTAGCTCATAGCTGCCAAGTTTTCGCTTTTCTCGCGAGGAAGCCTATTCAGCATAAGGGAAAATCCCTGTAAAAAAGGGATAACTTGGCAGCTATGGCTTAGCTATTGTCAGCACACAAGACATGGAGTTTAGCAGTGTATTTTAATTCTTTATTCTCAACTTACAGCTTGACACTGCCTGCTGCTCCATTGAGTAATTGCCAGGACTGAAGGTCTCTGCCCTCTACATCCCCCAAAGATCCTTCCTATTCCTCTGCAGGATGTTTCCCTAGCAGCCTTCAACTATGAGGGAGGGGCCTCAGTGCCCTTTCTTCTGCTACATGTGAAGCCCTCCATGCCCTTGGAGGCAAGGGGGGGGGAGGAGAGCTAGCCTCTGCAGTAGGGACAGCAAGCTCCTGGGCTGCTTCTGCAGACACTGTCCTCTTCTCCTCTGTGAAGCCTCACCGGGCTCTTCTTGCTCATTCCCGTCTGCTGCATCCTCAGCCTCCAACCATGTCGCTCTCTCCCTGCCCCCCTTTCACTTTCTGATCTGTCCTCAGCTGTAAGGGGGAGGGATTATAGAGAACCCCCCCTCTCATCAGGAGCAGCCCATCTCCAAGCAGTCATGAAAGCGCGGGGTCTGAAGGGGTGAGTCAGGAGACGGAGAAGGAGTGCCAGGGCTCTGGCAGCATTGGAGAGCCCCTGCTCCACAGGCAGGAAGAGAGAGAGGCGGGAAGGGTGGACAGGCAGAAGGCAGACCGTAGACCCTCCCCCCCCCGACACCAGTATTGAGGAGGAGGAGAAAGGGGAGGAGATTCACTGTCCCGAGGCTTTTATGCTGGTCAAAGTCGCAAAAAGGGGTAGTACCGGATTCTGATACAGAATGAGAAGACATGAAATCGACAGCTCACTACACTGTAAATAATGTGCACCAATAAAGACTTTTGAAAGACAAGTATGTGGAAGGTCGTTACTCAGGAGTAGTCTTAACAACCCTGACATCAGCATCCCACCACCACTCTCCTGGCTCTGAGCCTTCCTCTTCTGAGGCTTCCTTGTGGGGCTCCCCCACTCCTCTCCAGCCAGTCCCTGACATCTATGAAGCTCACCAATCCTTCAGTGAGTAACCATCTCTTAACCTAACGGTGGGGTTGCTGATAGGATGTGGGGAGATACAGCCATTTATCCTGCCCTGGTCTTCTTAGAGGAAGAATGGAAAGTAAATAGTCATTTAATGATCACTGAAATCAGACTCAACATTCAAAGAACACACATTTCAACTGATAATGGCAATTAAGTTTTTGAACCCGAGTTTCTTCTTGACTATGCACTGTGGCACAACTTTTCTTGTGTGCATAAAGTATAGCAAGTAATCAAAAGCTTATTGCATTTGCACATTCTTGACCGGCATGCTTTGCACCTGCACGTGGTCATCAGCAGACATTTGGGTGCTCCCAAAACACCATCTGCTTCTTCCCAGCTGCCGTCCAAGAGACTCAGCATTGTTCAGTCGTGATCCAAGTGAGCTTCTGATAGCAATGGACGCTGTGAAGAAGCATCTTGGGATAGAGCTGGAGGCCGGGGGAAGATCAGCGAGAGACGTCAGTGCCCCAGGCCTGCAGTTTGACTTTTGAGTGGGGCACCTACGTCGCATCGTGGAGAGTGTGAGGGTCCTGCTCTTCCACCAAGAGAACTGAAGTGGTGCCTGGTGAATGGGGAGAAACACGATCCAGTCTGCATTCTATTTTTTTTTAATAATTTTTATTAATTTTTAGAAAAAGAAAACACATACAAAGTATACAACATAAACTCTGTCCCTTCATTTTCCCTCCACCCACAAGCCCACCTCTGCCACCAGTGAGACCCATGGGTATTGGGGAACAAAGGGGTCCATTTTAAGCTGGGTTTGACCTCCCCCCTCCTTCCTCCACCCTCATCCCCCCCCCTGCCACTGAGAGGACAAAGGCGGAGGATCTCTGGGGATTGGCTTATCCCCCAGCTATTTCTTCACTGTACTGGAAAAAAGAAAAACAAGGAAAAAAGGGGGGGGGGAAAGCAAAAATATAAAAAGGGGAAAAAAAGGAAAGGAAAAAAAAAGGAAAAAGGAAAAATATTAATGGCTTCCACGACTCTCCTCCTCCTGGATTTCCCAACCTCTTTACATAGTTATGGCGGGTTTTCTAATCCAATTCAGAATCTTATTCTTATAATATTAACACAATCCTCCTCCTTCTTCATGCTGTCCCCCTCTGAGCCCCCCCCCCTGCCACTGGGGTAGCCCGAGGAGTCCAGCAGTCAAAAGGTTCCATTTTTGTGTCTGGGTTTCCCTCCACCCTTCCCTCTCCCCTCAAGGCACCCCCTGCCACTGGGTACCAAGAGTAAGAAGGGGGAGACAGGCAGTTTTCCACCCAAACACCTCCTGATCGCCAAAATTATTCAAAAACAAACTCTAAGCATATTTCCTCAGCCAGTCTGCATTCTAAAGGTCTACCTCATTCACATTCTCCAGAACAATATGAGAATGGAAGCACAGCTGTCCTTCAAAAGTTGCACGCCTCCGAGTTTCCCAAGGCAGTTTTCCAGCCACGTAATGTGTACAAAAGGGCAAAAGTGTGTATAAAAATGCATGTGTTGGTGATGATCCCATACATGGCCTGGTTATCTGGATCCAAGCCAGTCTGGGTTCAGGCCTGCATTTGGGACTGAATCTGCCTTGGTCACCCTGATGGATGCCACTTTTTGAGAGAAAGACAGGAGGAATGCAACCTTGCTTCTTCTGCTTGACCTCACAGCAGTTTTTAATATCATTGTCCATGGAATTCTTCTAGACTGACTGTGGGATGAGTATCAGTGGCACCATACCACGGTGGCTCCATTCCTACCTGCAGAGTTGTGTCCATGGAGTTGCCATGGGACAGTATTTTTTTGAAGTTTTGAATGATGTTTATAATGATATCTTTGTTTATTTTGTTTCTATATATTGTATTCTGCCTTGTTACATTTTTTAAAATGTTATTCTATGGAAAACTGCTTTGCAAAAAAAATTAGTACTGGGGAAAATGCAAATAAAAGCCGTGTATATTAGGTGGAATTTTACTGAGATGCTGATAAATTTTCATTGGGACTTTTTCAAACTGCAAACTGCAAAGTGGAAATTCAGCGGACAGCTGAATTTAAGATTGGAAAAATGCAAAACTGAGAGAAACCAAAATTGAAAGGTTCAGCCATCCCTATCCAGGACCCAAAGAGCAACATCACATCCAAATTAAAGAAACACAGGAGATGGGGTGCATGGTGTTGTTCTTTAGCACTTTGCATTTCTGAAAGCATCAATCTAAAAAGCCACATCCTTGCTGGGAGGAAAGATAGCCACTCAACCCTGACATCTCTTCCTCTCCATATAATAAGCTGGTGTCTGTTTTTGAGTCTGTAGCAATATTACCATAAATGGCAGTATTTTTATTCATGAGGGATTGGTCAATGAAAATTGTAAATCCTCTAGGAAAGCTTTTTCTTCTAAGCCCACAATATATCCCTGAGAAGATTTTCACACTGCAGCTCTTTTCAAGACTATTTCTGACATTCCTCCAACAGAAAGCATCCCTCTACCCTCCCCACAGTTGCATGTTCAATAGGATCAGCAGATATTGCCAAAACAGACTCCTTGCATGACTCTGTGGCTGAAAGGTGCTAACAAGGGTTTGCTTATTTACCCTGCCAGTCACACACCTCCCCCATCAACATCTGTGAGTTTGAGTTTTATTTGAGGGAAGTGTGTGCAGGTTTACTATATTTAAAACCTCCCCCCCCCAGCATAGTTCCAGGCAGAAAATGGAACAGAATTGTTGTTTCATTCACTCAGATTTTTTAAAAGGCAGCCACCCACATGTTATTAATTTAGGATATTCATATCTGAGTAACCCCTCATTTGGGGGGAATGCTAGTTTTGAAATATTGCAAATGATTCCTGCTTAACTTAGCCGGTTATTGTTTGGCTCATTACACCAGCAACAATAGATGATAACATTTCACTGTTTGTTTGTTTTTTTGGACAGTGAGCTAGAATAGTAATATTACTGTCAAATAATTGGCTCAATGTTTTCTGAGCACAGTAGGGACTGTGTGCCACAGAAACAGCTATTCCACAGGGGTAGTCAGTGTAGTGTCCTCTGGAGATGGTGAAGTGCAATCCCATCACCCTCTGACCATCAGCTGCACTGACTGGGGCTGAAGGGAGTCAGAGTTCACAGCATCTGAAGTGCACCAAGTTGGCTGCCTCTCATCTACAGGAGTCTATGTTGCCATCCTTCCCCAGCAAAGTGCCTCCTGATGTTGTAGACCACAACTCCCATCATCCCTGACCATGGTTCATGCTGGAGGGCAGAAGGCTGGGAGAGGCTGCATGGCTGGAAGGGCGACCTTGGGGCCATGGTTATCCGCTCCTGAATCAACGCATGATCCTTGAGGTTAGTGGGTTCAGGTGGAGCACTGATGCCATCAGAACAGGATTGGGGGCGGAAGTCCAGTGCCCCACTCAGTATAATGAGCAGATGATTCCAAATGCAGTGCTGCCAACTTATTGCTTTCTGTAATAAGCAAAAACGTTCATGCTATCATCTAAAGAGAGGGTAGAGCATTGAATCCAGAGTCTAAAATAATTCAGACCCTAACTGCATTATGTCACGGTCCAGGCTGCTTACGAGCAAAGTCCAAGCAAGGAACGCCGGGACCAGGGGCAAGATGGTAGGCACAAACGTCCAAAGAGCAGAGGTCCAAGGGTCAAGAAGCACAGTGGGAAGGGAAGAAGTCACAGTGCGAAGGTCGAAGCACAAGTCACAGTCCAAGGGTCAAGGCATGAAGTCACAGTCAAAAGGTAAGGAGGCACATGGCTCTTGCCACCAGGTGCAGCAAATACCAAGTGGTCTCACCTGTGTGGCCGTGCCCTGCCTCTCTGGAACAAGCCGAAGAGGATCCCAGTCCTGCAAAGCTCTGCTGGTCCCAGGGCCCGGCTCCTGCAAAAACTCCTAACACATTATTGTGCTTGCAGCTGGAGCTTAGAGTTCAGTAAGCAGAAAGTAACAGCTCTGTTGACCCGGCACAGACAGAAGGCCAAAGTCTGCATTATTTTAGACTCTTCTGCATTTTAGACTCTGCATTATTTTAGACATCTGACAGAGGAAAATAGGGAGTGTGGTCCTCGTTGTGGACCCTCGGTTGGGACGACACGTTTGACTGGAATCCTTGCGCTGACCTCTTGGCAGCTTCAGTTGCTAGAGCCTCCTCTAGGGCGACCTGGAACGTCAGGTCCTTCTTGGCGTAGAGGCACCACAGCAGCTTCTCGTCCCTCAGGCCGCCCACGAGGCAGTCGTGGAGCATGTTCTCCAGCTCTGTGAAGTTGCAGAGTCTGGCAGCCTGGCAGAGGGAGGTCACATACCTGGTTATGGTTTCTCCAGAGGCCTGCCGCTTTGCATAGAAGGCGTTGCGACATGCTACCACCGAGGGCTGTGGTACCCCTTCAGCTGTTCCATTATCATGTTTAAGGGAATGGTCAGGATATTTGCAGGAGCGAGGAGGGCTCAGGCAATCTCGAACATTTCTTCTCCACGGACGCTGAAGAAGATCGCCCTCTTCTTGGCTGTGTCGGTGACGTCCTTTGCCTCCAGGAGGAACTGGAAGCAGGTGATGTATCCTTCCCAGTCTCCTGAGGCTGGGCTGAACAGCATGAAGCTGCTGTCTGTCACCATTCTGGGTCCTCGGGTCCTGGAGCTGTAGCCTGAATGCACGGTGTGATGCTGTGTTGCCTGTGGTGGCTGTGTGCGGTGCACAGTGGACAGCTCAACAGAATCCCACCTTCGTCGCCAGTGAAATATACTTGGAGTCCTGTAGTGACTTCATGCTCTTTATTGCAGCTTGTAAAACAGTGAATTAAATGCCCCCCAAACCTCAGGCTTTATATACATTATTTACACAATGAGTCCCATCTGATTGGCTGATTCTGCTTCCCTCCTAGAGCCTGATTGGTCTTTTCCTGCAGGCCAATCAATTGTTGCATTCTAGGATCCTACTTGCCTATTGTTCTAGGATCCAAGCTTAGTACATAACAGGGAGGCTCAGGGAGATTGTACTGATTACATCAGTACACATAGTTGAATGTTTTGTGTTGTAGCTATCAGGGTAGGCAGGACTGATGTGTGCACAGAAGGGAAGGTCTCTCTCTCTCTCTCTCTCTCTCTCTCTCTCTCTCTCTCTCTCTCTCTCTCTCTGTGTGTGTGTGTGTGTGTGTGTGTGTGTGTGTGTGGTTGCCTGCTACCCCAATGTCTGAGCAGTGTGAGATTCCAGGGGTTCCAGGCGTTTACCCAGGGTTCATGTTTTCTTTTGGAAATGAGGCACAGTGGAGATTGGGGTGTCTTTATGACATATGCTTGATTTACTCATTTATACAACCTGAGCTTGCAATGGAGGGGTCCACAGCATCAACACCCCAAAAGAGTCTTGTTTCTCCCAAAGACGCAGCCTTGGATTCAAGCAGAAATCAAACATTGCTCTGACTCTCTCTCCGGCTTGCTGCTTTTCTTCTAGATGACACCACTGCAAAACTCTACTCCAAACTCTGGCTTTCTCTGTTGAGGGAGGGGGCCCCACCCATTTGCCATTTTTCAACAAGCCCCTTCACACACACACCCATCACCTCACCAGGAAGCTATCTTCCCCAGCAACACCCCAAACTCATAACAACATATTTTATTAAGGAATTTCTGTACTGCCATGTAGCATCACTTTACAGGACAATTTGCAAATTTAAAAAATTAATACAAAATTACGTTCACAAACTGTGTGTGTGTGTGTGCGTGCGTGTGTGTGTGTGTGTGTGTGTAGTTTGTGAACATGATTTACACTCTCTCTCTCTCTCTCCATATATATATATATATATATCCCATTCCACAAGCCTCCCTAAAAGGCAAAGTTAGGAACAGAGATTTGCCAATACAGTGGTGCCTCGCTAGACGAATTTAATTTGTTCCACCGGTCTTTTCTTATAACAAAAAATTCATCTAGCGAATCCCATAGGAATGCATTGATTTTTTTTTGAATTTTTTTTGCCCATAGGAACGCATTAATTGAATTTCAATGCATTCCTATGGGAAACCGCGATTCGCTAGACGAATTTTTCGTAAAATGAATTCGTCTAGCAAGGCAACCTCCGATCAAAAAATCCTTTCGTTAAGCGGAAATTAACCAGGGCATTCGTTAAGCGAGGCACCACTGTAACATCTATCAGAAAACATGGGCAGATGTTGTGTGTATTATCGATGGCTTGCCTAGCCAATCTAGAGACTTCATGTATCTTGTCAATCATAGTTGCACACCAAGAGTGATCAGTTGTCCCACTCTCTCAGAAGAATATCGTTCCACTAAAGAAAATAGTAAAGTTTCTGTTTATAAATTGCACCTTCCAATTTTAACCAGGGGAGCAAAGGAAGATCTCTGCAGGATGTTTAGACAGCAATACAAACAGATGGATTCTCAGTGTGTGTGGAAGCAGAAGTACACTTGCCGACATAATAAAAACAGGCTGAAGTAGAGCTTTTAGACTCACAGAAGCTGTTGCCTGTGAGCTGCGGGTGTTCTTATTTTTGCACAAATTCTCACATTAATAGGGAAATGTCAGTCTGCCGCCTTGCTTGGCATGTGGCAGGTCATAGATATGATGGGATTATAAAGGAAATGTCTCCATGTGTCCCTGCCCATGATAGCAGTGCACTGAACTTTATGGCATGGTCTCTTACTTAAAAAATTGAAAACTGGTCTTTAAATTTAACCCACTGGTGGCTTCTAAGTGGCTCACAGCTTGATAGTGTTGCATAACCCCAATAAGCAAAGCATGCTTCTCAATGCATCCAAAAGCACCTTCAAGAAAATATGTAAAGTAGGTCATCCGTATGGGAGGTTTGTGAGGCTAGGAAGGGAAATATGTATTGCCAGCTTGCTGTGTTTGAAAGAGAGAAAACTGGAAACAGCTTGAATACTCACAGAGTATCAGGCTATAGCAGCTGCCTAATGCTGACTTGAGTCAAACGCAAAATGGATCGGATGATATTGGTAACATAATCATTTACCATGAAGCCAGTAATCCCCATGAGAGAATGAGCACAACAGAGGCCAAGTTTTGACTTGAAATTTTCCATTTGCATCATCATAAGAAAGCCTTTGCCAACTGGATGCCCCACAGACAGTGGAGGCTGGTCCATTAATGCAACCAGAGTTTAGCCTACTACTTGAAATGTTAAGCAAGAGTTTCTATTTCCTCCCTTCCCCCACCTAGCAAACAAATCTCAGTGTCACACTCTTTCCTGTTCCTTATGTCCTTCCATAATCCATTGAATTTAGAGAGGTTTCTTCTAGGGACATGGCTTTTATACTCTCAGTTTCTGGACAGCCTGCGCTCTGTAACACGCAGCCAACGTCAGTTCAAAAAGTATGACCAAAAGGTCCCAACTATCTGTCTCATGCAGAAACATTTTGTTTTCCCCGTCCTCCTGCTGTCATGATGGCAATCTTATGAGGCATCTAACCTTAGCAGGTCTACCCTTTTGGTTAGACCTGGGAGCCAATAATCTGTTCTGAGCATGCTCAGGGTTGTTTCCTTGGTGGCCACACCAAGTCATGAGAAGGGTGTGGTTTCTAGTTTGAGTAGCTTGTTTTTCATTCATATTTGTTAGGAGTGAGCAATGGTGTCTGCATTGTGAGATTCTTAACATTTTATTTTATTTTTACTTAATCATGCTGGAGTTTTTGAATAGTCAAGTTACTTTAGAGCCGGTCTTTTTTTAAAAAAATAAATGATTTTTATTCAATTTTCCAATCAACAAACAAAACAAAACAATAATTTTTATACAGTTCATCTTAAATTCACCCATCTCATCTTTGCTAGAAACAAAGTTCACTCAGTAAAGCTGAATTCTGAAAGATTTAGGACACGCAAAAGAAAGTACTTCTTCATACAATGTATAAATTATGGAATTTGCTACCACAGGATGTAGTGGTGGTGATCAATCTGGATAGCTTTAAAAGGAGTTTAGACAAATTGATGGAAGATACGCTTTCAATATAATAATGGCTCTCTACTACTTGCGATATTGGAGGATGTGTGCCTCTGAATACAGTGGGTTGCAAACACTTTGGGTTACAGACTCCGCTAACCCGGAAGTAGTACCTCGGGTTAAGAACTTTGCCCCAGGGCCCCATTAGCTAAAGTGGTACCTCAGGTTAAGAACAGTTTCAGGTTAAGAACGGACCTCTGGTACCACTGCACGGGAGACTGGGGAGCCCAGATGGAGAGCATTGTTGTGTTTGTGTCCTGCTTTTGGGCTTCCCATAGGACTCATGTAAGAACAGGATACTGGATCAGATAGGCCTTTGATCTGATCAAGCAGGGCTCTTTGGCTCTTACGGACCTGGTGGATCTTACAAGGTAGGACAGGGCTAACATCTAGCAGGGTTTTTTCACAGCTTAGTGGGTGAAGCCTAACAATTAAAAAAAAAAACCACGCACTGCTCCCCAAGTCCAACAACAAAACAATCTAATGCCAAAGCCAACATATAGGTCTACTCAGAGTAGACCCACTGAAGTTAATGGCAGTGACTAATCTAGTTTTATTAATTTCAATAGTCAGAATGGACTCACTGGACAGAATTTACTCGTCCTACTCAGAATAGATGAATTTGGAACTTAGCTGACTACAACTCAGGGGGTCTAGAGGCTAAGCAAAAGTAAATATGGTTTACAGAACAATAAACCACTGTGAGATAACACTTGTTTATTTAACCAAGGAGGAAATGGCACATTTTCAAGTGTTACAGTAATTTCAGAACAGATCAGCAGGCCATTGGTCCCAGCCAGAAATTTATATAAGGAATTTTACTTTGAGTTCGGTAATAGAATTTCTTCTGCTCACTGGTGGATGATGTGAAAAATGTTATCGTGAAGCTGCAGTGACACATTAGAAACTAATATGGCGTTTAATCAACTGCAATATAAACCCATTATTTCAGTCATGGCAAGCTTATGAAAGGAAATCATTCCCATCAAAACACTTTAAGTTCCCCTTGATTTACACTTCAATGTGGATTGAAAGTTTTTTTTTTTAAAGGGAAAAAATCATTACACCCCTTTTTACTGTGCTGATTGTGTACATAGAAAAAGGTAATTAAGGATGTCAAAGGGTAACAACTATTTCATGCTATGCGATCTGGAATATGATGAACCCTTCTTGAAATGTTGATCTAGCTTCCCTAAGGATGAGTCAGTCTGTCGTGCATTTGCAGTCATTGATTTTTCTGCAGGAGCGTGGGAAATTCTGTCATCCCAGCCACAGATCTACTACATCAGTGGTGTCGGGCTAAAATGGCAGTGTTGGGGACATTGCACATGGAAGGCCCAGTCATTTCATGGTGTTTGTTAACACACCTGCAAACCATGACCCACATTGTAACAGCTAAACTTGACATTACATTGCAGATTCCTTGACATTGCCCTATTCTGCTTTTTCATCTAGCTGTGGTCATGTAGAGAGGGAAGCCTGTGGGATGGGGTACCTGTGGTTTTTCAGAAGCTGTTGGACTCCATCTCAAGAGGTCATAGGAGTTGTAATCTAGCAACATCTGGAAGACCACAAGGTTCCCAACCCCTGGTTAATTATTTCCTGACCATGAATGTAAACACAAAGGCTGCAGACTTCCTGGGAGGAGTTTATCCACATTGGTTGCAGCTCTCATGAGCCGCCACTAGAGCTCTGAAAGTTGCAGTTAAGTGGTGTGTAAACCACTGAGCCTAGGGCTTGCTGATCAGAAGGTCGGCGGTTCGAATCCCTGTGACGGGGTGAGCTCCCGTTGCTCGGTCCCAGCTCCTGCCAACCTAGCAGTTCGAAAGCACGTCAAAATGCAAGTAGATAAATAGGAACCGCTACAGCGGGAAGGTAAACGGCGTTTCCATGTGCTGCTCTGGTTTGCCAGAAGCGGCTTTGTCATGCTGGCCACATGACCTGGAAGCTATACGTCGGCTCCCTCGGCCAATAGAGCGAGATGAGCGCACAACCCCAGAGTCGGTCACGACTGGACCTAATGGTCAGGGGTCCCTTTACCTTTACCTAATGGCAGATTTATTTATCTGCTGTCTTTATCTCTGCTGTCAGAGATGACAAGGGATTAATTTCCAGAAGCTCTAGAGTGGATTGTTCACCAACAGGATAGAAAAATTCTATCGGGTGAGTGATCTGGGAGTGGGAGAAAATTTCAGCATTCCCGAGCACCACTTAAGACGTTGGAGATCAGTCCAAAAAAAAGAATTGCCACTTCTCCTATCCTTTTATTTTCTCTTTAACTATCTTTGAAACTACACCTATAAATTAATTGGGAAGTTTTCTATGTGTCAGTTTAAGTGCTTGTGCAAAATACGACCTGAGGACTGACTCGAGTTATTAGTGTTGGTGCTCAGGAGAACATAAGCAGAAAGCTTGATTTGAATTATAAATCAAAGAAATATAGACACAGACAGGAGAGTCTCTATCTCTATTGGGCTTGTTCTGTGGTGCTTTTCAGCCTTCCTTGTTAAGATTTATGCCACTGGTAAGAAAAATTGTGTGTGTGTGTGTGTGTGTGTAGATTGGAATTCTAAGCATCCCAAGGACGCACCGTTTAGCTGTGAGAGGACTGGACTGCGAAAGTAGTGACAGTTAATGTGGCAAGGGCATTGTTTGAAGAAATCAATGCACAGATGGGGGAAATGATCCTAAGAGAATATATTGACGCAGTGCCAGAATTGCAAGAAAAGGAGATACAAGCTGCAGACTCAACACGGGGGAGGGGGGAGCCAAGGGGAAAGAAAAAATTCTTGAATCAGAGATGCAGAATGGAATGCAGAATGGAATGGCAGAGTTGTAAATGGGTGAGCAAAGGCTGGAAGTAACAGAGCTGCCAAATACCAGAGAAAATTGCCAAAATGTTTAAAAACAATTCAGATATTTGCTGGAGGTGTAATAGAGAAAAGGGATCCATGATACATATGTGGTGGAACTGTCCTAATATAAATAAATATTGGAATTTGATTTATGAAGAACTTAAAAAAAACTGTTAAAATGCACATTTAAGAAAAAACCTGAAATATTTTTATTAAATATAATTCCAAAAGAAATCAAAACATCAAAGAGGACACTTCTTATGTATGGATTAGTTGCAGCAAGGATCTTAGTAGCTCAAAATTGGAAATCCGTAAAAATACCGAATATAACAGAATAGCAAATTTTGATGGTAGAATATTTAGAATTGGCAATAACATCAGCAAAAATAAGAGGGCATACTAAACAGAGAACAAAGGAAGAATGGGAGATGTTTAAAGAATACCTGTTGAAAAATGGAGTATCGAAAACCCTAACAGCAGACCTAGGCTGAACCTTGCTTAAAATATGTGAGAAGGAAATTAAGTAGATGTAAGATTCATTAATGTGCGATAACGTGGGAGTAACATATATTACAACTGGAGCAATTGGAAGATGATTCTTAACGTTTTTGCTTTTTATATTTTTTTCTTGTCATTTTTTGAGTAGTTTTTCCTCTCCTCTTTTCTCTCTCTCTCTCTTTTTCTTTTTCCCTTTTTCTTCTTCTTCTTTTTATTTTTTATTTTTGATATATTTTCAAATATGTTTTGTAATCTATTTTGGTTCGGGATTTGCCCTTTGAATGTACTTTGGACTTTTATATATTTGAGAAATGTAGATTGTGTGTATATGTATACTATCTGAACTTGCTTATTTTAAACAATAAAGAATAAAGAATATTTTAAACAGAGCTGCCAAATACTGGAGTTTTGATTTGGGAGAAACCCCCGGGAGCGGAAGTACAGCTGAGAAAGGATAGAATTTGTGTGCAATTTGAATGGAATCTTGTCCCTCTGGTTAACTGCAAGAAGAGGAGGAAATTGACAAACAGGATTGATGAACTGATATATGGATACAGGACTGATAGATGGATGAAAATGACACTGGAAATGGATTGGGGTGTGAATTAAGATTTTAAAATAACTGAACTGCTATACGTTAATATACAAATACAGCAAAAAAAAGAGTTCTCTTTTGGAGGAGGAGATAAAGAATAAAGAGGGAATGTTTTATAATTGTGAAGGAAGTAACTGGAGAATCTCCTTTAGAATTTCTGTATTGAAAAAAGGTAAATGAACTTGGAGAGCTCCGGATGGAAGGTGATGAAAACAATGTCCACAATTGAATAACCCAGATTGAGCATCTGACTATTTTGAAGAAATATTGTACACACAACTGACAGGTGGATAACTGGAGGTCCTTTTATTTATTTCTTCTCTCTTGGTTTTTATACTACTTGGTAGCATATTATTATCCCTATATTACTACTCTCTCTCAATGTACTTTGGTAAGAACTATATACAAATGAAGGGGAAGGACCATATGGACCCCATGGGAAAGGTGGGTCAGGGGAGATCTCACAGGGTGGGAGGCTGTGAGAAGAGAGGGATGAGTCCAGGTGAGCGCTGGGGGAGGCACAGCATCCTCTGTAGGGGATGAAAGTTGAGATACTGTGATGGAGGCTCTTGTAGTTTCTTTTTCTGTTTCTTCTTTCTTCATTTCCGTTCTTCTCTTTATTTCCTGTAGATTAGTTTCTTTCTTTCATTGCATTGTATTTCATTGTATTGTGAAAATGTATTGTGAAAACTTATTTATTGTGAAAAAATAAAAAAGTAAACACACAGGCTGCATTCAGGCAAAACTTTATTCCTTCTTCTTGGTGCTTCCTTGCCTGCTAGTTGTCTGTCTGTCTGTCTGTTTATTATTAATTTATTTATACCCCACCTTTTTCCTGATAGAGACTCAAGGCAGCTTACAGATAAAATAAGAACAGCTAAAGACATTGGCGGAAGTGCTGGTGGTGGTCGTGGAGACAATTATTTAAAAACAATTAAACACACACACCATTTCAATTAAAACAAAAAATAAAAAAAATCCTTCCAGTAGCACCTTAGAGACCAACTAAGTTTGTCATTGGTATGAGCTTTTGTGTGCATGCTGTGTATCTGAATATACTGTGTATCTGAAGAAGTGTGCATGCACACAAAAGCTCATACCTATGACAAACTTAGCTGGTCTCTAAGGTGCTACTGGAAGGATTTTTATTTTTATTTTTTGTTTCGACTATGTCAGACCAACACAGCTACCTACCTGTAACCATTTCAATTAAAAACATTCCAGCAATCACAGCACAAATAGGATGGCAGCAGCCTGCTCATTAAAAATCAGTTCCCACTCACTCACATATAATAAAAGCTACTTCTGGAAATCAAGCAGAATTGAGTGCTCATTTTGATGTTAACTGTTTCCAGGGGGGAAATAATCAGTTTGCAACCCTGTTAACTAGAAAAATCACAGGAATGTTGCACTGTAAATTCCCCATTGTTTTTCAACATAACTCCACACAAAATTTGGGGTGATATCCTTACATGAGGTTCATTCCCACCATTTCAAAAATCAGTGATCAAATATATTGATCAACTATATTGATCAGAGTGCAACAGAGCGATAATTCAAAAGGTAAAGTTAAAGGGACCCCTGACAATTAATTCCAGTCACGAATGACTCTGGTGTTGTGGCGCTCATCTCACTTTACAGGCCGAGCAAGACGGCGTTTGTCTGCTCTGCAGACAGTTTTTCCAGGTCACGTGGCCAGCATGACTAAGCCGCCTCTGGCGCAATGGAACACTGACACCAGAGCAGTGCATAGAAACGCTGTTTACCTTCCCGCCAGAGCAGTACCTATTTATCTCCTTGCACTGCATGCTTTCGAACTGCTAGGTGGTACCACAGTACAAAAGGAATGTGAGAAAATGCTAGCACAATAACCGGTCAGATGAACACATTAAACCCCACATCTGAATGCAGCCACACTCATTCACTGCATTCTGCTGATGGTCCCCCCCCCCCCCGTTGGGAGCCTCCTGCCTGGGGGATGGAGCAAGACCAGAGCCAAAACCTTTGCCCCACCCCTCTCTTCGTGCCACCCCAGAGCTGCCCCAACACATTGTGCTACCAGAGGCAAAGGACAAGATAATGACTTACACCTATAGCATGTGCTCCTACAGACTCCACAGGCAGCTGAATCTCCTTTCAACACTGGCAATGGGGTAACACCCCCCCCCACTCCACTAGTGGACAACAGTCCATGGGGTGCATGACAGGCATGGGGACACACATATCTTTGGCCAGAGGGCTAAGCAGGAGTTGCTGGGGTAGCCTGCTGCCGCCCCACAAAAGAGCATTGCTTCACTTCGCCAATTGAGGGCCAGCCCTGTGCCCCTATGTATGTCCCCCAGTTTTCTCCCTTCTTTCCCACCTGTATGAACACAAAAATAGAGCGGCAGGTTGCCCCCACCCCCATGGATCTGAGAACACAAAGGAACATTCAGAAGTGCCAAAGCACACATTGTATTTGTCATAGATAGGTGGGTTTTTTTGTTTGATTTTTAAATGGCTTCCACATGGCAACTGATCCCTCCTTCCTGCTGCATTATTTGAAATGCCTTTGCAAGAATGATTGATTATGGGTGATTTTGATACCTAGCTCAGCTGTTCTCTGGATTCTCAAATTTTCATACAATATTTATCTAAGATATTTCATTTCAATATTTGATAACTGACATGGGATGCCATTTCAGAGGTGTTAGTACCCAGTGGTGGGAATCCAATATTATATAGCATCTGATATCACTATGAATTTCTGGGCCAAAGGGAATGTGAGGCTGAGGCAAGGAGAGAGGCATGGTCAGTATTCACAAATGTTAGGTAGAGAAGGGAGCCCATAGATAGGGGGAAAGCTATCTTTGGCAGCATTCTTAGGGCAAACACAATACATATTCTGGCCCAAATGAAAATGCTGGACTGAACATGAAATGCTTCAGTGTGCACTGGCCCTCATTGTGAAAACTGTGTGGCATAAACCCAAGATTTGCTCCTCTATTGTGCAATGCAATTATGCTTGCTAATTTAACTGATTCTTCTTCTTCTATTAAACCAATTCTTAGAAAACCATCTCTGGACCCAGCCACTATGGCCAATTATCACCTAGTCTCAAATATTCCATTTCTGGGCAAGGTGATTGAGCAGGTGGTCGCTGAACAACTCCAGGCATGCCTGAAGGATGCAGACCGTTTGGATTCCTTCCAATTGGGTTTCAGACCCCATCACGGAAACTGCCTTAGTTGTGCTGGTCAATAATCTCCAGTGGGCTCGGGACAGAGGTGAAAGCTATTTCCTGGTTCTGCTGGATCTCCCAGTGGCTTTTGATACTGTCGAGGACAGTATCCTGCTGGACTGTCTAGAGGGGCTGGGAGTGGGGACACTGTTATGTATGCTTCTGCTCTTTGCTCCTGGGCTGTGTCCAGGAAGTAGGGGGAGTGAGTGTTCAGACCCTGGGCTCTCGCTTGTGGGGTGCCTCAGGATTCCGTCCTCTCCCCCATGTTTTTTAACATCTACATGAAGCCACTGGGAGAGATCGTCAGGAGTTTGGGCTGGGTGTTCAGCACATGAGTGCTACATGTTGTTTAAGTGACTCGGTTATAATTTATAGTATTGGAATGTGGGTTTTTTGGTATGTTATTATATTTGCTGTTGTTTTGCTATGGTATTATGAAATTGTTTTTGTAGTGTTTGTTTGATGCCCAGGCAGCATCCCTGTTTCATAGAATCATAGAACTGTAGAGTTGGAAGGGATCCTGAGGGTCATCTAGTCCAACCCCCTGCAATTCAGGAATGTATTTGTTCTAAGCCACTTTGAGCATAATGTGTGTGTGTGTGTAAAAGTGGCATACAAATAAAATGCATGAATGTCGGCAGCGAGGGAGAGAATCAGGGCAGAGAAGCTGGGACACCCAAAGCCCTGTGGGGGAGCATCTATGGAGTGACAGAGTTAGAATAGAAATGAATCTGGTAGGTTTAGGAAATGAAGAAAAGCGAGTTGTGTTGTGGATAGTCCTTAATGACAGAAAGTTTATCACTGCAATGTAATGTGTGTGTGTGTGTGTGTGTGTGTGTGTGTGTTTTAATATGAAAAGCTTTATAAACATCTAAAACAAATAATAAAAGTAAATATACCATATATTTGTCTAGCAGGATACGAACTCTCTCTCTCTCTGTATGTGTGTGCCTTTGTGTGTGTGGTTTGGGAATGAAATATGTTCTTCTGCTGCCCTGTGGTGATAAATAAACACTTCTTTTTTGATTGCCAAGATCAGTGCAGGGTTTTTTGAAGTTTTTTTAGAGTGAAGAAGAAACCAAATTTATTTCTCTTTACAACATCCCCTAATTCCAGCTCCAGATAAGGCGCTTCATTGTTGCTTCCAAGCCTTTTTGCCCCTTCTTTTACGAGATGCTTCTCTATATTTAAAGGCAAGAGCACATGCTAGTTCTATGAGACAAATTGCCAACTTATCCATTGCTTGGGTTTGGGTCGAGTCTTTTACACTCCTGCATTTCACTCTTCATGATTTATACAGGTTGGTTTTAGTGAGAACTCTAATTTATGGTTTTCTCCTGTTGCTTGCCATCTTGGGGGGGATTTTTAATTTTGAAAAGTAGGATATAAATAAATGTATTTTCCCTAGATGCATCCATAGCTAGCTCTCAAATGATATTGTACCTGTACAGAGTTGGACCACTGATCCCAAGGTTTTTTGGGAGAGGGTGGCTGAATTATCTTCATTCCATAGCTGCCAAGTTTTCCCTTTTCTCACGAGGAAGCCTATTCAGCATAAGGGAATTTCCCTTAAAAAAAGGGATAACTTGGTAGCTATGCTTCATTCTAACCCCAGTTTTCACCTCCATGTGTTGAAAGACACTGAGCTTGCTAACCCCCGGCTGTTCCGGTACAAGTCCTTCATTATATGAAGTAATACTGCATTAATAATAACTATATATGTATTATACTGTGTACAATACTTAATATATTAAATATCCTAAAATCATCTTAATTTTTATCATCATCATTATTTCACCCTTTTTTTCTTTCACTCCCCTGTTGATTGTCATCTACCAGAAAACATAAGCACACTTTATTAAAGGCACATTTTAAATTCCAAGCCAAACTGTCATTAAGATCAATGAAACACAGTGAGGAGTTTGTGAAGGGTTGTTTCTCAGAATAGGGACAATAGGAGAATCTAAGTTGATATACCACCCCGGAAAGAAAGAGACAAGAGGCAGCGGATAATGACCCTGGTTTTGCATTCCAGCCTCTCTCCCCCCCCCCCCCATCCAGCTACCCCAAGCCAGTGGGTCTTGTCTACCTATCGCTGCGGGAAAGATGCAAACAACAGGCTGCAGCATCCTGAGCGTTCTCGGGGAAGGGAAACGGGCGCGTCTCCCTTTTCCGCCCGGCCCAATCACAGAGCATCCCGCGGAGATTGATGAGGGCGTTGCTAGGAGACGGCCGCGTCTGGTCCTCCAGAAGCAGGGCAGGGACCGGAGGGGATGGGGCTCTTGCCCGGGCTGCAAGTGGAGTTAAACAGCCGAGGGGGACGAGGCGCGCGTCAAAGTCTGCCTCTCTAGGGCTGTCCCTCCAGAGCAGAAGCAACACGGGGCTGCAGAGGGAGGGAAGGCAGATAGAGACCTCTCAAGGACTACCTGCCGATTTCAGCTGCCGGCCATGCGAAATTAGCCCCATGTCCATCCTGCTAGCCCAATCCTAGGCAGGCGAGCAAGACGGGGGGGGGGTCGCCCAGAGCTCTGGATTTGGGGGAGGGGGGCAGAGAGAGAGAGAAAGAGAGAGATGCGATAGGTTTGGAGCGGAGAAGCAGTCCCCAGATGCGGGGCTGCAGCAAAGCGCATCACTTGGGGACAGTGAAACTTCTCCGATTTGGGGATCTGTGGGGAAGGGTGGCGGGTGGAGGAGGAGGAGGAGGGTTTGGGAAAGGGGGCCGATCTCCGCTGCGCGCTGCCTCTTCCCGACGCCCCCTGGCCCCCACCCGTCTCCGCTCACGGCAGCCTTGATGCGCTGCCATAGGGGCCCCGTCCAGAGGGGCGGGGGGTCGGGGGGAGGAGGAGGAAGAGGAGGACCACCTTCCCCAAGGAAGAGGGTGCGGGCATTTCCCCGGGGTGCCTCCACATCTCTTTCGGATCTCTAAGGACGCCCGCCCGCTCTATGGTGACGATGTGGAGGACCAGAAGTGCAGGAGCCGCCGACAGCGAGCGTCGCCCGCCAGCGCCAGGTAAGGCGACATCCTCCGCCTCCTCCTCGGGAGAAGCTGCCCAGGACCGAGGGCGGGCAGGGGAAAGTTTTCGGCGGAAGGGCTCACTCGGGAAGCGTCGTGGTGTCTTCGGGATCAGCTGGGCCAGCAGCCCAGGCGGGGAAGGACTGGATCCGAAGGGGTTCAGGGCAGAGAGAAAGCGAGAGCTCAGGAGCCCTCCAGGAGGAAGGTGGAGCCCTATGCAGTGCAGCGGCGGCTCCCCAAATATTATTTATAATAATAATTACTATTATATATCACACGGTGCATTTGGAATAGAGAAGGTGTTGTGGTTAAGGATTGCTGAGCATGAGCAAGGGGGTGGGCTGGATGTCTCCCAAGACCCCCTCCAAGACTAATCCTCTATGGTGGATTTAATGTTCTGGGCCAAATGTGGTTTGACAATGGATTCGCATGCCTGGATGGTTAGCGCTGGTCTGCTCCTCCCGGGAAGTGTTCGAACTTCGTATTCAGGGGATGGATGGGCAAGTGGGAAAGCGTTTGCAGCAGAGCAGCATCTCTAGGGACCTGGCATTCCTGCAGTGGGGAAGAGAGCAGAGAAGCAGGTGCTGAAAATCCGGCTTATTTTGTTTCCTGGGTGTAAATCGGAGCCTTCAAAAGATGTAGCAGATGTGAGCCCTCTTGTTCTTACTTGACGTCTTCATGCATGCCCCAAATAAAAAAAGAGAGTGAGGAGAGAGAAATTGGAGAGAAGCAAATGACATGATGAGACTTGCAGCAAAGAGGGCTTTACTTGTTTGTTTGTTTGTTTGAGGTTTTTGGCTCTTAAATCTGATGGCCAATAACAAGCAGAATTTCCTTCTTAAAGGCAAAACAAGAGTGAAGTTTTAGAGATTCAGAACACAGAAATGACTAGATAGAGCGGTTAGACATCTAAACATTTTGGGGACAATCTGCCAGGAGGTTCTGTGCAAGCCCCACTGAATGCTGATGCAAAGCTCCCATTTATTTACAGGGGACTTGCATGAGAGAACTTCCTGGTAGGTTGAGCTATTCATTATTTTATGTAAAAATGTCAGTCCTCAGATAGGGGGGCCAAAACACATAATCACCTTTGGTTCCTTGTTCCCATTGTGATTCCATAGTCGCCAATATTCTAGGGCAACCTACCCCAACCACATTTGTTTAGTTGTGAAACTATAACCCAATCCTCGTTTATATCTTTCTTTTCACTGTTTTCTCTGTTGGCAAGACCTTTCTCATTTTATACTCATTTCTGTATGTTTTGTGTATATGCATATTCTTCTTATGCTTCCTATAAAAGTTATCTTTGCCTTTGGAATATGGGTCATATGTGTATATTTAGCACTATACATAGTTTATGTCAGTAATTTCCCACAACTTTTAATTTATTGTGTGCATTTCAATTTCAAGTCTATTTGCTTAATAATTTTACTATTTGTACCAATTTCAGAAGAATGGGTTGGAATCCAGGCTTCGCTTTAAAATGTATTTATCTTAAAAAAGCAATTGTAGCTCTGTGTTTTTTAAACTTTAAGAAATGCCATTAACTGAATTGGTAGGGAAGTGATCAAATTTTAGTTTTAAAATACCTTTCTTGTCAGAATGTAAAGTCAAACAGCCTAAGGACACTGAGTTAGCCTGAATTTCCACTCATACAATCCCTTGGTTGGTTAAATATTCATGAAAACAATTTGCAAGGTGTAGAAGTCATCTGATCAAATATATTGTCACAGAACAATGGCTATACATTTTGACTTCTGCATGAATGATATTGCTTGCTGCTTGCATGTTTTGATCCAGGCAATCAGAGTAAAACCATACAGTACTATTTATTTACTCTAGACGAAGCTGCAAGTGAACACATTTTTTTAAAAAACAAAAACAAAAGCATGGGATACTTTAAAATATTTGAACATAATCTTTCAATTGTAGGGCAGTTATGTGAATATGCATGAGAAACCTTCTTGATTCATTAATTAGTGAGTAATCAGAGCCATAGAACTTCAGTGGTGAAAGGAGACACAGCTCAGCCCTTTGTACTTCTTTGTCGAAATATATTTTACCATTGTACCAACAATAAAAAAACTATCAATCTGTGATCAGCTATTGTAGAGCCGTAAGAACACAAACTATTTTTCTCAAATTCTGTACCATGGAGACTAAAATAACTTAATGCTATGAAAATAAGCAAAATCAATAATTTAAGGCAGTACCCTTATACAGATTTCCCTGGAAGTAAACACCACTGAACTCGGTGAGATTTATTTTCCAGCAAGCATGCATAGTTTGCACTGTTCAATATATTAAATGAAATGCATCTGATGAAGTGAGTGCTAGTCTACAGAAGCTTATGCCATAATAAAAAACTGCAGGTCTTTTAAGGTGCTACAAGACTCTTTGATGCTGTTGTTGCTGTTTTTAAAAAATGACATTTTAGGGGGGTGCTATTTGACAGCATATGTTCAAAATACATTGCATAAAACGCAGCATTTTAAATAAATATCAGCAAGAAATCATCCTCCCAATACTGAGAACTGTGGTTCACATAGACATAGACATCAACTGACTACACTTGGTGGCTATCAGCTGAGTGCATGAGCTTATTGTTTCAAAATCAATTTATGTGGAGTGTGTTAGATTTCTGATCACATTTTCACACATGCTGGTCTTCACCACATGTTACTTGCATTCATCACTAGATGAACCTGCCATGAGAATGGGCCCAGACCCTATAGGGTAATATGTTCTGTGTTGTGCTATCATTGAACAGATTCAGTCCATTCTTAAGCATGTGTACTCAGAAATAAACCATGCTATCTTCAAAGCCGTTCCCTCCCAGGTAAGTGTGCATAGGGTGGGATTCAGTTTACTGAGAATAGACCTACTGAAATTAATGGACCTAACTTAGCCATGTGCGTTCATTTTAAAATTTAGTTGAATTCCACCCACAGAATTGCAACCTCAGGGAAACAAAAACCTGAATTTGAGGGCTGTGAACTCTTCAGCCTTGCCTTTGATTGCAGATTGATATGCAGAGCAGACATTGTTGTTATTGTTTAGTCATTTAGTCGTGTCCGACTCTTGGTGACCCCATGGACCAGAGAACGCCAGGCACTCCTGTCTTCCACTGCCTCCCGCAGTTTGGTCAGACTCATGTTGGTGACTTCGAGAACACTGTCCAACCATCTCGTCCTCTGTCATCCCCTTCTCCTTGTACCCTCAATCTTTCCCAACATCAGGGTCTTCCAGGGAGTCTTCTCTTCTCATGAGGTGGCCAAAGTATTGGAGCCTCAGCTTCACGATCTGTCCTTCCAGTGAGCACTCAGGGCTGATTTCCTTCAGAATGGATAGGTTTGATCTTCTTGCAGTCCATGGGACTCTCAAGAGTCTCCTCCAGCACCATAATTCAAAAGCATCAATTCTTTGGCAATCAGCCTTCTTTATGGTCCAGCTCTCACTTCCATACATCACTACTGGGAAAACCATAGCTTTAACTATACGGACCTTTGTCGGCAAGGTGATGTCTCTGCTTTTTAAGATGCTGTCTAGGTTTGTCATTGCTTTTCTCCCAAGAAGCAGGCGTCTTTTAATTTCGTGACTGCTGTCACCATCTGCAGTGATCAAGGAGCCCAAGAAAGTAACATCTCTCACTGCCTCCATTTCTTCCCCTTCTGTTTGCCAGGAGGTGATGGGACCAGTGGCCATGATCTTGGTTTTTTTGATGTTGAGCTTCAGACCATATTTTGCGCTCTCCTCTTTCACCCTCATTAAAAGGTTCTTTAATTCCTCCTCACTTTCTGCCATCAAGGTTGTGTCATCAGCATATCTGAGGTTGTTGATATTTCTTCCGGCAATCTTAATTCCGGCTTGATGAATTCTGCATATGTTAAATAAGCAGGGAGACAATATACAGCCTTGTCGTACTCATTTCCCAATTTTGAAGAGCAGACATTAGCAACTAATAATGTTTAGTTCTATGGTGTGAAGAGCTTCAGATGGTAGTTTTTGTACACATCAAGCTGCCACTCAAGGCACAAGAGCAGGTCAAGCTGATTATCCCCCCCCCCATTCCTGGTTAGTTTGCAACCCTAATAAATAATGTGGGGTTGGCCTTAGCTGAACCTTCATTTTCCAAGTGCAAGTGTAGAAATAGCGAGGGAGCATTGTGCTGAAAGCCAGTTGCACAGAGTAAATGATTCACACAGATATAATCGGTTAATCTGTGTTATAACTATGACATCTTTTCCTCTCAAGAATAGGAAGGGGTCCATTCCAAGTGCAGAGAAACTTAACCACCAGGTTGTCAACTTTCTTTCCGACAGAGGCTCTGTGCCTTAAAAGGGGGCCTGGTCAGCTAAAACCCAACAAATGAAAGCTTTTTAAGGACATGGGGATGGGTGACTGAACTGAACCGCATGCATTTCTGTCTGCCATGTAGCTGGTAAAAGGCAAAGAGCCTCCCATTAATAAATAGGGGCTCCAATTAACACAATAACAATTGAAAACTGGAGTTTTCAATTGAATTGAAATCTTGGGTTTTCAGATGTGTGAATGACTGTAAGTTGGCTAAACCATCACGTCACTCTTAGGTCATGGGTGCTTTAGCATTGCAGGGGGTTGAACTAGATGACCCTTGGGGTCCCTTCCAACTCTAGTATTCTAAGTCATGGGTAGGCAAACTAAGGCCCGGGGACTGGATCCAGCCCAATTGCCTTCTCAATCCGGTCCACGGACGGTCTGGGAATCTACGTGTTTTTACATGAGTAGAATGTGTGCTTTTATTTTAAATGCATCTCTGGGTTATTTGTGGGGCATAGGAATTCGTTCATTTCTCCCCCTCAAAATATAGTCCGGCCCCCCAAGAGGTCTGAGGGACAGTGGACCGGCCCCCTGCTGAAAAAGTTTTCTGACCCCTGTTGTAAGTGTTGCCTGCAAACCAGTTGTAAGATACAAGAATGAATTTTCCAGCTGGTTATCCCATTCCTAACACCCAAAGCTCTCCTGTGTCTAAGTTATCAAAGGCTATGTCAGTTAGAGCCACAGCTACAGAGTCTATCCCCCCTATTTTTTTTCTCAGTGACTGTTCCTTTGTACAATGAAAACATTTTCAAAACACATGGAAACAAGATACTAATTCTTGTTTTTTAAGCTGTATTTTAATCAATTGTTAATCAATTGTTCTATATCTGGTGTTAGCTGCCCTGAGCCCAGTCTTGGCTGGGGAGGGTGGGGTATAAATAAATTATTATTATTATTATTATTATTAATTATTAATTCATGACCTGACTCGGTTCATCCTGCCATTTGCTCCAATCCCCAAACTCTATCCCACTGACAATGAATAACTTCTTACCTGTGATTTCCAGTGCAACCTAGTTATCATGACAAAGGCTGCAATCTTCACCCCATTTTCCTGGGAGTATACCCCACTGAATTCAATAGGACTTACTTCTGAGTAGACATGGTTCAGCTTGCACTGTCGGTTGACCTGAATTGAAGTTACCAAATCAACATAATAACTGCAAGCAAAACAAGGTGGAACTAACATTAGGAAGCACTTTTAAATTGGCGGCCTGTCCTATGAAATGTAGCGTAATTTTAAACTGGGAGTGAATAATTCAGGGGAAAACTATCTAGGAACACAAAAATGACGGCCAAATTACTATCGTATTCTGGGTGACAAAGGACAAACCTGAAAGGGGTATGATAGAACATGGGCATTAACACACAAACGGAGAGCTGTTGCCAAATGCTGGGAGAATGCATCCTCTCTTCTTAATCTACCCCATATGGTTCCTCCTTTCTCATTTTCCCTTTCTCTGTCTAAGCAAGGTTCCAGCCCTGATAGCACATGGATAGCAATAAACTAGAAGAGAGGACCAGGAGATAGACATAGTGTCTGTGCTTGGCACATATCTCTACTCACATGCATCTAGTGCTTCCCTATATTTTATGAATCCTTCTTCCCAGACCATGACAAAATTATAAGAACCAGCATTCCAAATTCTGCAAAAGGAAACCCTCCAAAACGGGTTATACAATGTAAAACCTGCATTGCACACCTACAATCATGGCATTTATTGTACAATAGTACAAATAGCTAATTGGCAAAAGTTTGTGAAGCAGCTATTGGTAAGCTCTGAAGAGGAGAGAGGGAGTCTTCTTCTCAAAGTAAAAATACAAATGAACATTAGGAAGAACTTCCTGACAGTAAGAGCTGTTCGACAGTGGAATTTGCTGCCAAGAAGTGTGGTGGAGTCTCCTTCTTTGGAGGTCTTTAAGCAGAGGCTTGACAGGCATATGTCAAGAATGCTTTGATGGTGTTTCCTGCTTGGCAGGGAGTTGGACGATGGTCCTTGTGGTCTCTTCCAACTCTATGATTCTATGTATTGCATAAGCCCTTTTGGGGCCCAGCTTCACTTTGTCAAATAACAGTAGAGTGAGATTCTACTTTTTCTCTAAATGTTTCAAGTCATTTCAGATCTTTGCTCTCCTCTCCCCAGGATTTATTCACATTATTATTATTTGGCTAGAGATCAATATTGCACGTGTAAAATTTCATTCACATCTACAGCTGTTACAAAGAACTTCTTTCTTCCCAAGCCAGGGATGGATAGGGAGATAGAAATGTGGGTACGCACGTGCAAGGCATGCCAAGAGGTTCGACCTGAGGTTCCCCGGGCACCTATTCATTGGTGGGAACAGTCCAGAGCACCATGGAACCATCTTCACATAGACTTTGCAGGGCCCTACCAAGGGAAAACGTTTTTGGCTGTGGTCGATGCATACTCAAAATGGTTGGAAGTAGCATTAGTCCCCAGTCCCACTTCGGCAGCCGTTATCAAGGTATTAAGGCGGCTATTTGCCACGCATGGTTTGCCAGAAACATTGGTGTCAGACAATGGGGCAGCATTCGTGTCAAGTGAGTTCAGAGGTTTCCTCGCTGACAATTTCATACGAGGAGTGACCTCTGCCCCTTTTCATCCCTCGTCTAATGGTCAAGCAGAACGAATGGTGCGAACTGCAAAGGGTGCTATTTCCCGTCTACTGGAAGGTGACTGGGCAGCCCGAATAGCTCGTAGGCTGTTCTTACAGCACGCCACACCATGCACAGTCATGGGAAAGTCACCAGCCGAGCTACTGTTAGGTCGCAGGCTGGTAACAGCCCTGGACTTTGTGCATCCAGATAGGATGCCCTCCCGTTCGGCACGGGAGCCACCCAACCCGGAGACAGAACGAGATACCTTAATCCGGAGGATCTCGTTTGGGTGAGGAATTATGCCAGAGGTCCAACTTGGGTTCCCGGGGTCATTTCACGGGCCAGTGGTCCCGTGTCATATTATGTCACGTTGTCACAGGGTCAGGTCTGGCGTAGGCATGTGGATCAGCTGAAACGCAGGATACCCAGCAGGAGTGATGATGAGGGACCAAACACCCCCACATTAAATGAAGAGTTGCCGCCCCCGAGTCAGGTGGAGACGCCTGCACTGATTAATGACCCACCAGGGCAGTCGGAAGGTGAGCTCCCCGCTGGGAATACGGAGCTGGCAGAAGATAATGAGCTGGGGGGGGGTCATTAGAAGGGACAGCTGTAGCCGATACTCCCGAGGAGACTCCTCAGCCTCCAACCCCTAGTGTCACAACACCGGAAGTGAGACGATCCAGTAGAAGTCGCAGGAAGCCACAGTCCCTGAAAGACTTCGTCTGTAATTCTCACTAAGTGTGTGTGTGGGGGGGTGTTGTGTATTAAAGTAATAGCACAGCCAAGTATGTATTGTAATATAGAGTTTATTGTATTGTATTACAGAGTTTGTTTGAATGTACACGTTCAAGCGGGAACGTCTATCATTTGCTGGTTCAGGGTGCAGGATTTGGATCCTCTGCCGGATTAGTTTCTGTGGGAGGGAATCCATGCCATTGGTTCCCGCCAAATGTATCTTTCCCCTGCTAGTCCTCTGTTCCTGTGTTCTGGTCTTACCTGTTCTTTGAATTAAAGAGATGTTGTACCCAGGGCGTCGCTAGCCTTCAGGCTGCTTGGGGCGGCAAACTAGAAGGCACCCCGCCAGGGGGCGGCGCGTCTGTCGCGCGTATGCGTCGGACTAGGGAGCGGGTTGCCGCCACCGCTGCTCCAGCGCCCGGATCCCGATCCTAGAGCAGCGGCGGCAAACCGCTCTGTTACGCTTTAGCTTCCTCCTGCTCAGGCAGAGCACCGAGGAGCAAAAGCGCTATGGAGCGGTTTGCCACCGCGGCGCTGCCGCTCTAGGATCAGGATCCGGGCACCGGAGCGGCGGCGGCGGCAGCAAACTGCTCCGTAGCACTTTTGCTCCTCACTGGGCGCTCCCAAAGACCAGGCCCAGCCCCCAGCAAGCTCCGTGCAATGTGCCGCAGCCCCGCCCGCCACTGTTGTGAAGCAGCCAACGGAGCCTATGCCTCGCCCCTGGGAGGGGTGAGGCGAGGCTCCGTTGACTGCTTTACATGCCACTCAACAGTGGTGGGTGGGGCTAAGCATCGCAGAGCCTGCTGGGGGCTGGGCCTCAGCTGGGGATACAGCTCCCCCAGGCCAGGCCCAGCCCTCAGCAGGCACCTCTGATGGTGGCCCCGAGTAACACCCCCTCCAGGGCGGTGCCCGGGGTGGCCCGCCCCCGCTTGCTCCGCCCCTGGTTGTACCAGATCCTTGCCTCCAGCTTCTTATCTGCACCGGGCTGAATTCACTGAATACCCACTACAGTGGTGCCTTGCTAGACAAATTTAATTCGTTCCACGGGTCTTTTCTTATAACGAAAAATTCGTCTAGCAAATCCCATAGGAATGCATTGAATTTTTTTTGCCCATAGGAATGCATTAATTGAATTTCAATGCATTCCTATGGGAAACCGCGATTCGCTAGACGAATTTTTCATAAAACGAATTCGTCTAGCGGGGCAACCTCCGCTCGAAAAATCCTTTCGTTAAGCGGAAATTTCGTTAAGCAGGGCATTTGTTAAGCGAGGCACCACTGTACACAACAATACCCAAAGATGATAAGGTTATAGGAGCACTGCAACCCACTCAGTCATTAGGCAACAGAATACATATTTCCTTTGGACTCGGAGAATTACTAGGGAACATTCCAGAATTAAACACACAGTAATGCATTTAAACATTCCCAAGCTCAGTAAATTCAATCATTATACTTAACATCATCTGCAAGGATTCTCTCTCTCTCTCTCTCTCACACACACACACAAGTTGAGCATTACAGGGCATTACAGGGCAAGCCCTGGCACACAAGACACTCAAGCATATGGAGGGTGTGCATCTGCCATAGGATAAAAAGCCACACTTGGTCTCCATTCATTGGTCTGCAATGGAAAGAAGGGGAAGAAAACTACCAGTATGGTAAGAGCAAAATGCAACCTGCAATTTAAAAGGAAAACATATCTGATAGGACAGTTTTAGGAATACAATAAGAGCTACTTTTTTATGGGAAAGTGAGTTAAGCTTCCTTGCATAGACCCGAAATCCCCCAGAAGAGAGTTGCAGAGCTTCACGCAACCTTTCCCTAACCCACCCCTCTTCTTCCCAGAAGTGATCTCAAATTAATTGTGCAGTTTGACTGAACTCTGCTTTCCTAGGAGAGAAATTGAGACAGACCAGGGAATTTTATCTTGTTTGTAATATAAACTCAAATGCAATTGCAGCAATTTTTAAGACTCAGCAAGCTGGTCAGGGGAAAAATATTATCTTTTACCCCTGAGAAAACAAGAGGAGGATGAAGTTAGAAGAAACATAATCAGTCGAATACACATAATGATGAGATATATTTATTTGAAGTTTCCTTGTGAGGCTATTTAAATGACATTTACAGTGTCAATATGACTGTTTAGAAAAGGAAACTCACCTGTGAGCTTTTGTTTTCTCTTGCATTGCAATCCCATTCCTATTTACTCAGAAGTAAGTCTTGCTGTGCTTAAAGGGGCCTATTTCCAGGTAAGTAAGTGCACAGAAGACTTAAGACTTAGTCACTGACATGATGAGATTGTTTTTCCTGCAATTGCAGGATTGAGGGGGCCAAAAGGGTCACCTAGATCAGTTCCTTGCCCCCCCCCTCAGGCCTGTTCACTCACTGGTCTCCCTCTTCCTCTATAGGTCCAGTCAATAACTAGTTTTGCCCACCCCTCCCAAATTGGTGTCGTCTGCAAACTTGATCAGGATGCCCTCAAGCCCATCATCCAAGTCATTGATAAAGATGTTGAATAAGACTGGGCCCAAGACAGAACCCTGTGGCACCCCACTAGTCACTACTCTCCAGGATGAAGAGGAGCCATTGATGAGCACCCTTTGGGTTCGGTCAGCCAGCCAGTTACAAATCCACTGAATGGTAGCATTGTCTAGCCTGCATTTTACCAGCTTCTTTACAAGAATATCATGGGGCACCTTGTCAAAGGCCTTGCTGAAATCAAGATAGGCTACATCCACAGCATTCCCTTCATCTACCAGGCTTGTAATTCTGTCAAAAAATAAGATCAGATTAGTCTGACATGACCTATTTTTCAGAAACCCATGCTGACTTTTAGTGACCACAGTGTTCCTTTCTAGGTGCTCACAGACTGTTTGCTTAATGATCTGCTCTAGAATCTTTCCTGGTATTGATGTCAGGCTGACTTGGCGGTAATTGTTTGGGTCCTCCCTTTCCTCCTTTTGGAAAATAGGGACAACATTTGCCCTCCTCCAGTCTGCTGGAACTTCGCCTGTTCTCCAGGAATTTTCAAAGATTATTGCCAGTGGCTCTGAAATCACCTCTGCCAGTTCTTTTAATACTCTTGGATGTAGTTCATCTGGCCCTGGAGACTTGAATACATCTAAACTAGCCAAGTATTCTTGTACTACCTCCTAACTTGTTCTGGGCTGTGTTTCCCCTGCTGAATCATCTGCTCCATATTCTTCAGGTCGGGCATTGTTTTCTTTTTTGGAGAAGACTGAGGCAAAGAAGGTATTGAGGAGTTCTGCCCTTTCTCTGTCCCCTGTTCGCATGGCCTTCTTGATTGCTTAAATGCCATCCTGTCTCATCCTATGGAGCAGGCAAGGTTTGTCACTCCTTGTGGGAATGTTCAGGGAGGCAGGAGAGGATATGTTGTTTATTAATATCCTTCCTAACTTGCGCTAGCAAGTTCTATAACTTAGCAGAGTTTTAACATTCCACTTTAAATGCACAGCAGGTAGCTGGTTGCAAGCTTGTTTAAGCTTCTCAATATAGTTTCCTGGTAAGATCCCTTATTTCACTCTTAAAAGAATAAACACGCCACAATCTTATTTAAGGTATTAAAATGTAGTTTACTCACAGCATCATCATCAGTTCACAGTTGGATCCCTGAAGGCAGACTTAGTTACAGAAAAATACATGTGAGTCTATCCCATATGGAAATAATCTCTTTGTCCTTTGTTGGCTGAAAGCATTTCTAGCTAAAAAGCTGCTCAAACGACGAGTGGAAGTCAAAAAGAAGGGAGGAGGGCTGTGTGCCTTGTGCTTTTATTACCTGCACAGGTAAGATCATACCCACCTCTAGTCATATGCAAAAGGATGGATGCTCCAGCCCAGGAGGAAACAAATATTCCCCCACATTGACCCTCAAGGTCCTATTAACTACAAATACCGAAGATCGAGCCTGGGACACTGAGCAACAGCTGTTTCCCCACGCTAGGGAAATAAAATTGCTCAGCCCCCTGAATTGCATTGCAGATCCTCACCTTCACTGGCTGCAGGTCTTCAGTGATATAGACACAAGCCACTTGAAAACAAAACCCCACTAGAAGCAGCCATGTTTATCTCGGGAGCATAATAAGTCCAGCGGGTGGAGGACATGGATAGAGGAGGATTATAGAGTCTGTTAATAACTCATTAGACAACCTAATGCCAGTTAAATGTTTTAATCCATTTAATTTTTTTCAACCCTTATCTCAGCTGCCAATAGCCATCCTTGCACCCTGCTTAACCAAATCTGTATGTTAATTAAGGAATTTACCTGTAATTCGAGGTTTAATTCCTTAGTCAATCCTTACTCAGGCAAAACATCAATGACAGCAATGTGGGGAAAGAACTTCAAGATCTAATACATTTTTGTTCTCTTTTCATCTCAACACTGAGAAGTTAAAGCCCTTTTAGAGCTACCCCATTTCATTAGATAAGTCAGCTTGCTACCACCACTAACTTTTCCTTCAGCCCTTAGAAAATGGAGACATCCACTAGCGTTCACTGCTATCATGAAGCAGTGATGCTGCCCTGATGGACAAATATGTTCACTTCAATTTCTCTCAGTTTCCCATTTCTACATGCACATTTCCACTACTTCAGTTTGTGATTGATTGATTATTATTTTTTAAAGATCACCTCCCCAAAATTGGTCAGAATGAAACCACTTTCTCAAAAAGAGCTTTATGGAGCAAATAGATCTTTATGAAATAGATCCAAATTCTGTATGGACTACACGGGCTGAAAAACGCACAGTCTCCATTGATTCTTGAACAAATTGTATGTGTGCATCCTGATTTTCTCCGTCTGTATGAGGGTGGGTGTCTATTTCTATCTCCCACCAGCCCCTAGTTCCTTGTTTCTCAAATTAGAGGGGGAAAATATTTTCAAACTAAGTTTTCTATCCCCTATACGCTAACGACTACCATGTGGGGCAGAATCCTTCCCTGTTCTCCTCCACTATCCTTTGTTGAACCCCTTCTCTTTTGAAAGCCTGTATTTTCTATGAAATCTCACTCCATCTTATTCCTCCAGCCCACTCTTAAGAACAAATGCTACTGGGCGGTCCCTTCAACAACTTTGGCTAGAGGATGTTATTCTTCTTCCTTCAATCAATCCCAGAGTTAATTTCAGAAGAATTATATTTGGTGCATAAGAAATCCAGCCTGATTTTAATATATGGCACGTGATTTGCTCTTGGGAGAAGAGGATTCACGAGATAAAGAGATGTGAGGATGAATATCAAAGTTCTTCCAACACTGCATTGTTCCCTTGAATCTACAAGAAAGCCTTTGCATCTTGCTGTAAATGTTATAGCCCTGCCCAGCTCTTGTGGTCCCCTGCTCGGCCTGCCCTCCTCTGTAACCCAGCCTGGTTCTCCTGCAGAGTTGGTCTATCTGTAGCATTCCAGCTGCAATGCATGCAGTGAATCACTCTATACACAGTTGTTCACACACCACACAAAACACAGGTGCAAGTGGGCTCTGCAAAAGTACAAAAACAAAGCTCTAGGGGAAAGCCCCAGGGGAGGAAGACTTAAAAATGGTCCAATAATAATAATAATTTATTATTTATACCCCACCTATCTGGCTGGGTTTCCCCAGCCACTCTGGGCAGCTTACAACAGAAAAATGAAATAAAACAATTAAACATTAAAAGCCTCCCTAAACAGGGCTGCCTTCAGATGTCTTCTAAAAATCTGGTAGCTGTTTTTCTCTTTGACATCTGATGGGAGGGCGTTCCACAGGACAGGCGCCACCACCGAGAAGGCCCTCTGCCTGGTTCCCTGCAACTTGGCTTCTCGCAACGAGGGAACCGTCAGAAGGCCCTCGGTACTGGACCTCGGTGTCCGGGCAGAATGATGATGGCTGAGCATGCTCAGTGTGCATGAAATGAAAGGTGACGGGGAAGGGGACTTGGAAAAGTGAGCAGGGGTACTCCACATACCAGCATTTTGCTGTAGGCCCCACTTGGAGAGAATATATTTAAATAGCAACACAAACCGCCATGTGCCTCTGCCCTCTGTAAATTCCTAATACTGCTTACTAATTACTTGTGATATTATATGCGGCAAATGATGCTCGAAATTACTGTGATTGCTTACTAGTTAGAAAGAAAAGCCTAATGTGTAATGTTAATTACTGGAGTGGGTTGGAGGACTCTCTCTCCCCCCCCTCTTTTAAATAAAAGCATGAGATGATACTGAAATTCAGACAACTCCTCCGGGGCTTCAAATGCTCCTATAAATCACAAAGCAATTCAGCATGGGGAGATTTTCAAGATTAGGGAATAAAAATGGTGTGACTTTTTTTTTTTAATGGATGTTGCACTTTAGTTAAAACAACATTGAAAACATAACTTTTTTGTTCCTGTGACATTTACAGTAAACCTCCTCTTAACTGTCTTTACAATAACGTACATGAATAACAATAATAAAAACCAACATAGTTGTAACTAAAATGCAATATCCGCTTTTTAAAAAGAGACAGGAAGATACTAAAAAGTAAACGACTGGCAAAAGGTGGGTTGCATCTCACAACGGCTGGCAAGAATGTGTTTGCTAAGAGTCTTGCAAACCTGATCAGGAGAGCTTTGAACTAAATCCTGATGGGGAGGGAGACAATATTACAGTGGTACCTCAAGTTACAAACGCCTCAGTTTACAAATGCCTCAGGTTACAAACTCCGCTAACCTGGAAGAGTTACCTTGAGTTGAGAACTTTGCCCCAGGATGAGAACGGAAATCGTGTGCCAGCAAGAGGCCCCATTAGCAAAAGCCCGCCTCTAGTTAAGAACAGTTTCAGGTTAAGAAGGGACCTCTGGAATGAATTAAGTTTGTAACTAGAGGTACCATTGTATAGACAACCTGGCACTGAGGACTGATGCACAGGAAACTGAGGTGGTGCTACAGAAACCTAATAAAGGGTAGGAAACTACACGAAGGAAATAGCTGGAGGGAATGACTCATAGTTTCAGTTGTCTGTATTCTTGTCTTTATGCACAGAGCTTGGAAAACAAGCAGGTTGAATTTTTTTCCACACAAAAACAAAGTCATTTATTCTTCTCATTGCAGAAAATAAATACCAGTGCATACTCCATATGCTTTTCCTATAAAAGCACTTCTAAAAAAAATGTCACTGAACTGCGTACTACAGTACTTTGGGGGGGGGGCTTGTCAGATGAGAACTTTATAACAGTAGTTTTTTTAAAAAAAGATAAAGATAAAAGAATCGTATGTAATTAACCCTTCAAAGCACTTGCAAGCAAACTGATTTGGGGAGGAAAGGAATGTGAACAGTAGGAGTCGTGACCCTTTTCTCCAAGGTGTGTGTGTGTGTGTGCGCGTGCGCGCACGCACGCACGCACACATGCACACACTTGTACCCTTAGAGCACCATCTCCCAGGAAGTTCTCCTGCATGAACCTCATTGAAATGACCAGGAGACTGAGCATGCTGTTGTTCCAGCCCACGACTGCCATTTCCGTGTCCTCGGACTCCCACAGGGTGCAAGCCTACAGTTTTCGCTTACAGGCAGTCGAGGCTCAGGATAACATGTTCTATGGGAACAGGCCCCGCGGGTCTCTCACCAGGAGAATCCCACGCCTGGGGAGTCATTGCCCATGGAGAAAGGGCTTCTCTTTCAAAACAACACAGCTGGGCCCCCTGGTCACCCAAATCCTGAAGAGACCCAGGGTGCTCTCCTGCACAGCCCCCAATGCATTTCAAGAAGGCTCAAGAACTTCTCAAAAAGGACAGTGTCCTTAACCAACGGTGCAGCTAAACCTAACAGACTAGATTTTTGTTCTCTCCTTTTTTTGTAAGAGTCTTTTTGCAAAAAAAAGGGGGGGAGTTCTGGAAATTTCATCTACTAAATTTAACCACGGGGAAGGAAAGCAACTAAAGAAAGTGGGTTCCACTGAAGGACGAAGTTTAAGCCGTGATGCTTCACAGCTTGGTCGTCAGGAGTATGGGCAGGAGTCAGGCTCTGGGGCCTGTAGTGCCTTGCAGGACTGGGGCCTGCCTCAGCTTGTGCTGGGGAAGGAAGGCGTGGCCACACAGGTGAAGACCTCAGCTTGTGCTGGAGAGGCAAGGAGTAGTCACCCAGGTGAGGCCACTTGAGATCTCACTGCACCTGGTTGCATCTGGCCTCTTGTTCCTTGGACCCTCACCTTGTCGACGCCTTGCTCCTCGACCCTTGGACCTTCGCCTTGCTTCCTGCTCCTTGGACCCTCGCCTTGTCGACGCCTTGCTCCTCGACCCTTGGACCTTCGCCTTGCTTCTTGTTCCTTGGACCTTCGCCTTGCTTCTTGTTCCTTGATCCTTCGCCTTGCTCCTTGCTCCTGGGACCCTTGCTTTGCCTTCGCCTTGCTCCTCGACCCTTGGACCTTCGCCTAGCTTCTTGTTCCTTGGACCTTCGCCTTGCTTCTTGTTCCTTGAGCCTTCACCTTGCTTCTTGCCCCGTGGACCTTCGTCTCTGCCTTGCTCCTTGACCCTGCAACTGCCTGCTGCTGGACCCTCAGCCCTGCACCTGTTCCTGCTTCTTCACCACCATCTTGCCTCTGGTCCTGACGCCCGCCGACCGGACCGTGACATTGGTTTTCTGTGCTGATGTCCAGTTTGGCCCCTGAAAATATTTTTCCCCTTCTCCTCCTCCTCCAAGCCTTTCGAACCAGTCAGTCATCCAGGCCTATATTCCTGAAAAGGTATGACTTATCACCCTGCCTTGCCTGAAGGCGAGCACTCCTCCTGCGAGTACTCAGGTCTCCCCTTCTCTCAGCCCTGAGTCTCTGCAGCTCGGGAGATGCTGGAGGGTTACTGGACCCAGGAGCCGCCTCAGCCTCTCCTGACCCAGCTGGTAGTGGACCAGCTGTTGGCAATGAGGTATTCTCAGCACCTGGAGCCAGGACAGGCTCAGGCCCCTGACTCGGCCCAGCTGGTGCTTGTTGCAGGGGAACCTAAGCAGACTGAGGCTCTTCAGGAACAGGCCCCAGACTAGGTTCAGCTGATGTCCCAGGCGATTCCTCCAGCTCTGAGTCTGAGCCCGAGTCCCAGGCCATCACAGGATCATCTATCTTGGACCTGGTCCTTATGAACAGTTCATCCCCCCCCCATAGTCCTCCTTTCTCTAAACTATACAGCCCCAGGTGCTTTAGCCTTTCCCTCTCTGCATTATCTCTTTGTCCTGAAGACAAACAGGTAGCCCTCTCTGTGTGCCTTAAGTCAGAGGTGAACCAGACCCTCTTCACATATAGGTAGTCTTGATGTGTGCAATCTTTCTTTTAAGGTGAACAAAGGATGACCTTTGTGTAATGCACATCTGTATGGTGGGGCATGCTTGTTTCCTCTTTCTCTTTAAAGTAAATTCTTTTTTGTTTAAAATAAGCAAGTTCAGATAGTATACATATACACACAATCTACATTTCTCAAATATATAAAAGTACAAAGTGCATTCAAAGAACAAATCACAAACCAAAATAGATTACAAAACATATTTGAAAATATATCAAAAAGAAAGAAAAAATAAATAAATAAATAAAAATAAACTACTCGAAAAATGAAAGGGGGAAAAAAACATATAAAAAGCAAAAACGTTAAAAATTGTCTTCCAATCGTTCCAGTTGTAATTTATATTACTCCCAAGTTATCACACATTAATGAATCTTACATCTACTTAATTTCCTTCTCACATATTTTAAGCAAGGTTCAGCCTAGGTCTGCTATTAGGGTTTTCGATACTCCATTTTTCAACAGATATTCTTTAAACATCTCCCATTCTGCTTGTTTCCACTTTCCGTCAGGTACAGAAGATGAATCTCCCAAATATGTTGATCCATAGTTCAGCCAAGTCTCAGCCTTTCACACCCTAACACTTGCCTCAGTCTCCTGTGAGCATTAGCTGGAAGCTTCATTAGTCATCACGGGTGAAACTGCTGTAGGAAGTGTGCCTTCAGGAAGGCTTTTGTTGATATATATATATATATATATATATTCCTCAGATTTAAATCAGCGCTGAACTCAGCACAGCTATGCTGCATTTAGGCTGGATAATAGCTGAGGAAGCCTCCTCTGTGTTTTTTTTTTTTAGCAAACAGAGAATTCAGACAATGCCAGACTCAAAACTAGATTTCTTTTTCATTCTGAAAAATCTTTGACTCATTCCCTTGTCCAACTGCCTGCACATTTAGAAAACAACCAAGTCTATGTCAGAAATACTGCTGGGTCACCAATCCATTTTTGCTGTAGCCACACTATGGACAGATCACACCGACTGAATGCTTGCCCTCTGTGCATTCCTTGCGACAGACACAATTGAGGAAATCAAAGGAAGGGGTGCTTCATATCCACATTGAATCCCTGCCATCTCTGAAAGCCCCCAGAACTGCTGTCTGTCTCTGTGACCCTCCAGTATTGCTGGACGACAACTCCCAACATCCCTGCCCATTGGCCACACTGGCTGGGGTGGGAGGGAGATGATCATAGAATCATAGAATCATAGAGTTGGAAGAGACCACAAGGGCCATCCAGTCCAACCCCCTGCCAAGTAGGAAACACCATCAAAGCATTCTTGACATACGGCTGTCAAGCCTCTGCTTAAAGACCTCCAAAGAAGGAGACTCCACCACACTCCTTGGCAGCAAATTCCACTGCCGAACAGCTCTTACTGTCAGGAAGTTCTTCCTAATGTTTAGGTGGAATCTTCTTTCTTGAAGTTTGAATCCATTGCTCCCTGTCCGCTTCTCTGGAGCAGCAGAAAACAACCTTTCTCCCTCCTCTATATGACATCCTTTTATATATTTGAACATGGCTATCATATCACCCCTTAACCTTCTCTTCTCCAGGCTAAACATACCCAGCTCCCTAAACCGTTCCTCATAAGGCATCGTTTCCAGGCCTTTGACCATTTTGGTTGCCCTCCTCTGGACACGTTCCAGCTTGTCAGTATCCTGGTAAGGAAGCTTGCTATGTTTTCCACCAGCCTGCAGGCCACCAGGAACCAGCCTGCAGGCCAATCTTGGCCCCCCAGAGGGTCCAATTGGGCTCACAGGGCCATTTCCCCCACCAAGGACATCAGCTGGTGTGCAGGGGACAGCGTTTAATTAAAGGGAAAGTGCCCTTTGAAAAACTTCAAAAGGGCTTTTGGAAAGCCTTTAGGACTGCTTCTGCACTCCTGTTTGCTCAAATGGAAGCGTGGGGCTGTCTTAAAGCCTTTTGCAAGCCCCTCCCCCCTTTAAGTCTGATTCTGATCTCTGAGAGTTAAAAGGGAAGTGCAGGGACACTTGGAAAAGGCTTTGGACTTCTGCTCAAGTTTCCCTTTAATCCTCAGAGATCAAAGTGTGAGGGATTTTGACTGGTGGGAGACCCTTTGCTCTGTGAGTGAGCACAGCAGTGGCTAATGAAGGTGCTGTTTCCCATTGATGGTGGATGGGTGGGCATGCATGCCATCACCTTGCCTCTTTTTCCGCTCTTTTGGATGTGCCAACCCTTTTTGTGTTACACCACACCCTCTCAGCAGCCATTTTGTGACTGGCAACCACAACACTTTCTCAAAATTCCAACTCTGCCCACCCTGGACCAAGTGGTTGGTGACTCCTACGGGGGGGGGGGGGATTTTACAGCCAGCCAGAAATATAAGTTTCAGCTGCAGGACAGAAATCAGCATGCTGTATTTGGGCTTGTAGTTGTCGTTTAGTCATTTAGTCGTTTAGTCGTGGTCCGACTCTTCGTGACCCCATGGACCAGAGCAGGCCAGGCACTCCTGTCTTCCACTGCCTCCCGCAGTTTGGTCAAACTCATGTTTGTAGCTTCAGGAACACTGTCCAGCCATCTCGTCCTCTGTCGTCCCCTTCTCCTAGTGCCCTCAATCTTTCCCAGCATCAGGGTCTTTTCCAGGGAGCCATCTCTTCTCATGAGGTGGCCAAAGTATTGGAGCCTCAGATTCAGGATCTGTCCTTCCAGTGAGCACTCAGGGCTGATTTCCTTAAGAATGGATAGGTTTGATCTTCTTGCAGTCCAGCACCATAATTCAAAAGCATCAATTCTTTGGCGATCAGCCTTCTTGATGGTCCAGCTCTCACTTCCATACATCACTATTGGGAAAACCATAGCTTTAACTATACGGACCTTTGTCAGCAAGGTGATGTCTCTGCTTTTTAAGATGTTGTCTAGGTTTGTCATTGCTTTTCTCCCAAGAAGCAGGCGTCTTTTAATTTCGTGACTGCTGTCACCATCTGCAGTGATCAAGGAGCCCAAGAAAGTAACATCTCTCACTGCCTCCATTTCTTCCCCTTCTATTTGCCAGGAGGTGATGGGACCAGTGGCCATGATCTTGGTTTTTTTGATGTTGAGCTTCAGACCATATTTTGCACTCTCCTCTTTCACCCTCATTAAAAGGTTCTTTAATTCCTCCTCGCTTTCTGCCATCAAGGTTGTGTCATCTGCATATCTGAGGTTGTTGATATTTCTTCCGGCAATCTTAATTCCGGTTTGATGAATTCTGCATATGTTAAATAAGCAGGGAGACAATATACAGCCTTGTCGTACTCCTTTCCCTCCCGTACTCCTTAAATAAGCAGGGATTTGGGCTGTATTTGGGCTGGGGGGCAGCAATGTCCCCTGAGGAGCCACCTGTTATATCCTACAATTTAAGACAAGGGAAATGTAGCACAGCCTCATACTACTGTTCCCAAGAAGCAGAAAGCTAACAATATGCCACCATTGCTCCCCTTCCTCAGCCCATAGGACTGCCCATTTTTAATTCTGGCAGGGCTCCAGCATGACAAACAATTTATTCATTGATTTTGCCTGACAGGCAAAAAAGTTATCAATCCTTGCCAAGAGCAAGGTGAGGTGCAGGGGGGAGCCAGGAGAGGGTATTTCTGGCACAGTCTGCAGAGGTCAGAGTGGCAGGCTATAGCATAGCTGCCAAGTTATCCCTTTTTTAAAGGGATTTTCCATTATGCTGAATAGGCTTCCTCACGAGAAAAGGGAAAACTTGGCAGCTATGGGCTATAGCTGTAGAGACCCCGGTTCAAATCCTTCAGCCATGACTGGGCCAGTCACCATCTCTTTTCCTAACTGTAAGGGGAAGAGAATACAGAGATCCCCCTCCCATCATCAAGAGCAGCTCCTCCAATAGCAGCAATGCCAGCGGGGAGGGGGAGGAGTCCAGTGAGGAAGGAGGAAGAGGGATGCAGAAGAGCCCCTGATACACATGAGGGAGGAAGAAAGGGGGGAGAAGGAAAACATGGAGCGTAGACCCTTCCCCCCCCCCGGTTCCAGAATTACGCAGGAGAAGGAGGGGAAGAAGGTTTGCCGTCCCAAGACTCTTATGCTGGAAGAAGACGAGGGGCGGTCCATTCCCGGATTCTGCCTCGGACTAAGCAGACATGTTCTACACACCAATTCCACTGTAATTAGACTGCACTAAATAAGACTGTCTAAAGACAAGAATGTGGAGCGTCGTTACTCTAGAGTAGTCACAACAACAACCTCTGACACTAACCAACCTCACAGAGAAGAACCATGACTTACACAGTCTTGTATGGATCGTTGGAGGAGAGGCAATATGTAAATGAAATAAACACAACAACAACAACAACAAATAAAATAATAGTATTGCCCTTTCCTAGACATGCCAGCCCATAAAAGGCCATTGTGTTTTATTTGCCACATAAATTTGTATGTCAGCTTTCCAGTAGCTATTCAAGGCAATGTACTGAAAATAAAAGTTAATTTTACAACAGTGAAGCCTACTCCCCAAAAAATCAATATAGTGACCCAGAACATCACCACAAAGCGACAGTAGAACAGGCTTAATTATGAGCAACTAAAGCACCGTCTTTGACCATTAGACCCAGGGAGAGCCACCAAATGCTAGACATTTACCTTGATCTATTCCTGGATTCCACCAATAAAGGCATCACAGAAACCTGGTGATGGATAGCAGTTGGCTTTCTCCAAAATTGTAATAGTGACTAAACCCAGTGAAATTGTGGCCCTTTGGTTGCATTTTAACTATCAAAAATCTCCTCCTGAAATGACTCCCTTGTTGTCTGTCACAGAGAATATAGGGCCTTCAATAAACCAAAAGGTCTTGGCATTTGTCAGATGAAAAGGTGCTTTTCATACTGATTACTTTTCTGAATCAACGATCAATGTGCTTGCTCTCTCTGCTCCAAGAAATGATGTTTTCAAGCTAGGAACATCAGCAAATATTATGTCTATTAATCATCCCTTGCTCACCAATTTCTCCTGATGGGTTTTCTGCCAAATAGCCCCCATCCAGCCATGTGCAAAACCCTGTTTGCAGACACAAATGTTGTACTTCACATATAGAATAGAATGACACACATCACTGAGTTGAATCTAGCCTGTTCTTCACACTTTACTAAACTATTTTTGGTCCGTAAGCTGTTTTTCTTTGGAGGAAACTCAAATCAGGTAGAACAAAATGCACTTTGCAAATTTAGCTACAGATTTGTTAAGAATTCTGTTTGGCTATAACACCTTGGTAGGTTTAAAGATAGCTGGAGAAACTGATAGATCCTTGTGGATCTGTTCCCTACACAGCTGATTTTCATTACAGATATTACACTGAAATGAGTCCAAACTGTGAAAGACTGTCATTTTAAGGCAGGGGTCCCCAATGTTTTGGGGACTGGGGGCACATAAGGAAATCTAAGGAAAACTCACGGGTACCACAAAATACTACTAGGGTGCACTGCCCCCAAGATTCACCTTGTATCTGTGCGTTTTAAAATATCCCGATTTGTTTCCAGGTCACTTTGTGCTCTCTCCACTTTGATAGGGATACACTGTTGGCTACAGGGGTAGTCAGACATGTAGAATATAAAGGAATTCCATGGGGGTTTAAGTAGAGAGCAAAGAAATCACAGCAGCAAGGGGACAGGGCACTGCTGAGTAATTGCCTTTAAACAGGACCACTGCCAGATACCGCTATAACCTTCCACAGATCATTTAATAAACAGAGCATCCCTAAACACTCAAAAGATGTTTCTACATCCTGAACTGGCTTCTGTACAGAGGGAGAGGGCAGCTGGGAGTACAGTGGTCAACTGCTTACTGGCTATACTGCTCTGCCTTAACAGCCACTTGTTCTGCAAGCATTAGGAGGTAATTGCCGTGGCATGAAAAGTCTTGCCTGCCGCTGTCCACAGATCTGGGGCATTGTTTGAGGCATGGGGACAACCATGTTGCTTCCCCCAAAATCCACTCAGCCACCCAGACCAAATGCCAATTAGCCAGATTCTAAGCAAACACCGGGGACCCAGGTGGCGCTGTGGTTAAACCACTGAGCCTAGGGCTTGCCGATCAGAAGGTCGGTGGTTCGAATCCCTGTGACGGGGTGAGCTCCCGTTGCTCGGTCCCAGTTCCTGCCAACCTAGCAGTTCGAAAGCACGTCAAAATGCAAGTAGATAAATAGGAACCGCTACAGCGGGAAGGTAAACGGCGTTTCCATGTGCTGCTCTCGTTTGCCAGAAGCGGCTTTGTCATGCTGGCCACATGACCTGGAAGCTATACGTCTGCTCCCTCGGCCAATAATGCAAGATGAGCGCGCAACCCCAGAGTCGGTCACGACTGGACCTAATGATCAGGGGTCCCTTTACCTTTACCTTAAGCAAACACCACTCCAGTGTTGGCCACCCTGGCTACTTACCACTTCTTTTCTTTTGCACTGGGTCTGCACCTGTGCCATTAACAAAATTGCACCGCACATAATTCAAGCAAATTCTATGATTCTGTGAACTTGAGTTGTTGTGAAGTAGAGGCAAGTGATGGCTGAGGCTTCACCTGTTACCTTTCTGGCGACAGATGGCAGCTTCAAGGTACAAAATCAATAAGAATGGTAGCATTCCTTTGATGTGGTGTGGATGAGAGCTTGCAGCTGCCATTCCTCCCTCTCCCTCCACCCCCAAGATATCTGGCAACACAGAAGAGTTATTCATGAAAACATTAGGATAATAACACTTAAGAGCCCTCATCGTGCAAGTGCTTAAACAGGAGTGAATTAAGAAAGAAAAATCCTTCTGAAAAGACGTAATAGAGAGTTCATAATAGTCTTGACAATATAATTTGAGGCCAAGTGGAACAACATAGGGGGGTGGGATGCATGCTCAAAGCTAATTTAAAGCAGCACATTTCATAATTTCACGGCATTCTCTCTGACTTGCAATTCTGTTTAAAGTGCAATTCATATAGTTAGCTAAGTAGGACTTGGGACAGAATATATGGGTAGCATGCAGCTACATGTCTTTGCATCCACTGTTATACAATGTATGCATGGGCGTACCCAGGATCAAAACTAGGGGGGGGCAAGGGGAGGGGCCAAGGCACGGAAGGGGAGGGGCCACAAAGTGGGCGGGAACGGCGAACTCGCCCTCCGCCGGGCTGTGCCCCTCCCTAGCAGCAGGGCTGGTGGGCGGAGGCGGAGCCCAGCCCAGCGGAGCGCGAGTTCGGCGTTCCCGCCCACTGCGCCGCGCTCCCTGGTTCCCCGCCGCGCTTGGCCTTGCCTGAGGGCGCGCCGGGGAGCTGGAGGGAGGGTGCGGCGCGGTGCGGCGGGAATGGCGAACTCGCGCTCCGCCGGGCTGTGCTCCGCCTCTGCCCACCAGCCCTGCTTCTAGAGTAGGGCAGCTGCCCTAACTTGCCGCATGGTGGGTACGCCCTTGAATGTATGAATGGAAGTACATTTAATGTATAAGGAGCTGAGCAGTTACGGAAACAATCCAGGCAAGCCGGCAGGGCAAGTAGCTGGGAGAGAAAGCAAGGTGGTTTTCTGCCCCTCAGGGAGGTCAAGTGAACAAGTAAGCCATCCCTGACGGAGCTCCTGTAGGCTCCTAAAGCAGTAAGCGCCGCAAACCAAAGGGGTGCTGTCCATCTGGCCATCATTGGCATGGGATTGGCTTCCTGTGTTCGCGTGGTTTCCAGGACCAAGAGTATTATGAGAAGAGGTGCTGGTGTCCCAGCTAAGGTCTGCGGTTTCATCCTGCAAGCAGCAGCCAGAGGGGGCAAGGGATTTCCAGGGATCCCAGTTCAGACCCACTGCAACTGGCACTAGAGATGTTGCAAGGAATCAGTCTTGCACACAAATGCTCAGTGCTTCATGAACAGGGTAAGGGTCAGCTTGTCTCAAACCTCATGTGCCCACTTCTGCTTCCACCTCCATCACCCTTCTCCTGCCCACCCGAGGGCTCATAAGCCTCATCTGGGGGAGGAGAAGAGGGCATGGCAGCAGAAGGGGGAAATGTTTGGAGTGTCCGTTCTTGCATGGGGAAGGAACTCAGTCTGCCCATCACAGTATCTCTAGCAGTAAAGCAACACTGTTGAGTTGTGCTTTCCTCAACTATTGACAGAAAATGTTTTCTAAATTAGAATCATCCTTGGCTCTCCAACCAGCAAACAGCCAGGCGCTAACCAGGGTGAGGAAGAGAAGCAGTAGCCGGCGATAACAGCTGTGAAAAAGCAGCCCCATGGACAGAGGGGGGAGTGGGCCCAGAGAGGATGTCTAACCCTCAGCCCCCCAAACATGACCCAGTTAACACTGTTGGGCGCCCGGGCGCCGTGGTGCAATGATCGCTCCGGTGCCCCCCCGCCCCATTTCTCACCGCTGCAGCAGGTGCAGCCGCATGTGCCCCCCAGGCGGCCCAGCCCCCTGGCGCCCTGCGCCACCCGGGCTTGCCTTAGAGCCGGCCCTGGTACCTATAGTCACTCCAAAAGAGAGGAGTCCCTGAGGAAGACAACCACATGCTGTATAGGAGTTAGTTGGACTAGTACCTGGGAGACCAGCGTTCAAGTTCCCACCCAGCCATGAAGCTCAGTGAGTGGCCTGAGGCCAGTTATTGCCTCTCAGCCTAACGTACCATACAGGGTCTTTTGTAAAATGGATAAAATGAGGGGGAGAAGCAGGTATGTCCACTGGAGCTCCATGAAGGAAAGGTGGAAGGTCTTAGTAAATATTATATAAAATAAAAACCACAGCTGGTCATGAGAATGGGCTGTGGCGGAATTGTAATATAGCCATTCTCAATACTGTCTTTAAATCCTGAGGTATGCTTTCAAACCCTGGAATTCAGAACAGAGAGGCCATTTGAGTCACAACCAACAGCCCAACCTTTTTGCAGGCTGCAGTCCTCTGTCCTGATGGAAAGATCTGCCTGGCCTCGCCCTAGGTCCTCACAAGATATTTTCATGATACACAGCAGGAGGGAAGATGAAAGCTAAGGATACAGAGGAACTAGTAAGATTCTTTCCCCCTACAAAATGATTTCCCACAAGCTGTGTCAACTATCTCTAATCAAACAAATGCTCCAGAAGGTCAACAATTTTCTCTTTGGCAGGGGGCAGGAAGCAAAGCCAGTCACCTGTGGTTTTGCAGTCTTGGGAATCTCAGCGATGAGCCAAAAGAGATGGGCTTGGCATCTAATTGTTCATCACACAAGAATGTCCCCCAAAGAAGAAAACACCCACACCCTTCCCTTTTTATATGCAGCAGTCTGGGTGGATGAGTTGATCTACCAAGAAATCTAAAAATTGAACAAAGACAGTTCCCCGAGGCCACAACCCTCCAAGCATTCTCATCCCGCTCTTACACCAGAGCTCAGTTACAGGTAGGTAGCCGTGTTGGTCTGGGTCGAAGTAAAATAAAAAAATTCCTTCAGTAGCACCTTAAAGACCAACTAAGTTTTTATTTTGGTATGAGCTTTCGTGTTCTGAAGAAGTGTGCATGCACACGAAAGCTCATACCAAAATAAAAACTTAGTTGGTCTTTAAGGTGCTACTGAAGGAATTTTTTTATTTTACCAGAGCTCAGTGTTGACCAGTGCTTCTAGATCCTGCTCATGGATTTAAGAGCCCCAAGCTGATCATAGAGTAGGGCTGTGGGCCACCTCTCCTTTTGAACCATGCCCACCATCTTTCTTGGTTATGCCCATTCCTCTCTGGCAAACACAGCTAAAATAAAAACCTATTTCAAACATTAAACTGTTAACACCTGAAAACAATAAAACACATGTAACCAGTAATGTGTCTGAATACAGAACTGACTGAAACAGAAAGATTTTCAGCAGGCGTCTAAAGGAGTGTGGTGATGGCCCCTGCCTAACGTCAATAGGCAGGGAGTTCCAAGGTATAAATGCTGCCGCACTCCTTACGAATGCAGGTTGGATGTTCTGCAGTTCCAAATGACAGAGTGGGCATGTGGGGGAAAGGTGATCCCTTAAGTAAAGTGGCCCCAAGCTGTTAAGGGCTTTATATACCCGAAGTAACATCTTGAGTTCAACAGCAGCAGTGCAGTACTTTACTATAAGCAGAGCTGTTGCTACGGCAGAGCTAGCTGGGTGTTTTGCCCCGGGTGAAGCCTCCAGAGGGGCACCATTGAGGCTCTCAGCCGCTCTCTCTGTGCATGTGGGGGGGTGCCAAACTGGGTCTTTGATCCAGGTGAAATAAAGCCTAGTTTCACCCTTACTATAAGCAATCATGCTGTAGCATTCTGCACCAAATGCAGTTTCATAGAATCATAGAATCGTAGAGTTGGAAGAGACCACAAGGGCCATCCAGTCCAACCCCCTGCCAAGCAGGAAACACCATCAAAGCATTCTTGGCATATGCCTGTCAAGCCTCTGCTTAAAGACCTCCAAAGAAGGAGACTCCACCATACTCCTTGGTAGCAAATTCCACTGTCGAACAGCTCTTACTGTCAGGAAGTTCTTTCTAATGTTTAGGTGGAATCTTCTTTCTTGTAGTTTGAATCCATTACTCCGTGTCCACTTCTCTGGAGCAGCAGAAAACAACCTTTCTCCCTCCTCCATATGACATCCTTTCATATATTTGAACATGGCTATCATATCACCCCTTAACCTTCTCTTCTCCAGGCTAAACATACCCAGCTCCCTAAGCCGTTCCTCATAAGGCATCGTTTCCATGCCTTTGACCATTTTGGTTGCCCTCTTCTGGACACATTCCAGCTTGTCGGTATCCTTCTTGAACTGTGGTGCCCAGAACTGGACACAGTACTCCAGGTGAGGTCTGACCAGAGCGGAATACAGTGGTACTATTACTTCCCTTGATCTAGATGTTATACTCCTATTGATGCAGTTTCCAGATGAACATAGCTGCCAAGTTATCCCTTTTTTTAAGGGATTTTCCCTTATGCTGAATAGGCTTCCTCGCGAGAAAAGGGAAAACTTGGCAGCTATGCAGATGAAGCACAAGGGAAACCCCACGGAGACTGTATTGCAGTAGTCCAGCCTTGAACTTACCAGTGCCTGGACCACTGTGATCAAGCTCTGCAGGTCCAGGGATGGTTGCAGTTGTCTTACCAACTGAAGCCTCTAAAAGGCACTCCTTGCCACTGAGACCACTTGGATCTCAGTGACCAAGCTAGATCCAGGAGCATCCTAAGGCGGCACACATGCTCCTTCAGAGGGAGGGCAGCCCTGTCCAGAGCAGGTAATTGACTAATTTCTCCAACATGAGAAGCACTGACTCGCCCACAGAGCCTTGCCAGAATTCAAGCTCAGATTATTTTGCCTCATCCAGCCCATGAGTGCCTCCAGACATGGGTTCCTGGCCCTACGAAACAAGCAAGGAACCAAACTTTCTTCATGCAGAGCTTTGAGAAAACATGCTGACACACAACCAGGGAGTGAGAGATCAAAAACCATCTTGTCAGTTTTACATTATTGTACTACTTTTGTCTGGCTTCTCTGTTTAAAATGCTTGTATTTAGGGCATGCTGATCCCGATGCTTGTTGACTTCTGCAGCACTAGTCTCATGCCATGTTGTTGTTGTTGTTTAGTCGTTTAGTCGTGTCCGACTCTTCGTGACCCCATGGTTGACCTCATGCCATACAAATGAGCAATTAACAGCACTGAACCAAGGCCAATTTAGACAACCAGCAGCTCTTCCAGGATCACTTATAGCAAATCAGTTACTTGAGAGGAGTAAGCAAGGGAGGCAGATCGGAACACGGGAAGGTACCTGAGCAGAGTCAGCAATGCTTGCACTGACTGGTAGTGGCTATTAAGGGTTTCAGACTGGGGACATTCCCAGTCTTACCTCCAACATTTCTCTGATGGAAATAGAGATGACCTAAGGAGAAGTGGGACATTCTGGGATCATATCAGAAACTGAGACGGCTTCTGTAAATTCGGGACTGTCCCTCGGAAGTAGAGATGATGGGAAGACCTACGGTATGTCAACTATTTATTTATTAGTCTAGGGAGAATTATCTTTGTGACATTCTCCTTCCATTGTCAAAAAGAATGCTGAAAATAAAGACTGTAGCATCCCATGGGGTTGACAAATGGTTTGGGGTCAGACTCTCCAAGGATATATCTCAGTTGTGGCATGCTGATTTACACCAGCAAGTCTCCTTCCCGGAACTGCTTTTGCATTTGTCGAGGAACACTGGTGCCTGAGTTTGCATACGCTCACTTATTCACCAAAAAGCCAGAAAGCGTGGCAAGGATAATTTCTAATTTATATTTTTGCAGTATTTCCAATATAGCCCTTTCAGCATTTGAATTTTTGAGAGCTGGCCCCACTCCCTGCATATAAATGACGCAGAGGATTTGACATCAAACATTTGGAAGGGAATTTGGGAAGGGGGGGTGCTGCAAAGATACCAAAGGGAAATCTGGTGGTTTACTTAGCTTTAATCAGTTTAATACAATTTCATGAATTTTACACCTAAAGGCCTCTGATTGCTGTACCAGTTACCTGTGAATAAAAGCTTGCTAGTGGCAAGTGATAATTAATTCTAAAATCAGAAAAGGTTTGAGCTTCAGAGACCCTTGAGCACATTTGTATGAAGATTATACATTGTTTCTTCCCTCCCCTTTCCCTTTGAAGTCTATTCTTCAAAGATTTCCAGTCTGCTGCTCAGGCTACAACCCCACCACTCTTGGCCTAGACTGCTGAGCTGCAGACTCAGGCAAGCACCACTCAACTCCACCAGAGTCTCCTCCTTGTAAGGCTGGCACAGGGGGAGACAGGGTCACCAGGCCCTGACAGTTGTGTGGCAATGTCCCTCCCTCCCCGGGAAATAAGACACAAGACACAGTGAAATGAATTTAAGTAGGCGAAAAGGCCACAACTTTATTGGTTTCGGATGTTGAGCGGTATTGGCTTAGGCATTGGACCCTAACCGGCTATATCCGACTGTAACCCGTGTGTTACAGTCTGGGAGAAATTAACCACCAGAAAGGAGCCCAATGATGTACATCTACTGAGACACCTCCTGTGGCCACCGTTGGGGGGGGGGCTATAAGGCCCTGACCTCCGTAGGCTCAGGACAAAGCTACCGCCCCCGGAACCCCTTTAACAGGATTAAATCTCCAATTTCGGACAGAGGATGACGTAATCTGCCCCCCTTCTTTATTTATGCAAATTTCCAATGCCTAACTGCCAAACCAAGTTGTGACAAATTGCTATGAGGTAGGCGAAAAAACCAGTTTGGCTAATCCAAGTGGAAAAAGTCCTACCAGGCCCCCCAGCCAACCAAGGCAACCAACCGAAGTCCATAGCAGCGTCGGCCTAACCTGCCTAACCTAAAGGGCGGGTGGGTGGATGATCCGATCGCTCTAGGTGCCGGGGTGAAAAGAGGCTGCGTTCCCGCCTCCAACTTGATTTAAAAGAGAGGAAGCCCTGCCTCCCAGCCGACCCTATTGGTCGGCCCAGGAATGACGGAGGCGGGAACTCCCATCCCGCGAGGGGGGTGAGCTCACAGCCCCCATCGCGAGAATTGAGTCAGGCCATGCCCACAACACCACCTCCGTGCAATGCGGAAGTGGTTTTGCTGCTTGGCTATTTTAGCAGGGCAGAAACAGATCTTCACCTTGCAATTAGACTCTTGCACTCCCCCCCCCCCCGCCTTTCCCTGCACACTTGTTGGTTTCTAAAAAGGGACATGCTGGGGCTCAAATATGCTTAATCCATTTCTTATCCTTTATAAATACTTTGTTTAAATGATGATGTTCCATCTATCTTGTTAACACTCCTGGTAGGTCCTTAAACTCTTTTAATTTAAATTCTCCACCTTCCTCCTTTAACAAGGTTCTATAAGTTACCCAGTTTCCCACCATCTTCTTCTTCTTCTTTATCTCTATAGCTTCTACTGGTGAGAGCCAAAGTGGCGTTTTTCTTTCCAATAGATTTTTATATTTATCCCATACTCTATACAAATTTTTCCTAATTATATGGCTTGTCAATTCTTTATGTACTTTCAACTTTTCATACCACAAATACACATGCCAGCCAAATATATTATCATCGCCCTCTATGTCTAAGATATGTGGATTCTTCAAAGACAACTATTCCTTCAAGCAGCACAGACAGGAAGTTTCATAATATAATCTCATAACTGGCAGGGAAAAAACTCCTCTCTCCTTAGCATCTACAGTGGTACCTTGGTTCTTGAACTTAATCCATTCTGGGAGTCCGTTTGACTCCTGAAACGGTTCAAAAACCAAGGCATGGCTTCCAATTGGCTGCAGGAGCTTCCTGCACTCAATCGGAAGCCATGGAAGCCGCGTCAGACGTTCGGCTTCTGAAAAACGTTCACAAACTGGAACATTCACTTCCAGGTTTGCGGCGTTTGGGAGCTGATTTGTTTGGGAGCCAAGGTACCACTGTATCAGTATTTTATATTTTACTAGCTGTACCCGGCCATGCATTGCTGTGGCTCCGTCAGGGCCCCCATTTCCCAGGACAGACGCATGCCGTAACGACACCCCTCCCTCTGTTTCCCCCAGCGCGCAACGTCATATTCTCCCCGCACAACGTCACCCTCCATCCCATGCGTTTCGTTTGTACATAAGACACATATAGGAGGGTTGTAGTAAAAGTAGAGAAGGCCCCCCAACGCCCCCGTTTCATAGTCCCCCAAGGGCGTTCTTGTAAATCACCCCACCCCGTCCCAACCCATTGAGGGTCCCCGAAAGCCATGGGTCCCCTGGGTCAGCGTTCCCTCCCCCCCCCCGCATACCTCATAGTCCTGTCGGGGCAGGCAAGTGAAGGGGCAGGATCTGGCTGTCGACCTCGGAACAGGAGTCCTCCACTATCCGCCAGCATTCCCTCTTCCCCCCTTGTATAGCTCATGTTCCCGGTGTCGCCCAGCGGTCGAAGGGGTAGGATCCGGCTGTCACTCTTGGAGCAAGAGTCGCTGTGGTGACGGTTACAGCATGCTGTGTTCGCTGACGTCAGGATCTGGCCCCTGCCCTTGGAGAAGGAGTTGCCGAGTAGTCACTCCCAGAAGCCTCCGCTGTCTAATACATGTAGTATAGTGTCTGATACATCAATGCCCAATAGATGGTGCTGTGTTGAGTTGTGTTTCTGAAAAACAGAGTTTTACCTGCCTCAGGTGTGACATCTGTCTACACAAAGTTATGCAAGCACTCATGTATTCGCATGTGACATTGTGTCCAAATTTCAACACAATTGGTCAAGCGGTTTTGGAGAAAAGTGGAGACACACAAACATGGACATTTTACATTTTTATATACAGTATATAGATTATTGGGTTTTTCCCTTGCTAGATATATTTAGAAATATGTTTTTGCCATTTCTGGAAGAATCTGTCTTACCAATCACTGGTATTGATTGAAATAGAAATAACATCCTTGGTAATACATTCATTTTAATGGTCGAAAAGAAGGGGGGAAAGAGTAAATTTAAGGAATTGCAGGAAGAGGAGGAAGGGAGTTGAGGTTTAACATGTAATGATGTATTGTTTGAAATGTCATTTTGTTATAAATGAAAATTTAAAATACAATTTTTTTAAAAAAGTTGGTGTCAAAATGAACATTGTTCAGATGAATATATGTGTTTTTCTGTTTTCCTATATGTATGTGGGGAAGAGCCACCACTTACATTTGGCTAAACAAACCACATATTTTCAGTGTGCTTTCACTGAATTTGTATTCAACACTGAACCTTACCAACTGCGCACTGGTCTTACTTGAGAACCAAGTCTTGTATCTTTTCAAGAAAAGTCCAAATATGGAAATGCAGAATCTACCGGGGGGGGGGGGGGATGCTTCACACAAAGTCAACTTATATCTGAAAAGACATTTTCTCAGTTGCAAAGAATTTTATATTGTAAAGTTAGATGTATAAAATATGTGCAGGGACTCCTATTGTCTGGAATGGAGTGACATTTTGTAAAATCAACAGGGTGTCTGCAGCCAAGACCTGCAGCAAGCGAAGTCCTTTAGTTGCTCAGATCAAAGAAAGACGCTTGCCTTGGAAGTTCTCACCTGAGTCGGTGTTTCTTACATGATTTCTCTGGTCTGACTGGGGCTTGGCTGGCTCCTACAGGTTTGATTTTGGCCTAGCTCACATAAATGTCAATAGGATTTTAAAAACAAACTGCAGGCAAGGAGAATTTGTTTGTTTCTAAAATAAACCCTTGTCCATTTAAGCTAGCATATCAGCAAAGAGGTTGCAAGGCAATTGTTCTCCCTGATATCTGGGAGGTAGCGCCCACCTCTGGGATGAAGCATTCAATCATGCCATTCTTGCACCTGCCACCTAAATGGCTTGGCCCAACGCACCTTGATGGAGAAATTTTCATATGTTATTCAATATTAGATCTCTGCAGATGGGACTTGCATTCCCTCAAATATTGCCAGCAACAGGGCCAGCCCCACCCATGAGACAAGATGAGGTGCCTGCCTCAGGTGGCAGCATCTGCAGGGGCATCTGGTCCTGATGCCAATCTTTCTTCCCGATCTTCCCTCACCCATACTTCCCTGGCACCATTTTGGGGTTGGCCTCAGAATCATAGCTGCCAAGTCTCCTGTATTCCCCGGGAAATCCCCGTTTTTCCAACTGTTCCTAGCTGAAAAAACGGGTTTTTTTGTTTCCCCCCGGTTTATTCTGGCGCGGCAGCCATTTTGGAACTGGGCAAAGCAGCATCAAAAGTCACTTCTGAGCATGCCCCGCCCAGTTCCAAAATGGCGGCAGCGCTACTTCCGGTCTGCTACTTCCACCCGGTCCCTTATTTCTCCGACAGCAACTTGGCGGGTATGCTCAGAATGTCTTGGGCCTGCAAACAACAACCTACTTGACCAGCTTAGAGATCCAGAGGGAAGTTAAGAGTAAGACAGCTCAACCAAACAGTCAAGCCCAGTGGAAGGAGACAAGCTGAAGACATCGGAAGGCAGCTCTGTATAGGAAAGTTTTTAAGGTTTAATGTTTTATTCAGTTTTTGTATACTCTGGAAGCAACCCAGATTGGCTGGAGTAACTCAGTCAGATGTATGGGGTGCAAATAATACTAATATTATTATAGTGGGAATTATAGTGTGAGAGGTGTTTTTTTTTAGCATAGCCAACACACAAGCACCTCCTTTGCTTTTCAACCCTGAGACTAGACTCAATAAGTGTCTAAAGTTGATTCTTTAGAAGACACCTCACCTCCCAGGTGCCATCTATAACCAACCTTGAAATTCCAAAACAGCAAAGGGCTTTCACTCTGGCCCACTGCCAGGCCCTCCCTTCAGCCATCCAGGAAGGTTGCTTTAGGAAGACACCATACGAGGAGAGGAAATGCCCGTGGGCTCTGGGCAACTGGAAACAACAGAACATGTCTTTTTTCCACTGCCAATACTATACTGATATACAAGCTAGGTTCATCTTGCCTATACTATATAAATTACCAGGTCGCACAGTACAACTTTATACTTCCCTGCTACTTCAAGATGAAAATCCAGATGTTACCTACTCAGTTGCTATACTTTGCATTGCCATGATGAATATTGGTCAAAGGATGGTTTTCACCACAAACTAGGCCCAAAATGCAAGACCTATGCTCCTCCGCACTCCCTCCCTTTTAGTCACTTTTAACTGTTTGTCCCTGTTTTTATCTTTTGAAGTTATGTATGAACAGTGGTTTAACCTACAGAGCCACCTGGTCCCCTGGTTAAACCACTGAGCCTGGTTAAATCACAGAGTCTAGGGCTTGCTGATCAGAAGGTCGGCGGTTCGAATCCCTGTGACGGGGTGAGCTCCCGTTGCTTGGTCCCAGCTCCTGCCAACCTAGCAGTTCGAAAGCACGTCAAAATGCAAGTAGATAAATAGGAACCGCTACAGCGGGAAAGTAAACGGTGTTTCCATGTGCTGCTCTGGTTTGCCAGAAGCGGCTTTGTCATGCTGGCCACATGACCTGGAAGCTGTACGCCGGCTCCCTCGGCCAATAATGCAAGATGAGCGCGCAACCCCAGAGTCAGTCACGACTGGACCTAATGGTCAGGGGTCCCTTTACCTTTTATGTACAGTGGTACTTTGGTTTTCGAACATCTTGGAAGTTGAACGTATCAGTTTTCAAACACCGAAAATCCGGAAGTAACTGCTTTGGTTTTCGAACGCGGCTTCCATATTGAGTTTTCCAGAAGTAAATGCTTCCGGAAGTAAATGCTTTGGTTTTCAAATGTTTTGGAAGTTGAACAGTCTTCTGGAATGGATTACGTTCAAAAACCGAGGTACCACTGTATGTATGATATAATTACCTTTTAACTACTAGTTTTATCCCTTTTGTTTTAAGTCTTATGTATTCAGTTTATCCGTATGTTTTATCTTATGATGGCCTGTAGCCAAAATATCTAAACATAATGTTTGAGGTCCATATTCTCTCCCTCCCTGTAACCCCCATTCAGATAGTAAATGTAACTGAATGTGTTTAAGATGCAGCATTTCTTCAATAAGAACAACCAGATTCACTGGGAGATTGAGCATTATATTACGTAAATTGTTAGGGTCGGTATACTAACAAGAAAACTGTGCTTCAAAACACTGGTGAATTTTCATTAGAACTTCTTTGGGGAAAAGAATCACAGATATGGAAATGTGGAGAACTGTTTTTAAATCTGGCAGAGTGAGGAAGCAAAATGGTCATATTGGCCCATCCCTATGCAGAAGTATCCCTGCTTTCACCTGAGACGTGTTGGAGAGGGTGTAATGGCTTTTTCCTTGGTGATCAGCTGTAGAAAGCCACTGTTATCGGATAATTTTTCTCCAGGGCCAGGATCAGTGCCAGAGCTACTGGGAGGTTTGTGCAACTGAATGTTTCTAACAGCAGGAAAGCATGCCAAGAAAAAGACAAATGCCAATTGAGGGCACATTGCCCTTGATTAAGTGGAAATGGGCCCCTGCTGGCTGGAAAGACACCTCCTACAAGAAGAGCAAGAAAAGGAGCATCTGGCTGGCCATGAGAGAGCCCTCCCACCGCCGCCTCCCCTCTGCACCACTGAACCTCCTCCAGAGCCCAGATGATGTGTTTAAACACATTTCCATTCACCCCTCTATGGAGACCTGTTGAATGGGCTGTAAGGATGAATGAAGTGTAGACATTTCATTGAGATTAGGAAAATGCCTCCAGAGTGCTGGGTGAGCACAAAGAAAGAATAGAGCCTGGTGGAATGAATGGAGGAGGAAGTGCCACAGCAGCTTTTCATCTGAAAACTGGAGAAGAAGCCGCTTGAGATTTCCCTGCTCCCTTTCTCTTTATTCTGGGTTGGGGAAGGTGTCTGATTTGCAATATGAAGATGAACACAACAATACATAATGTTGTTGTTGTCAGGGCTGGCCCTACGGCCAGGCTGGGTGGCGCAAGGCGCTAGAGCGCTGGGCTGCCAAAGGGGCGCCACGCAGCTGCGCCCGTGACAGCCGTGCTGCACGCTGCGCCCGCCCGCCTCGCTGGGAAATGGGGCGGGGGGCGCCGGAGGGATCCGCCGCCCACGGCGCCAGGGCGCCAGATATGCTTAAGACGGCCCTGGTTGTTGTTTAGTCATTTAGTCATGTCTGACTCTTCGTGACCCCATGGACCAGAATACGGCAGGCACTCCTAATGTAGTACGAAAGGAAAACAATTAAAAACCCACAGTATTTTTAAATTATTAAACTCCCATCAGCACTTGTGAGCAGGGCCAATGGCCAAGGATAGTTCAGCAACAACTACAGGGCTACAGATTCACCACACCTGCTCTAGTTGATTAATTATGGTATTGAATCAACCCAAAATGTCACATTAACACAGCACTTAATTAATGGGGCTGACAATGAATCAAGTTTTCAGGATTTTGATGCACTGACAGGTTGAGCCAAAAGCCTCTTCTTTTCTCCCTCAAGTGTAAAAGCTTAAGCTTTCCCTATCACAGCACACTGTGTCAGGGACAGGCTTGATGAAGAAGAGTGGGGGCAGCCTGCCTTCCAAGAGCCTCCCAGGGAAGGATCAGAAGATGACCCCTTAGAGACCAGAGCCTGGTGGTGGGTCATTGAGGAGCGGTCAGCAGAAGGGGACGAGCTGGGAGTGGATAGAAGCAGGAGACCGGAGGGATCAAGGGACACCAGGAGAAGAAGGGCCCTTCCAGGACAGGGTTAGAAGCTGAGAGTCACTGTGTGGCCTCAGACAGCCCCCGTCCTGCTGGCTCTCCTCCCCCTCTAGCTCTCCCCTCGAGAAGCAACATGCCAGACAAGCCCAGAGGAGGAGGCCATCCCCTTGACGCAGCCTTCATCTGCTTGGGAGGGACCCAGAGTGAAAGTCTAGAGGGGGGAAGGACCATAGCTGCCAAGTTTTCCCTTTTCTCGCGAGGAAGCCTATTCAGCATAAGGGAAAATCCCTTTTAAAAAGGGATAACTTGGCAGCTATGGGAAGGACGTGCCAAGAGCTGAGTTTCAACAACACCTCTGTTGAGTTTAAGATAAACCAGGGACGTTGCTGTGTTGTTGTGTTCTGCTCATAAAAAGCTAATTGCATTGCGTTGCGTGTCTTCTGTGTGTGTACCTGCCCACACATTCTGTGCGGATGACCTGTCTCATTGACAGCTCCTTGACACTTACGGGTACATAGTGTATAACTGAAAGTGCACACTGAGGTTATCTTTGTGAAGGAAATGTAATGTCTGAACTTGTCACTAAAGAGATATATTTTGATTTTACACAATAGGCTTTGACAGCACAGATTATGATATTGGGTCAAATGCCAGGAAAGAGAGAGATGTGGTTTGGGCTGAGATAGCATTAAAGCAATTGTGCTTATTGGCAGAAGGACAGCTTTTATAGTTAGGGAGCTTCTCGGTGACCAAAGCAATACTTTTCAGCCACCCTTGAATAATGCAGCTGTTCCCTCTTTTCTGGACTATTTCCCCTATGGGCTGGACTTCACATCTTTGGCATAAACGAGAACTTCCCCTCTGATTTGTAACACTTGGTTTCATTATAATTTAGTTTGAGCCCAGATCATTTATCTTAATTAGTTTAATTTGTTTAATCTGGTTAATTGGGTAAATTCATTTACTTTATTTAATTTGACTCCACGCAGAAGCCAGTAAAAGCAACAAAAATCAATGAAGCAAAAGGCAGGTATTGCAAATACCTGTGCATTTATGTGGTCGTAAGCAACTTCGCAGAGTGATGCAAAGGGAGAAGGTGACCCACAGCTTCAGGAGCATCTAGACATCAGCTTCACCATAAACCTGTGTGTAAGACAGAAAGTGTGTAAGAAGTGCCTGTTATTACAAAACGTCCACATTTTGAGATAATTTATATACAACTGAGCGCACCACCCCCAAGATGTTATTGTGAGTGGTTTTTGTTTCTAATGTCTTCTGTGTTTTCCCATGCAACCCCACCCAGAGGATAATATTTGAGGGGCAGGAATTCAAAAGAGGAGGTGCCACAATGCCCAGTGGCCTCCTGATCAGATGGCACCTGGTGGAGGTCCTCACCTGCAGAGTGCAGGGATCAACTGGGTATAAGAGGGGTGAGAGAATCTTTGCACGATGTCAGGGACTGGCAGAACATTGACAAGTGGCAGGGGCTGGAGTCAGACTCAGGAGAGAGGGACAGTGGTTTGTGGGAACCCGTATAAGCCAGGAGGCAAAACTCAGAGGCAGAGGAAGCTTCAGAGCTGGAGGAAGAGGCAGGCCAGGCCAGTTTGAGACTGCTTGGGAAAGACCCAGGGGAGGCGTAGCATTCGTGGGTCCTTCAGTCCTCACACCTGCCTCCTCAGGGCAAGGCCTGCAGAGAAGGGTTGCTGGGACCACTAGGCCAAAGTGCTTCTGTTTCACTTTGAATAAAGAGTTAGCTTTGCCAACTTCAGGAGATCTGTTGTTTAACTGCTGACCGATGCCTGACCCGAGCCTTGAGGCTTCCAGTGCAATTGCAAGCACATTGACTTAGAAGCCCCATAGACATCAGTGGGATTCCTTCTGAGAATACAAGCACCGACTCAACACACGATGCCACCTTTCAGATGAAAGATTATCCAGGGAAAGAGTCTTAATTACATCAAAATAACTAAGTATTAGCTTGTGCATGCCTAGTTCCATTTATTTCACTGAGGCTACACAAGTGTCAAAGGTCATTAAAGCAACAATCAGGTTATCCCTGCCATCTAAAATATCCCAAACAAGCCATGGCTGCTGCCTCTCTGCTTATGAATGATTGGTTTTATCTGCATTCACAATGTGTCATTTGCTCTCTATCCAAACAGAGATAATAGATATATTAGCAGAATAATGATCAGTGAGTGGTGACTATGTGATTATTCCATTTTCTCTGCCAGCCTTCATCCATCTCCGGCTACAAAGAAGCGGCATTTGTGTTGAGCCTTGCATATCAATGTGCAACCTATCACACATGCAATATACGTTTTCCATAATAATATTTGAGATGGGGGGAGGGGATGAATCCCACCTGATAATACTTGTAGCTGAGTGCTTGTGTTAGAAAAAAAAAGTGGGTGAGAAAAGAAGGCCTGGGTGTAGGATGTAGAAAATGAAGGTTTAAAACTGAGAGGAGTGTGTGAAGCCCCTCTCAGCGCGCTGTCTTGCAGAATGCTTTGGAAAAAGCTCCATAGGCAAACCAAGTGTCTGCAAAAAAAAAAAAAACCTTCAGTTGACACTTGGTCAAAATGGCCTCATGCACTAAAGAGGAGACTAGGCTTGTGGGCCAGAGGCTCCCTGTAATGTATTAAGTTAACTGCAGTACTCCTTCTGGCCAACGTGGCTGCAGTTCTTACCCTGCCCACTGTGGCTGCAGTTCTCACTCAGGTCCACAATGGGTGTTATGTATTAAGTTAACTGCAGTACTCCTTCTGGCCAACGTGGTTGCAGTTCTTACCCTGCCCACTGTTGCTGCAGTTCTCACTCAGGTCCACAACATGCAAATGAAGGATTGAGAGTGCTGTTCACGGATTGGGTAGCTAGGGGAAGTTTGTTAATGTTGCAAGTTACTGAGTGCTATATAAGCCAGTTGGCTAAGCTACTGTTCAGTCTGGACTCAGAGCTGGAATAAAGAGCTGGTTGTTTTGAGAGCTGTGTCTTCATCCTTCTTGCCCACTATTCTGCACTCCCCCCCCCCCCCGTTTAAACTCAGGCTGCATTATGATGCACACTCAGTGGCAATGAGCAGGGTCCTATCTCTAAACATGGTCTACCTCAAAGGATTGTTGCGCTTCAAAAGCACTGCCCTGAACTCCTTGTAGGAAATTCAAATCTCTGGGGCCTGATGAGCTGCACCCAAGGGTACTAATGTAGTTTGCAGGTGTAATCTCAGAGACTCTGTCAAGAGCTTCCAATAATTCTTGGAGAGCAGGTGAAGTCCATGTGGACTGGAGGCAGACAAATGTTGTCCCCATCTTCAAAAAGGGGAAACTACCAGCTGGTCAGCTTAATGTTGATTCCAGGAATGGTCCAAGAACAGGTAATTAAACAATTAGTCTGTGAGCACTTAGAAAAGGACCTGGCATGGGTTTCTCAAAAAGTTATGATGGATGAATCATATTTCTTTTCTTGATAGAATTACAAGCTTGGTGGATCAGGTGGACATAGTGTATATTGATTTCAGTAAGGCTTTTGGCAAAATCCTCCATTATATTCTTCCAAGGAATCTGGTAAAATGTAGGTAACTGTTAGGTGAATTTGTAGCTGGTTGGCTGACCGAACTCAAAGAGTATTCATTAATGGTTTCACCTCATCCTGAGAAAAAGTGGCAAGTGGGGTGCCACAGGGTTCTGTCCTGGGCCCGTTGTTGTTCAACGTCTTTATGAATGACTTGGATGAAGGAATTGGGAGGATGCTCATCAAATTTACAGATGATACCAAACTGGGAGGGTTAGCTAATGCCACAGAAGATAGATTCAGAATCCAAAATGACCTTAACAGATTGGAGAACTGGGCATAAGCTAACAAAATGAATTTCAGTAGGGACAAGTGTAAGGTTCTGCATTTAGGCAGGAAGAATCAGATGGGGGATACCTGGCTTGCCAGTAGTACATGTGAAAAGGATCTCTGGGTTTTAGCAGACCACAAGCTTAACATGAGTCAACAGTGTGATGCAGCAGCAAAAAAATGCTTATGCTATTCTAGGCTGCATCAACAGAAGTCTAGTGTCCAGATCAAGGGAAGTCATAGTACCAGTCTATTCTGCCTTGGTCAGACCACACTTGGAATACTGTGTCCACTTATGGACACCGCCATTTAAGAAGGATGTTGACAAGCTGGAAGGTGTGCCGAAGAGGGCAACCAAGATGATAAAATGTCTGGAAACCAAGGCTTATGAGGAGTGGTTGAAGGAGCTGGTTATGTTTATCCTGGAAAAGAGGAGACTGAGAGTAGATATGATAGCCATCTCCAAGTATCTTAAGCACTGTCACATGGAAGAGGGAACAAGCTTGTTTTAGCCTCCTCTGGAGGGTAGGACTCGAACCAATGGCTTCAAGTTGCTAGAAAGGAGATTCCAACTAAACATTTGGAAAAACTTTCTGACAAGAAGAGCTGTTCAGACTCCCTCCGGATGTGGTAGAATTTCCTTCTTTACAGGTTTTTAAGCAGAGGTTGGATGACCACCTATCAAACTGCCTTAAACCCCTTGAAGGTCTGATAAAAATATCCAAAAACCTCAGTACAATCAAGAATTAATCACCCATTTTTGTCATATCAAAAACTTGTAGAATTGATTTTACAGTACCATTATTATTATTATTATTATTAATTTATACCCCGCCCATCTGGCTGGGTTTTCCCCGCCACTCTGGGTGGCTTCCAACAAATACCAAAATACATTAAAATATCACAGATTAAAAACTTCCCTAAACAGGGCTGCCTTTAGGTGTTTTCTAAATGTCAGGTAGTTGTTTATCTCCTTGACCTCTGATGGAAGGGCGTTCCACAGGGCAGGCGCCACTACCGAAAAGGCCCTCTGCCTGGTTCCCTGTAGCTTTGCTTCTCGCAGTGAGGGAACTGCCAGAAGGCCCTTGGCGCTGGATCTCAGTGTCCAAGCTGGACAATGGGGGTGGAGATGCTCCTTCAGGTATACAGGACCGAGGCCGTTTAGGGCTTTAAAGGTCAGCACCAACACTTTGAACTGTGCTCGGAAACCATAACTATCAAACCATAAAATTATTTCATAAACCAAATGGTCATAGTTAGTATATCTCTCTCACACACTGGGGGATGTTCCCTCACACACATTCACACAGGAAAAACAAGTACGGTAACTTGCTTCAAAATAGTGCAAAATCACAATGGGGATTCTTGTTTCATGAAACCTTTGCTCTTCACAAAAAAGAACGCACACACACACACACACACACACACACACACACTGTAGTGATAGGGAAGAAGCTGAAACAAGAAAAAATGTTCACCATGCACAATCCACATTCCTTTCCCATCTGCAAATTGCCTCCTTTGAAACGTTTTAGAAATGAACCCAAAGCCAGTTACCAGGAACGGAGACAAGAACACAACGCACAGCCAATCTATCTCCACACCCAGCCCTACCGCTGTGTAAGAAGGTGCCTGTGAAGAGAAACAGAGAGGCTGTGCTGTACATCTGCAGTGCAAAAGGCGATGTTTGTTTTTTGATGGGTGGCTCACCTTTCTGTAGGAACTTTGATCCTGCCCAAAGAATATATTTTTTTATCCTGAAAATCAACCACTACAAAAATCACATCACTATTCCAAAGCTTTTCATTTTGTTAAGTTAACCTAACTCTGACTTCTGTAGAGTGAACATACAAGAACATGCAAGCGGAAACAACAGCCAGTTCTGTAAACTGGAAAAACTGGAGAAGAGACAGAGCTCAATGGCAGAGCAAGTATTTTGCGTGCAGAAGGTCCATCATTGCCACCTTCAGGGGGAAATAATCCTTGTTGAAACTCTAGAGAGTAGCCATCCTAGGGCCACCAACCTTGTGGGTCTGTTGGCACACTTGAAATTTACCAAAAGTGTTGTGGGTGCTAGCACAAAATCGTACCCTCCAAGTGTCCTGATTTTCCAGGGACATTCCTGGCAGAAGCCATCCCGGTTTCTGCTTTGATCCCAGAATGTCAGTTTTCCTTTCTCCTCCCCTCCACATCTCAGAGAATAATTAAAAGTGGTGTGTGTGTGTGTGCGACCGAGCCAGTGAGATTCTGAGGCTGCTGGCCGTTCTGAAATTGGAAACCATTTATTGGCTTCTGGCAAAGTAAGGCAGGCCATTCAAAATGTACATTCAAAAGATGTACATCATTTGCTTAATATGCTGCAAAACAGATTTTGTTTATTTGATTAATTGAATTAAGATATGATGATTTTGTTTCTTTGGCAGTTTCTTTATTCGATAGGGTTGAATTAACTCAGTGATCAAACCATGGGGGGTGGGAGCAAGGCTTTTCACCCGTTTTTTTAAAACATCTTTTCTGTTTCCTCCTTCACCAATGACTTCCACAGTTACACATGTTATGCACCCAATCACATGATATGTAGCAAAATGGGTGGCATTAAATTGTGATTTACACTGGAATGAATTATGACATCACTACATTTCTGTGAATGGAACCATGCAATCAGATGCCATGTCCTTAAAAACTGAGACAAGGTGTGATTACATGACTGGGTATGTGGGTACAATGCTTTATCCTTCTGGAGGCAGAACATCAAGAAGAGAGGACTCCAAAAGGGTGGAATTTTATTACAGGGCCAGTTCAAATCTATTCTTTCCTATCTGCTTTTCCCACCTTTCATTTCTAGGTCCTGGGTAAGAATCAGGCAGTATCTGAATTTTCAAATTCCATACCACTTAAGAGCAGGTCCTCTGCTTTCAAACAAACAAAGCGATGAGTGAAGAAACTCAATGCAAAATTTGTTGCCAACAGGAACATACATGCAATGGTTGCTGGGGGAAACAAGGTGCTTTAAACATGTGGTTTCTGCATCCCCATTGTCTGTTTATTCAATTTATGGTTTGTCTGGACAAGGCTCGTTTTGGATCTAAACTGCTAGCTGTGATGAAGGCTTGTTAAATAACTTCCAAATAATAGAAGTATTGTTGACGGGTGGGGGTGGTGTCCTTTATTCTTGTTTCTTATATTTCAAAGTTGAGAAGTATTATTGGAGGCAGGTAGTCCAAGAAAACACTTATATCTACCATAATTTGATTTCCTGATTATCCTGAAATCTCTACTCCAGGCTGCTCTTTAGTACAACATAAAGTGAGCAAATTAGCAACACATGGACATGAATCGCCCAACTCAATTTATTTTAAATACTTACAACATTGTGCTAGCCAAGCAAGGAAATAAATAGAGGACATTTAAATCTGTGTCTGTTGGGTTTCTTTATGTGTTGATGCCCTTATTTTGCATGAATGAGTCCCGAGTTCTAAATGTTCCCTGCTTCGGGAGAATGAGCATTCAGACTTCGTTAACTGCCAGGCAGAGTATTCAGCAAAAACCCATGAAAATCAGTCATGCCAGCAGGGACAGACCTTGGAGCAGAACTCCATGGGCCTTGCTCTGCAAGAAGGAACCCAAACACAGCAATCTGTTTTTTCCAGGCAGGAAATAACGGCATAACTGGATTCTGCACATGGTGGCAGATGGACAGGACTGGGTGGCTATGGAGTGGGAACTGCAATGTGCAAAAATCACAAATCCAATGGTTCTGAGAATCAGCTCTGATCAAATGTGGAAAGGGAAGTTTGGTCTTCATTCAAATGAGCCCAGTAAATTTGTTAAAGGGAATAAAATGCTGAAACAGTTTTCTGGTGAATGTGATGGGCTGTATGGGAGTAAACAAACTGTCCATCTATCATGGATACTTTAGCAAAGTTTTCTGCATTGCAGGGGGTTGGACTAGGTGACCCTTGGGGTCCCTTCCAACTCTACAATTCTATGATTCTATGAAGCTAGCTCCAGATAAGATGGAGGTGTTGATGGTCTTCTTAAGTGGTGATTATTTGATTGATCCTTGGTGTTTTTACATGTGTAGAATGTGTCCTTTTATTTAAAATGCATCTCTGGGTTATTTGTGGGGCACAGGAATTCATTCATCTTATTTTCCAAATATAGTCCAGCCCCCCACAAGGTCTGAGGGACAGTGGACCGGCCCCCTGCTGAAAAAGTTTGCTGGTATAGGGCCAGTTGACACTAAGAGCATATTGCATTTCTTTAAGAATATTCAAGCTTGGGGTGGAGATCAATGCTTTTAAATTAGGAAGTTTAACCATACTTGAACTAGACAAGTGTTGGGCGGTGAGAGAGGGATCACAGTAGTTTGGTTTTCTTTAAAAGAAGGGGAAGGGAGTCTGAAGAGACAGCCCAGGCCATTAGTTCATGCTTGTCATCAGCACCGAAGCACAGCTAACATTCTGCATCACGACTTTCCTGAAGTTAAATAGAAGCAACAAGGCAGCTTAATCTTCCACACCTAGCAGATGCACTGACTTTCACTGATGGTTTGTTCACACTGGCCTTCCATTCCCACTGCTTGCCTTGGTCATCTTTCTTACAAGTTTTACAATACTCTGAAGGGGGCCATACATAGGCACGAAATTCAATCTTGCCCCTGCTCAACCCAGAGCAATTACATAGGGAGCCTTAAAACACAAGCACACTAATAATAATAATAATAATAATAATAATAATAATAATAATTCATGCAAATAGATTGATGGATCTGTTGAGCCCAATAGCTCTGGTGGTGTTAACCTAACCTTTCACCCTATCCCTTCGACACCATATAGACCATATTTACTATAATTTTAATCAACTGTCAACGCTTCTTCAGCATCTTGATCCGTGCGAGCTGGGTGACCTTGGCATCTTTACAAGAAACATTCCCCTGCTCCCCACAGACCACAAAATGTGTCTGTTCGCCCTCAGCCCCCTCATTATGGCAGGATATGAAGCAAACATTGTATACGTGCCCATTAGCCATGTTAGAATGAGAGCAAAAAGTGGAGAGACATGCAACCCTAGGGCAATGTTATTTGTGGCTGGAAGGAGAAAGCCAATCAATTTCAACAAATCGGAGTTTTCAAAGGGAAGCTGAGCAAACTATCCATAAAAAGAGCAAATGTGAGAAGTTCTGATTGTTTGCTGCATCATGTATGATAACAATTCTGGTGGGAAGAAGGAATTATAATGAAGTCACAGACCTCCTGTAGCTGCAAAGCCTCGGCTACAATATATAGGAAATGTTTGTGAAGCCAGCTCTGTAATGCCGTCCCTTGAGTCCTCCAACTTCTGTTCTTACCATGAAAAGACCTGGGCGCAGCCATGGATCAGATATACATCCGTTTAAACCTGGTGATGGCTCATAATTCTTCACCAGGAATGAGCCCTAGCACAATTTAAGAATACGTGTGGCCCCTGGAGGACACTGCTGCTGAACTTTCACATTGTTACCATATCAATAGTTTGGCTACACTCAGGAGGTCGTGGTGTGCGAAAACTCCTTCTTCCTGCTGACCAATGTCATATGTCTAACATTTTTAGGCCACACCAGCATTATTCAATGACTGAATGTGCTTTGGTTTATATGGCACAGTGAGAAGCAGCTGTGAACATAGAAACATAAGAAGATGACTTATGCAGATCACTGAAGAGCTGGCTTCGACATTTTTATCTGCCTAAGGCAGGCATCCCCAAACTTCGGCCCTCCAGATGTTTTGGACTACAATTCCCATCTTCCTTGATCACTGGTCCTGTTATCTAGGGATCATGGGAGTTGTAGGCCAAAACATCTGGAGGGCCGCAGTTTGGGGATGCTTGGTCTAAGGCATACATCAGAACATTGTTCAGACTGAGTGGGATCCCAAGCTCAGAAAACAATTTTATATTTCACAAGAGTCAAACAGTGACAGCTAATGGTCATTTGGAAGGGAGCAAGGAGGAATATTACAGAATAATAACTTGTCATTTTTGTACTTGTTAATATACCGTATTTAACTTTCCACATTTCTGTATTATAGTGAAAATATGGTTTGTCGGCCACTTCTCCTCTTTTCTGTTTTGCAGCCACAATTCTTGTGTAATATAAATTGAGCAAACCATTTTCCCTTGAAAGACTGACCTCCATGCATTAGGTGGAATCATCTGCAGGGGGGAAATCCACATCCATAGAGCTCTATATGCACAGGTTTCCCCTCTGCAGATGTTCATCCCTAATGTGGGGGAAGGAACCTGTGCTACCTTGGAGAAAGTGCCACATGGATGGTCCTGTTGCCCCGTGACTATGTGAAGGTGTGTTTGAATGCAACTTAAGATCCTATGCATTCTGTAGGCATGTTCAGGCACTCCTCTGAGCACACAAACACTCAAAGTGTGCACAAGGACAGGGGCACACAAAGGACTGCCCCAACATTGTTGCACCTAGGGTGCCCCCCTCCAGTGCCTGACCTTCTTTGTGCTACACAGGGAAGGTCTGGGGGGGGGGGGGTTCTACTCATGCTCTGTTGGACTCAAGTAGGCTCTTTGCTTTGTCAGGGTCTCCAGAGGAGGGTAGTACACAACACACACAGCACAGGGAAGGTCAGGCACTGAGGAGGGAGCACAATGGGTGCAAGGATGTTGGGAGTGAGGCTGGTGTGTGTACCCCAAGCCTCAACTAGACTTAGAGGGTTTGTGTGTTCATGAGGATGCCTTTTGTCTGCACTAGAACTGGGCTGATTTTTTTTTTACTCAAATATGCAACTAGGAGAACCAATTTGCTGATGAATTCACTGAAAGTTAAAATACTGGATCCTTGTGCATAATTTTAGAAGTCAAATATGAAAACATCAACAAAAGCTTTTTTTTCTTGTTAGCTACACAGTTTAATTGTAGATTTGTTAACAAAAGATTTTGTTAACTTGAATTGGAGAGGAAAAATTCACTTGCTTAGGCTTAGACAGAGTGACATCCTTACTTTGGTTTTGAAACCATTTTTTCTTGATGTGCTGCCGTTACAGGGAATTAAACTAAAATACCTGAAAATGAGTGATAGCTGTAGTTCATTAAATTTCGAAAGCTGAAATCCCATACACACTTACCTGAACTCGATTGGACTTCCTTCTGAGTAGATTTGCATCTCAAATATTACCCTCAAAATAGTGTGTATATTGAGGTTTTGATTATGTGCAAATTTATTTACAATTGGCTTAATTAAAAAACAAAGAATGGAGATGTTGACCACCACTAAGAATATTTGCAATCCTCTCAGGAAACAAACACCTAGAGCCTTCTCTGTGCTATCTTGGCTTCTGTCAAAATCCTTTAGGTATTTTGCCCAAGGTGGAAACACCAATTATGACTCATTGAATTTTACTTTAGTCAGAATTCCAGAGACAACTCTGTTACTTTTTCAAAACAGTGTTTCACGTTCGTGCAGAAAACCATGGACTGTAATGCAAATGGCAGGTGTCTTTCAAACCAAAAGCCAGTCGGCCTGAAATCAGCCGGGGGGGGGGGGGTCTCCATGATGCTAACCTTTTCGTCTTTGCCCTGTGAACTGGAATCTGTCCTGAAGAAACTGAAACAGTAACAGAGACTTAAAAAGGCAAGAACTTTTCAAGTAATTGGCTGCCTTCAGAGAACAGGAACGTCGCCTTTTCACTTTGATGTGCCTCTCCTGCCAGTTCCTATGGATATGGAAGAAAAGGTCACACTCTGCAGAGGAAATGGTTATTTAGAAAACTTTCCCAATCATAAGATAAGATAAGATATCTTTATTGTCATTGTCCCCTTGCGGGAACAACGAAATTACTCGGTTGCTACATCCACTCAGATAAAGCATTCCGCATAATACAAAACCTAATTAAAAACAGTAAATATAATACAAAATAACAAGTAAAATAAGATGACTTCAAAGTCCAGGCTTTCCATTTAAGGCCAAAATTGCTCTAGAGAAGAAACTGTTCCTGAGACGGCTCATTCTTGCCTGCATAGTTCTATATCTCCGTCCCGATGGCAGGAGCTGAAAGAAATGGTGACCAGGGTGCGTTGGATCTCTTGATATGTCTAGTGCTTTTCTATGGCACCTGGTGGTATAGATTTGTTCTAAGGTGGAGAGTGAGCAGCCAATAATGCTCTCTGCTGTTTTAATAATTTTACACAGCCCTGCTCTGTCCTGAGAAGTACAGCTTCCGTACCACACACATAAACCGTACGTGAGCACGCTCTGTATTGCACAGTGATAGAAGGCAAGCAGCAGCTTTTGTGGAAGGTGGTTTTTCCTTTAAATTCTCAAAAAATGCAGTCTCTGCTGCGCCTTCTTGGTTTTCCTGACAAACAGCTGATCTGAATAGTCTGAAACACGTTGGTTTTCCTGACAAACAGCTGATCTGAATAGTCTGTGAATATTTCAAGCATTCTCAATTTGAGTTTATCATTAAATAGAGAACGTATAGAGCTCCAAGAGTTTTCATTTGGGCACTTGTGAATCTGTGGTTTTCTTACCATCACTGGTAACTTTGGGACTGGTTGGTAATCTAAATAAATCCATGGAACCTCCACATTCAGGGGCAGCATGCCTCCGAATACCAGCTGCTGGGGAGCAAAGAGTTGTCTTTGTGCCCTGCTTGGGGGCTTCCTAGAAGGGTCTGACTGGCTAATTTTGGAAATGGAATGCTAAACTAGATAGACTCTTCCTTTTGAGCAATGATAATATAAATGGTAAAATGTTTTGTTTTGGGTTTTTTTTATTAAAAAACACACACACACTTCCCAAGGAAAAGAAAATTATATGCATGGCTTTAAAAAGCAGAATTTGCATCACCATAGCTGTCAAGGTTTCCCTTTTTAAAGGAAATTCCCTCATACTGAATAGGCTTCCTCATGAGAAAAGGGAAAACTTGACAGCTATGTGCATCATTATGACTAGCTCTTAGGAGCCTGCATCTGCCATGTTTTATCTGCTCTGTCTTCTCACAGTTCTCCCTAGGTTGATTATTCTCTCTATAGTGGTGAGGAAGTAACATTCTTCTCCTCTGATCTACCCACTGACTGACCAATGATAATGAGAGTTGTATAGCACCCTAGGTTGCCTGAAAATGAGTCAAGTGCCTTCGAGTTTTAAAGACCAATTACTTCAGCATGCATGAAGTGGGAGCATTCCTGGGAACCAAAGGAAGTGGGGTTTATTTTTAAAATAGCTGTTGTGTATTTTGAAAACATGATGGTGATTCTAAATTCAGTGAGTAGATGTCTGTGATTGATTTAAGAAATTTCCCTTCAGCCTACTGCCAAGCTTAAAGAAAAATGCACCACACAGGATTTGACCTGGACCATCTTGAGGTGGGGAGACTGGGCTGTTTCAAACTGAGAAGCTGCCTTCATCAGATGCTGTTGTCTCTGCCACAGAAAACATTCTAATGATTTATAGCCAAGGGCAGCTTTTGTTGCCAGCCAACTTCTGTGACATTAACAATTAAAACATACAAGCAAGCAAGCACGATTCGCAATCAATTATGCTTTATTGATGATTTTTTAACACATGCCACAGTCCAGCAATCATCAGGCTGTTGCTCAACAGAGCTGTTGCCAACAAAAAACCCGAGCTAATCGAGCAGGGTAATTTGCAGCAGCTTCTGCTCACTTGCAAAACACTTGCTCCGTTAATTGTGATTTCATGCACCACTGACTCCCGTGGCCTAGAGGTAACATTCATGCGATGGAACAGTTACAGCTCTGCAGTACGCATGTGTATGGGTTCGCTTTAAGAGAGTCTGCTGAAATTAATTCTCTAAAGCCCTGTAGACAAGATTTGCAATCAGCTGACAAAATGCCTACACTCTTCCCTGCTTAAATTTGCAGTTGCGTCCGTGGGAGTAAGTCCCTTTGAGATATGGAGGTGCCCACATGAGCCCCATTCCTGTAACAGTCTGACACAGTGCTTGCACAATCACCTTGTGGGGTGGGGATAATAATAATAATAATAAATATCCCGCCCATCTGGCTGGGCTTCCCCAGCCACTCTGGGCGGCTTCCAATAGAAAAATAAAATACAATAACCTGTTAAACATTAAAAGCCTCCCTAAACAGGGCTGCCTTCAGATGTCTTCTAAACATCTGGTAGCTGTTTTTCTCTTTGACATCTGGTGGGAGGGCGTTCCACAGGGCGGGCGCCACTACTGAGAAGGCCCTCTGCCTGGTTCCCTGCAACTTGGCTTCTCGCAACAAGGGAACCGCCAGAAGGCCCTCGGTGCTGGACCTCAGTGTCCAGGCAGAATGATGGGGGTGAAGACGCTCCTTCAGGTATACTGGGCCGAGGCCATTTAGGGCTTTAACGGTCAGCACCAACACTTTGAATTGTGCTTGGAAACATACTGGGAGCCAATGTAGGTCTTTCAAGACCGGTGTTATGTGGTCTTGGCGGCTGCTCCCAGTCACCAGTCTAGCTGCCGCATTCTGGATTAGCTGTAGTTTCTGGGTCACCTTCAAAAGTAGCCCCACGTAGAGCACATTGCAGTAATCCAAGCGGGAGATAACTAGAGCATGCACCACTCTGGCGAGACAGTCCGCGGGCAGATAGGGTCTCAGCCTGCGTACCAGATGGAGCTGATAAACAGCTGCCCTGGACACAGAGTTGACCTGTGCCTCCATGGACAGCTGTGAGTCCAAAATGACTCCCAGGCTGCGCACCTGGTCCTTCAGGGGCACAGTTACCCCATTCAGGACCAGGGAGTCCTCCACACCTGCCCGCCTCCTGTCCCCCACAAACAGTACTTCTTTCTTGTCGGGATTCAACCTCAATCTGTTAGCCACCATCCATCCTCCAACCGCCTCCAGGCACTCACACAGGACCTTCACTGCCTTCACTGGTTCTGATTTGAAAGAGAGGTAGAGCTGGGTATCATCCGCATACTGATGAACACCCAGCCCAAACCCCCTGATGATCTCTCCCAGTGGCTGCATGTAGATGTTAAAAAGCATGGGGGAGAGGACAGAACCCTGAGGCACCCCACAAGTGAGATCCCAGGGGTCTGAACACTCATCCCCCATCACCACCACTTTCTGAACACGGCCCAGGAGGAAGGAGCGGAACCACTGCATGACAGTGCCCCCAGCTCCCAACCCCTCTAGACAGTCCAGAAGGATGTTATGGTCGATGGTGTCAAAAGCCGCTGAGAGATCCAGCAGAACTAGGAAACTGCTCTCACCTTTGTCCCTAGCCCGCCGGAGATCATCAACCAGTGCGACCAAGGCAGTTTCAGTCCCATGATGAGGCCTGAATCCCAAGCTGTACTCTGTTGGGCCATTCTCAGATGCTGCACCCATAGCAGTCTGGCTCAATGCCTGTATATTTTGTTTGAAAGTATCCCTGTTCATTTTCACCACACTGTTCCTGTTGGCTCCTTAGGATTGTATTGCGGAAAATTCATGATGATGCTCGTGTGTCACTGGGAGGATGTTTTTTAAAAAAAATAAATAAATAGATATTTATTAAAGAAGAAGATATGTTAAACAATACAAATTGCCTATACATAACCAATTACAATTCCCTTTTTTTTCTCCCATCCCTCCCTCTCCCACCCTCTAAGGACTTCCCTCAGCTCCCCTCTCTGATTTGTTTATGTCAAATTTGCCAACTCCACATAGCTCATCCGTTTTTCTTGCTGTTGTTCTTTCATTGGGATTTCTTCATTTTTCCATCCTTGTGCTAACAAGACTCTTGCCACTGTTGTAGCATACATAAATAAGTTCTTTATTTTCCTTGGCAGGTCTTGTCCTAGAATCCCTAACAAAAATGCTTCTGGTTTTTTTTTATAAATGTCATTTTAAACTTCTTTTCCAATTCATTATATATCATCTTCCAGAATTTTTTGACTTCTCTACATTCCTACCACATATGATATAAAGTACCTTCTTTTTCTTTACATTTCCAACATATGTTCGACCGGTTTTGTACATTTTTACCATTTTTACTGGTGTAATATGCCATCTATACATCATTTTCATCTACTTTTCCTTCAAAGGAGAACAGTCTGTAAATTTCAAATCTACTTTCCACAGTTTCCCCCAATCCTCAAATTGTATATTATGTCCTATATCTTGCGCCCATTTAATCATAACCAATTTGACCGGGAGGATGTGGTTTTTTCTGCAATGTCTAAATAGTCCATGTGCCTCTGCATCCTTGCAACCAGAGATGGTCAGAGAAGCAACCATTTTGCTGCAAGAGAGGGGTGAGAAAGGCACTCTGCCTTTCCTAGGGGCGGAATGTAATTTGGCCTCCCTACGGAATCCTGGGAGATGAAACTGCCTTGGCAGAGCTGTAGGGAAACCTGGCAGATTCCAATATTGCTCTTTTAAAGGAGCTATGAATATGCAATGTTTCTTGGCCATGGAATGAGCAAATTTCACAGGGAGCAGGACTGCAGGGGGTAACACTGCAGATGCTCCTGAAACAGGGGACACAGAACGAACAAAATTAAGACACTAAAAAGTTAAATAAAACTGCTTAATACTTTTCATATAAAAGTGTTGGGGGGTTGCTTTGGTCTTTAAAATGCAGGAAAACGGAAGAAATGAACAGATGTCTAAGTAAGGAGCAGAATGAGCCATCATAGTCAGACACATTCAATTGTTACAGTGGGAAGTGCCTCCCGTTCAGGGTCCCATTTCATAGAATCATAGAGTTGGAAGAGACCACAAGGGCCATCCAGTCCAACCCCCTGCCAAGCAGGAAACACCATCAAAGCATTCTTGACATATGGCTGTCAAGCCTCTGCTTAAAGACCTCCAAAGAAGGAGACTCCACCACACTTCTTGGTAGCAAATTCCACTGCCGAACAGCTCTTACTGTCAGGAAGTTCTTCCTAATGTTTAGGTGGAATTTTCTTTCTTGAAGTTTGAATCCGTTGCTCCGTGTCCGCTTCTCTGGAGCAGCAGAAAACAATCTTTCTCCCTCCTCTATATATGACATCCTTTTATATATTTGAACATGGCTATCATATCACCCCTTAACCTTCTCTTCTCCAGGCTAAACATACCCAGCTCCCTAAGTCGTTCCTCGTAAGGCATCGTTTCCAGGCCTTTGACCATTTTGGTTGCCCTCCTCTGGACACGTTCCAGCTTGTCAGTATCCTTCTTGAACTGTGGTGCCCAGAACTGGACATTTGCTCTGTTCCCTTCCCCTGCTCCCCTTGTTTTCTGCACCTGCCCCAACGGTTAGTCAGCATTCCATGGCTACTGGGCATGCTCAGTACTTTGGGGGCTATGTGTGGCATTCAGTGCCCAGACATCAGAAACAGAGGAGATGGTATAAGGATAGAAATTTGGAAGCAATGTGCAAACCAGTGCTCTGTCTACTTTATTTAGGCTTTCATAAAAATGCAAAATGCATTCGTGAGATCCATATGATCTACTTTAAGTGGGTATAGTTTGATATTCTGTAAGAAAAATAACCAACTCCCCCACTAGAAGTATAGGAAAGCTTATAAAAATGTTGTTGGTTTTGGTTTTGGTTTTTTAAAACCCATTAGAATTGGAAGTCCTGGAAGACACAGAAGTTCCAGGCAGCAGAATACACCCATTGAAATCAATGGGCAAAATGAAATGAATGTACTTCAAATACAGTAAATGGAAAATGAAACAGATTAAACTTTTAAAGTGAAAGTGAACAGATAAATGAAATGGACTCTCTTGCTTACTTTTTAAATTTGATCTCCAGAAAATGTACCACAATAGGGCACTGAAAGGATCTTTTGAGAAACACTCTAGGCTTCTTTCCTGGCATTCCTGAAGATGCTAGTTTTTGTTTTATTTTTTATGGGGGAGCAATCAACCATATGAAAAACTGCAGTCAAGCAATATTGCCACCTGATGGATGACTTGTTTTGAAAGTCCGTAAACCCATTTTTAAAAATAAAAAAAACCTGATGATAAATAACATGATTTGCTCTGTTTGGATACACTAACATTTAATGTGCAGCAGCCTGGTGTTGTCACTCATCTGTCTTGGGAGACAATTCAAGGCCTTTGGCAGAAATGCCACCAGAAACCATACCTGCCAAGTCCCCCGCTGAAAAATTCGGGATCAGCAGCGGCGCGTCACCGGAAGTTGCGTAGAAGCAACTTCCGGGGCCCCTCTTCCCATGTGTGGGCACCAGAAATCGGGCAGAGCGGCACCGGAAGTCGCTTCTACGCATGCCCAGCAGCCATCTTGGTGGTGGCCGCATGGTGGTGGCCATCTTGATGGTGGCCACATGGCAGTGGCCATCTTGGTGACAGCCGCCGGGCATGCGTAGAAGCGACTTCCAGTGCCGCTCTGCCCGATTTCCTGTGCCCACACATGGGAAAAGCAGCACCCAAAATTGAGGTTCCCTGGCAGGTAGGAAATCCAGGGGATTTCTGGGATTTTTCTCCATTCGGGGGTTTCCCGCGAAAAATGGGATACTTGGCAGTTAAGCTCCTTCTGCTGCACTGGTGTGATTTGACTTGTGCCTTTTATACTTTAGAGTCTGTCAAATAATAATTAGATCCTGGGAGAGCAAGTCACACTGCAAATGGACAGAAATGGCTTCAGAACAACAGCCAAGTCAATTTCTAGCCCTGATCAGGTGATCCCAGAAGCAATGCAAGGAAAGCAGCTGTCGAAATGTTGCAAACATCCATGCCTAGTTTCAAATGCTGAGAAAAGGAGGCAACACGTCGACCAGTTCTTGGGCAAAATATAACTGTTTTAATCTGTAGTTAACCATAAACCAGACAGTGATCCAGGGTAATCATCTGTTTCGGTTAACACACATGAACAATCCTTTTGCTAAGGCGTTGTTGTTTTACTGCAGATTTATTGATGATCTGTTTTTTCTGTTTGAAAATGAGACTGAGTTTATTAGCTTTACTAATTGGTTGAATTCGTTGCATTCCTCTTTATCTTTTTCTGGACACCACAGCACTGAATCATGTGTGTTTTTGGATGTGGAGGTCTTTAAACATAAACAACAATTAGTGGTGAGGCCCCACAAGAAACCCACAGACTGTAATTCACTTTTGCACTCTTCCTCATTTCACCCTAAACGCCTTAAAGACAATTTACCATATGGTTTATTTTTACGGCTAAAGAGAAATTCCTCATGCCATGAGGACTTTTCTGGAAATGCTGATTCATTAGCTACCTTATTACAGGCTAGAGGTTATCCACCTGACGTGATTGAGAAGGCTAGAGTCAAATCTGGTGCGAAACAACGCTCTACTCTTTTACACCGGCCTGCCCCACCCGAGCCTTCTAACAGAGTTACAGCTTCATTAGAGTATTCACCTTATACTGACAAAATCATTAAGTTGATACGGAAACACGGGCACATCCTTTGGAATGTGCCAGGTTGCTCGGATTTCCCTTTGATAGGGCTCAAACGGACTAATTGTCTTAAGAACTTATTAGTGCATACAGATGTTAACAGACTATCTTGCACCCGTATCTCTGGGGGTCCTGTGGGTCATTTTAGATGTGGGAGGTGTCCCGCTTGTCCTCTGGCCTTGCAAACTAAGGTGATTTATAATGAAAAGACTAAATTCAAGTTTGTTATTAACCATTTCAGCACATGCCAAACTAAAGAGGTAGTATATTTAATCAGATGCCCATGTAACTTATTTTATATAGGTTCAACTACTCGGGCTGTGGGAATATGAATTGGTGAACACCGATCCCGCATTAGGAATGCAGTCCTGGAAGCACCCCTGGTTGAGCATTTTTCAGCCAACAATCATTCAGACTCGGACTTGCTGTATACTGTGTTGTGGATTAATAGGAGGAAGGGGAATGCTAAACGAGATTGTGTTAGATTATTAAAACAGAAAGAATCACAGTTTATTTTTATGTTTAAAACGCTCCGTCCAGAAGGATTGAACTCTGAGTTTGATTTGAGTTGTTTCATTTAATTAGATTACTTTCAGGATCTTGAGGTGCATGTGACTTTAAAATTTCATTAGCCTTGGTTGACTAGGGTGTGACCTGTGGTGTTATTGTATATTAAGCCCTTTATTCCTTGCGTCAGGTAGCAGGGGTTACGTATGAGTATGACTCCTGTTCCGCAGAGTACACGAAAGTACTAGGTATGTTGTATTTTTGTTTTATTGTTGCATCTTCCTGTATTTTTGCATTGTGAAAATAATATGGACTGTATAGATTCGTGTCCATGCCGGCTATTGACCTGATTATAATGTATGATTTAATAGTATGCATGACATGATTATTGACTTATATTTATTTGATTTATTTTAGTTATAAAACAGAAGAAGCATTAACCGAAACAGATGATTACCCTGGATCACTGTCTGGTTTATGGTTAACTACAGATTAAAACAGTTATATTTTGCCCAAGAACTGGTTGACGTGTTGCCTCCTTTTCCTCAGCATTTTGTCTTTAATTTGCAACACAGGGGTTGTTTTATCAGCATTAGTTTCAAATGCTAGCATTTTGCAGTGGTGGTTGTGAGAATATGGGGGAAATCATTTAAATGACAAAAACTAGTTTTATTTTGTATGGCAAAATGAATATATTCAGATTCATGATTTGCATGATTAATTCCAACTAGAATTTTATTACCTTTGTACAGAATTTAGATTTAACTCCTCATTCCCTGTATATGTACATTCCTGTCTCTAAGATATTTTCTACAAAATAACTTTCATTGAATTCAGCGGATTTTTGTCTAAACAAACTAAACTTAAAGGAAAAGAAATTATGTAATATCCAGGGCTTTCAATACTCCTCCCTTTGTTGAGATGTCATTGAAATTCATATCCAAGCACCAGGAATTTGTGTTCTGTTGGTATCTCTTATCCTTTGGAGACATCCTCCTTGCTAACCTTGGAGACTGTGCACTGACAGTGGTTAAATTAAAAAGCACATGAAATAACAAAAGCAGATTTCCAGTGGTGAACAGTGAAGGCACTTTTTGCAGCACAGATATCACTTTTTGTCCATGAAGGCAAAACTCTGGACTTCTTAGATGTGCTACAGTTGAGGCTGTTTGTCAATAGAAAAAGTGTCTTGACTATTTTACAGGAGTTCCTACCAATTTAAAGCCTGCAGATCTCCCTCCTTTGCCTCACAATCACATGGGTGGGAAGGAGAAGAAAACTACAGCAACAAACAACCTTGTTTCTCCTTCTTTTGGTGTTAAATTTTAATTTTCTCTCCTTTAAATTTCTTAGCACTCTCTTTTAAATAATGCTAAGTGTTTCTAAATTATACATAGGCCTGCAAGTGCCATCATTATAAATTCTGCTTTAAGGAAATAGGTAAGTACGGCCATGCATTATTAAAGTGCCCTATATAAATATTACCATACTTGATTTACTTTGAGGGCTAACACACCCAACCTTGCAATTTAATGAAATAGGATCAAGGACAAAAAACAACAACCAAGCCCCCCCCCAACAGACATACCTCATCCAGAATATATATATTGTGTGTGTAAGTGCCTAAGCTTGCTTCTAGCATGATCAGGGGCACAATCTACTAGACAGGGGTGCTATGCAACTAGCGAGGAGCTGGTATCAGTCCCACCAGAGTGGACAGAATGAGAAGCTGGATCCGGGGGAACCCTAGAGAACAAAAATGTAAGAATAGTCCTCCTGCTTGTGACCCAGGCTCAAGCTCAACACAGAAACGTAAGAGTCCTACTGGAGCAGACAAAAGCCCTCTCAAGTCCAGCATTCTGTTTCCATAGTGACCAACCCAATGCCAATGATGATGATGCTTTTTTTCAGAAAAGTGGAACTCAAAATGACTTTACACCAGGGCATGAGCACAATAGCCCTCTCCCTCCAATTCCCTCCTCTTCAGAGGTGTCCTGTCTCAGATATTAGAGGCACTATATAGCCATCATGACTAACAACCACTTTTACCCTCCATGAATTTGTCAAATCCCATTTTAAAGCCATCTAAGTCAGTGGCCACCACTAAATCTCCCGGGAGCAAATGCTTTTGTTCAACTGGGCACTGTGTGCAGAAGTGCTTCCTTTTGTCTGTTCTTAATCAGACATTCATCTTCACTGCCTGACCCTGGGTTCAAGTATTATGAGAAAAAAAGAGTGAGTCTTCTCTCTGTCCACTTTCTCCATATCATTTCTAGGTCCACAATATTGTTTTTGAGTTGCACATCCTGTTTCCCACAGCAGTCAGCCAAAGCAACTCTGGACAGTCAGTATTTTTCAGGAGGGAATATATGCACATGTCGGGAAATTAAAGGTTGTGCAATTAAAGCAGATCAAAGTGCCCTATCACACTAGTAAGAAAGATCCACTTTCAACTTTACATGCACAGGAGCTACTGGCCAATGAGGCACTCAAAGAAACAGGTCATTAAGCATGTCAGCAAGTACTTCTTGAGGCAGGGCAGTCTCGAGCAGGTCGGGCGCCCTGGCGCTGAGGGGCGGAGATCGCTCCGGCGCCCCCGCCCTCGCAGGGTGCAGCATGGTTTCCGCACGGCTTCGCCACGCGGCGCCCTGCCTACCGGCTTGGTGCCCTGGCGCACCGCGCCACCGGGGGTCTACCTAGAGCTGGCCCTGTCTTGAGGGGAGAAACAGGACTGAAAGGATTGGACACTTCCTGCCAGACAACTCCTCTTTGATTTAAGACAGGGCTAAACCCTAGTTTGGGGACCTGCTGTACCCTGTCCCCCCCAGCCAATTTTTATATTTCTTCAAAACCCTACAAATGTTGAGGGCAGTGGCAAAAAAAAGGTAGATGCAATGCTTGGATAGACAGAGTCCACTGACCGGATGCAATGCAAGTCAACTGCTCCCTAGTTCTCAGCTGATCCTCCTTCCTCAGCTCTGTGTGTGTGTGTGTGTGTGTGTGTGTGTGTGTGTGTGTGTGTGTGAGAGAGAGAGAGAGAGAGAGAGAGAGAGAGAGAGAGAGAGAGAGAGAGAGAGAGAGAGACCACCAGGCCCATACAGAGCTTGTCTGAGGTGCAGGGCAGATCTGTACAGGCCTGCCTATCGCTGGCATGTTGATCAAAGTGCTCACCCCTAAAAAGGCTAGCCACCCCTAATTTCAGCCCTAGGCCCCAAAAAGGTTAGCCACCCCTAATTTCAGCAATATATGGTGTCTATGTGGGGTTTTTCCTTGGAGAGCATGGTTGAAGAGTGTCTTTGGGCAAACTATGGGGATTCTGAAGAGGAACAAGAGTAGGATTTGTGACAAGGACAATGAACCCACTCTTCCCTTCCCTACACCCATGTTTATGTGCCCAGGCAGAACAGTGAACCAGAAAGGCACTTACCCAGTTATGTAGCCAGGAAGGGTAAAGCAGGTGTCTTGATTGATGCCACACTAACATGTGGTTGAAACTGTCAGACCTGGCAACTCTGGTCATTGGTTAGTCAGCGTATATTGGTCCATGTGCATCACATTTGTACTGCCCAGTATTCGGGTACAGGGGGCTTTTATTTTTCCTGAGCTCTCCTTTTCCATAGCTAAATCTTCTTTGTGCTAACAGATCACTCTCATTGCATTGTGACATAAGGACAGAGGCCCATTTCATAAAATGCAAGAGATTCACATGTATCATTGTGTGCACAATCATCGCCTACACTCATCACATCACTGCCTGCCCCCATGTGCTTTTTTTTTTTTTTTGAGTGGGAAGAGTTATGTGAACTTGGCTATCTCTGCAAAGCCCTCGTGCCACATGTTCAGGAGCTGTGAGATGAAGGGCTTGGGTGCATGGTTACTCCTACACCACAGAACATGTTTTCAGAGTCCTCTGAAACCTTAAGGACCAGATCAGTATGTGTTCAGTGGGGGAAAGCCATCATGAGTCTTATTTTAGGCTTTTCTAACCATTTTTCATTTCTCTAGAGACTTGATGGAAGATCTGGCCAGCTTGTGCCTCCCTCGCCCATGGGATGGCATTTCATATTGCCACACGATGCGCTGGAAGGAATGAAGGTCACTAGCACCCCTACAGATGCTTCTTAGAGCTGTCAGAACAGGACCAACAAAGATGTTTGCAAAGCTCCATGTGCTTGCGCTGGCTTTATTTTCCAAAGGAGGCTTCCTTTCTCTAGGTGACCACAACTTTATGAGGAAAGAGATTAAGATTGAAGGAGACCTGGTTTTGGGTGGTCTGTTCCCTATTAAGGAAAAGGGCAGTGGAGCCGAAGAATGTGGGAGAATCAATGAAGACCGAGGCATCCAGCGTTTGGAGGCAATGTTGTTTGCAATTGATGAGATCAACAGAGACAGCTCCTTGCTCCCAGGAATTAAGCTTGGAGTTCACATTTTGGACACTTGCTCCCGGGACACGTATGCATTAGAACAGTCCCTGGAATTTGTCAAGGCTTCTTTGACTAAAGTGGATGAAGCCGAGTATATGTGTCCTGATGGGTCATACGCGATTCAAGAAAACATCCCACTACTCATTGCGGGAGTCATTGGAGGTTCTTACAGCAGCGTCTCCATACAGGTGAGATATCTTAACTCTTAAGAACAAGTCATCCATCTCAATGTCCTTTTACCTACTCTACGGAATCCAAGGGGGAAACACTCATGGGCCCATGTGGGTCACGCTACCCAGCTGAGGTTCACACCAAAAGGAGCTGGAAAGTGTAGCAGCTCCTGTCAGGCAGAGCCACCTGAATTGCACTCAGCTAGCAGGCAGAAGAGGACTGCTGGATAACCAGGGCTGCAAAGGATGGGTGGTGTGTGGCTTTGGGTATAAAAGGGCAGGGAAACCACACGAGTGAAAGGGAGTTTCAGAGACTTGCTGATGAATATTGGTGATCATCATTTGACCACAGAGGATAACCCTGAAGCATGATGTTCACTGGCAAGAGCAGGAGGTCATCTCCTTTCCTTCTCTAGCTTGATGCCAGAATTAGGACTAGTGGGAAGAGAGGGCATTCTCCTTCCAAAAGCCCAGGGATTGCCTTCACATTGCATGTGGTGGGCCAAGCTGCGTTCAATTCTGTTATGGATGACTTTGACATAAGAATACTGAGTTCAGTTTGGAAATATCTTCTCTAGTCAAACTTGGATCAATGTGAGATGTTGTGTTTACCCTAACAGGCTCTCAGGCAGACTCTTGATAAAAAAAAATCCTGCACTTGAGAACATGGTGAGCCACTGTCAATCAGAGTTGGCAATACTGGGCTAAGGATGGGCCAATGATCTGATTCAGTATGGGGTCACCTCTGGCCTGGAGACCAAATGTCACCCTCCTGGCCTCTCTATTTGGTCCTCTCCCCAAGAGACACCCCTCACTCACTTGGCTCTTTGAGCTCTTTTGCCTGGCTGGAACATGTCCTTTAACTGAGACGATGCTTGCCTGGTTACCAGTTGCTGTGGAAAGCAGCTCTGTGGTGTTTAAATTTGCCCTCATTCATTGAGTCTTAAACCAACACAGTTCTGCTCACCTGCAGGCCCTCTGATGTCCTTCCCGCATAAACAGCTAGATGTAAACAGAGCCAAGGCTGGAAGTGATGGAGGAACACTGCTATCCCAGAGATGTATTGAAATGGGACAATTCTGCTGGTGGAGAGCGCCATGGAGAGCCATGGAGGTAGTGCCTGACAGGGAAGAATAAGGGTGCACTATGCTCCATTTCCCCTCACCCCACCCTACACAGGCTATTTGAGAAGACTCTCAAAGAAGGGCCCACTTCAGCTAGATCTTCAAGGTGGACTCTAACTGTTTCCAGACAAAGGGAGGCTTGGGGAGAATAAGTTGCTCCTCTCCAAGAATGTCTGGGTGCTCTGGAGCTGTAAGCAGACTTTTGTTCTCAAAGAATTGTGAGTTTTGGACTCAGTCTAGGGCGCATGGACCTTGCAATATGGAATAATGAAACTTACAAATATATTGGTTTCCTCTTCTAGTGAAACTGGCATAAATCACTTGTACAGTATAATAGTGCCCACCTTAGAATCAAAGAAATGGCATTAAGGAATGTAGACCTTTGGGGTCATCTCATCAAGTTTCCACGGCTAACAGAAGGCTCAGAGCACTGTAGTACATTGTCCGGTTCCAAATGCTCAGGCTCTCCTTCATAACTTGAAATTATAAAAGTGTAACAAATAATGCATTTTTTTCAATATATTTTTATTTTTTCCATAACAAAAGAAATACATTTAATGCACATACATTACATTCTACAAATCAATACCGAGCCTGTGACTTCCCTCCTTCTCTATTATTGGTTTTGAAATCCATACTCAATTTACTGCTTTCCTAAGTTCGTCTCTAGCCTTTGTTTCTTTGTACCAGCTATATGTGTTTACAAGCTTCTGACTCAAGCAGACCCTCCTGAGATCAATAGCAAATGGCCTCAGTGCTAGAATGCAGGATTAGGGTCCAGTTGAAAAGATTTTTTTCTGGAAAAGAAATAACAGCTGTGGATCTGAAAGTTTGCTCAAGCACTTGAAACTCAAACTGGGGACAAGGTGACAAAGAACTTAACTGGACAATGCATGTAGTAGTAGTAGTACCACCCTGCCCATCTGGGGCACAAATCCTTAAATCACAGTTACTACCCTGTTTCCCCAAAAATAAGACATACCCACAAAATAAGCCATAACAGGATTTCTAAGCATTTGTGCAATATAAGCCATACCCCAAAAATAAGACATAGTGATATGTGCCTTTCTGGTGGGCGCCAAGGAAGAGGCGAGGCTGGACGCGTAATAAAAAATAAGACATCCCCTGAAAATAAGCCATAGTGTGTCTTCTTGAGGAAAAATAAATATAAGACAGTGTCTTGTTTTCGGGGAAACACGGTAATAGGAACAGCAGGAATGAATTCCTTTGTCTAATCAGGTCTGTCTCCTCCAGTAACCATAAAAGGTGTTTCCTAACCAGCCACCTAAAACTGTATGGAGAGTTGGGGCCAGATGCACCTCAATGGAAGTTGCACATGCCGGGCACCACCACGGATGTGTCCCTTTTAGTCACTCTGCTACAGTACATCTCTGCTCTAGTGGCATGGTCCTTCCACATGTAAATATCTGTTGAACCTTTTAGCTCTATTTGGGCTTTCAGTTCCCTCACATGATGAGAATTGCCTGAGGGTGAGCAAGGCCTTGCTGCCTAGGCCCAGCCGGTCCACAGTATCTCAATGCCCAGCCCCACCATCACCCATGCATTGAAGGGGAAACAGAAGGGAGCCTGTTGTACTCAGGAAGCTGCTCCACGTAATTTTGAACCATGGCATGTTCCTGCTGTGGGCATTGACCTTCCAGAATATGTAGGGTGGCAAAGCCTAGAATGGCAGCATGAGGGAGCACTGAATGCCCAAAGAGAGTTTAAGAGTCTTAAATAGACACTCCTAAATTAGAAATCAATAGGTGACAGAGTTGATGGGCATTAGAGCTGAAGGCTCCTGGATCAGGCAATTGTGTGGCAATATGCCCTCCTTCCCCAGAATAAAGACTCATGACACCGGGATTAAGATTTAATTAATTGGGTGGTTAAGGCCACAACTTTATTAATTATGCATGTAGAGCGGAATTGGCTTAGGCGTTGGAACCTACCAGACTATATAAAAATGGTGAGAAAGAGCGAGCAGAAAAGCAGAGAGCAAAAAGGGGTAGAAAAGGCAGAGGAATGAATTGTTCGCTCTGGCGAACAGGGGACGAAAGAGGAAGCTTTTCCCGCCTGCGAAGCCCCTTAAAAGATGTGACCCTGCCCCGACCAACCTCATTGGCTGGTCAGGGGGGGTGACGCAGGCGGGAACATGCCATCACGTAGGGGCTGAGCTCGCAGCCCCTACGCGATAGTACAGTCGGGCAGCCCACAACCCCACCTCCGGCGCAGGCGCGGAAGTGGCTTTCCCTCCAGCACCTGATGCATGGGCTTGCTGTGGTGCTTTGAAGTCCCAAGTTCAGGACTTCAAAGCACCTGTGATGTCAGGCAACTGACAGGTGGGCAGTCAAACTGGGTGCACAAAGTCAAAAGAGTTCCCTATGCCTGACATAGGGGATGTCAGGGCTAGTTCAGCTGCAGGTCAGCACTGAGACTCAGAGATGAGCAATAAAGGTGATTCTTTATTCAAGGAAATGGAATTCAAACAGAAAATCCTATGGGTAAGAATGGCCCTGGTAAAGCAGTTGCCAGAACTGACCATCTGAGCCTCCCACTTCCACCTGTCTCCTCCCCCGCCTGGCTCTTTCCCCTGCAATCTTAAACTCCATTGGGTGGAGGGGGGGCTGTGCTCCCTGTGCTCTTTCACCTGTCAGCACCCCACCATTTCATCCCCTGACCTGTCTTCCACGCCCCACCTCTTCTCCCCTGGCTCTGATCCTCTTCTGAGGCTTCCACAGGGGGTTCTCCCAGGGATGTACCCTCACATCAAAACCTCACACTTCCACACATTGGAAGTTTTAGGTGTATGCACATCCGAAGAACTCCCTGCTTCTCTGCCGCAAATGGAATGTATGAAATTGACTTGCCCTGAGCTAGGTCAGTGGTCTATCTAGCCAACACTCTCCAAGGTCTCAGGCAAAGAAAGCCTTCCTCCTTGTATTGTTAAAATCCTTTAACTGCCGGCTGAAGCAGGGTCTTTCTGTGTGCAGAACAGAAGCTCTCCCATTAAGCCATTCACTCTCTCATTTCGTGTTCTGTTGAGGGTGGGGGTGGCTTGCTTTCATTAATCCGTCACCATCATTGTTCCAAAACTGCCTGTCAAAGAGAACAAAGGGAATCAGGGGCATCATATTGCTTAAATATGGGCGGTGCGTGAAGTAAGTTTGAAGCCACCTTCTCTTGAATATCCTTATGAAAATCAGGAGGAAGGCTCCACAGGTTCATAGCTCACCCTCACTGCATGTTTCATGAGAAACATTGTGAAAGCAGAGTGATAATGTGTGCTGAGCTGAGCTATTCCAACAAGGAGCACCTCCGTTTCTGCCTTTGTTGTAATTGGCAGCAATATTTACAATGCCCTGCAAATTCTGTCTGGACAGCTGTCAGTCCCATCCTTTCCTTCCCCTGCCAGATTCTTGCTTCCCTCATCATCTCCCCCACCCCCCAAAAAGGTAAATAAGCAATGAGCATCTTGACAAACACAGTCAATAGTAAAAAAAAAAATCTAAAGAGCATAATCTGGAGCCAATTAAAATCATGTGAATTTGAAAGAGAGATGGCAGCAACAGTTTGCCTAGAAAGACCAGTGGAGGAATAGCACTGTGTGAATTTAGCTTTGCTAGAGAAGGAAGAATATCATTCTTCTCATGCATCCCTCATTCCTGAGCTCTTCTAATGTAATTCCATTTAATTAGCTGTGCTTTCCTTCCAGATTTTTCATGTCATTTCATTTTGGATGCAATTTGGATTCTCCCAGTCTGGTTTAGTAACAATTTCTAAATAGGATTTGATTAATATAGTTCACACTTTTCAGTATCTTCTAACTATCCAACCATGTAGGCATCTCCACCACCTTAGAAGGTATTCCAGTATTCTGAGGTCTAATTGGTCATATAAACAGTATCGCTTCTCAGTTCTATAGACTCAACAGCTCCATAAAAGCTGGACACCACAGGACACAGCCAGCCAGCCAGCCCTTCTGGCTCCATAATCAGAGCCTGGCTCCAAATGAAACCAGCATATAGGGTATCAAGAAACGGCCAAAGACATAGTCTGAAGTACACTTTCCCAACTTGGTGCTCTCCAGAGGTTTGAACCTCCCAGCCGCCCTAGCTGACATTACCAATGTTCAAAGATGCCGGGAGTTGTAATCCAAACCATCCAGAGAGCACCAGATTAGAGAACAATGGTGAAGGCACCAACAGAAATAACATTCTAATGGCAAGAGCTGTTTGACAGTACAGACATAGCTCTTGGTCACAGTATGTTACCTGAACCGCCAGACACGGCTTGGATAGCCCTTGGATGGAGAGCAGTTCAGAAGTATTGTGAAGAGCTGTTGGACAGTGGAAAGGTCTCCCTCGGGGGAGGGGGGAATGCTCCTTCCTTGGAGGTCTTTAAGCAGAGGTTGGATGGCCATCTGTCAGGGATGGGGTTGGACATGACCGGCAGGGATCTTTGGGCATATCCTCCAGGTTCTGCCCAGGCTGTGATCCACCACCTGAGCGCCCTTTCTTTTCATCCTTCAACTTATGCCAGAGAACCAAGCCTCAGGCAAGATGTGTGACTTAAATCACCAAATTCCTGGGGGAGAGAACAAACAGCAGACAAATGTTCAGACTGAGCTGGTCCAGGTAGAACCCCTCTCCCCCCCCCCTTTCTCCCTGATGTCATGTGCTCTGCTGGGCCTGCTCTTTTAACATCTACACTTTCATAGAATTGTAGAGTTGGAAGAGACCTTGAGGGTCATCTCGTCCAACCCCCTGCAATGCAGGAATCTCAACTAGATCATACACAACAGATGGCCACCCAACCTCTGCTTAAAAACCTCCAAGGAAGGAGAATCCACCACCTCCCAAGGGAGATCGTTCCACTGTTGAGCAGCGCTGACTGTCAGAAAGCTCTCCCTGATGTTTAGTCAGAATCTCATTTCTTTTAACTTGGAGCCATTGGTTCGGGCCCAGCCTCCAGAGCAGAAGAAAGCATTTGATATCCGGGTGAACAGCAGGTCAGCTATCCATGTCACCAGGAATCCCTCCATCCACAACTGGGGTCCCAATCACATGGGAGAGCCTGTGCCTGAGCAGATGTTCTTAGCAGATCCCCTCCAGGAAGCCCCTGTGATGTGTGGCTGCCGGGGTCCAGGATCTGCCCATGAGCGCTACATACAGAGGACAGCATGGAAATGGTCAGGGTTCCCTAGGCATCTGAGAACACTTTCACAAATAAAATTAGAGCAACTGCTACATGACCTGACCAAGTTTGATTTTAGAGGGTTTAAAGGTGGAAATTGTCCAGTGCCAGAGAAGCCAAGGCCAGAGCAGGGAATCATCCACATGTTACTGCAGGCCCCCTCCCTGTGGGCAGAACCTGCAGGTTGTCTGAGAGCACGGTAAAGGTAAAGGTACCCTAACCATTAGGTCCAGTCGTGACCGACTCTGGGGTTGTGCGCTCATCTCGCATTATTGGCCGAGGGAGCCGGCGTATAGCTTCCAGGTCATATGGCCAGCATGACAAAGCCGCTTCTGGCGAACCAGAGCAGCACACGGAAACAGTGTTTACCTTCCCACTGTAGCAGTCCCTATTTATCTACTTGCACTTTGATGTGCTTTCGAACTGCTAGGTTGGCAGGAGCTGGGACCAAGCAACGGGAGCTCATCCCGTCGCAGGGATTCGAAGCGCTGACCTTCTGATCAGCAAGCCCTAGGCTCTGTGGTTTAACCCACAGCGCCACCTGCAGTCTTTGCAAAATACAGGGCTATGTCCGTGGCAGGAGGGCATGGGGGGGTATACCGTCCATGTTCCTCCGCAGATTGGCAATGCTGTAAAGTTGGCATAAACAAGGTGCAAATCAGGGGCCTCCTTTGGAAGGAAAGTGCCTCCGCTCTGACTGTTCTGCTTTGCTAATCAAGTCATAAGAGGCTTTAAGGCACTGCCTTCCTGGGGTGCTATAATAGCAGATAATGAATATTTAGCTAGATTTTTACAGTTTAATATCCAAGATGGCTGGCAGGCAATAACTCTGAACAGGCACAGTTTCATTTTTCAGCGTTATTTTTTCTTTTTTTCTTTTTCCCTGCAGGCACCAATGTGGTTAGAGAATCTGTTTTAAGCAAATGCAATAAAATCTTCTTAGGATATCCCAGTGATGCAATTAACAGATTTAGCTCTCAAATTTCCATGAATGCACTGTATAATTTTAATATCTATTGACTGGGGCCTGAGTAAATAACTCGGTGACTTCTCAGACTACCTCTTTACAGCTTCTTGGATAAAATGTCAAAAATGTTGCTCACTTGATGATAGTAAGTTTGAGTAGCTGATTTGCCTGCAGGAAAAAGCCAGCACAGATAAAACTCTAGAAAGTAACCTTTCAGGTGCCCTCAAACATAATAAACTTCCATGGAGCTAGCTGCTTTGTACATTCAAACCTGGCCGACATCTACATCAGAATGTGGTGGCAGAATCCTAGGATATATTGTTTTAGAAAACAGGTAGCAGATACCATTTAAAAATATATATTTCCTGGGGGGGGGACACCCCAAACCCTGCAAGGAGAGATTTTCATCATATATTCCCTCTACTACATCTGAAACCAATCTGTGTAAAACTGTCATCATCTGCCATGTGGGGGCAGATCCACCCTATATATTTAAAGCACATTCAATATTCAAAGTGTGTGACTTCCCCAAACTAAACCTTGGAGCTGTAGTTTGTTAAGAATGCCAGAAATCGTAGCTTTGTGAGGTTCCCAGGATTTAGGGAGGAAGTCGTGGACTTTAAGTGTATGTTGAATGTGCTTTAAACGAATGCTCTGGATCTGCCCCCTGCTCATGGCTGCAATGGGGTCTTATGGGCTAATATGTCTGTTCTTCTTCCTAGGTTGCAAACTTGCTCCGGCTTTTCCAGATTCCTCAGATAAGCTATGCCTCGACCAGTGCCAAGCTGAGTGACAAGTCTCGCTATGACTACTTTGCACGGACCGTGCCCCCTGACTTCTATCAAGCCAAAGCAATGGCTGAGATCCTACGGTTCTTTAACTGGACTTATGTGTCAACCGTCGCTTCCGAAGGAGACTATGGCGAAACGGGCATTGAAGCATTTGAGCAAGAGGCACGCCTCCGAAATATATGCATTGCCACCTCCGAGAAGGTTGGCCGCTCCAATATTCGGAAGTCCTATGACAGCGTCATCAGAGAGCTGCTCCAGAAACCCAATGCCAAGGTGGTCGTCCTCTTCATGCGCAGCGATGACTCGCGGGAGCTCATTGCTGCAGCCAACCGATTCAACGTTTCCTTCACGTGGGTGGCCAGTGACGGGTGGGGAGCACAGGAAAGCGTTGTGAAGGGCAATGAGCATGTCGCCTACGGCGCAATAACTCTCGAGCTTGCTTCTCATCCAGTTAAAGAATTCGATCGGCACTTCCAAAGCCTCACCCCTTACACTAACCATCGCAACCCCTGGTTCAAGGACTTTTGGGAGCAGAAATTTCAGTGCAGCCTTCAGAACAGGAAACCACACAGAAAAACGTGTGACAAGCATTTATCTATCAACAGTTCCAACTACGAACAAGAGTCCAAGATCATGTTTGTGGTGAACGCGGTATATGCAATGGCGCACGCCCTGCATAAAATGCAACGGACCATGTGTCCAAACACAACCAAACTCTGTGATGCCATGAAGCATTTGGATGGCAAGAAGCTCTACAAAGACTACCTGCTGAAAGTCAACTTTACAGGTAAAATGATTAACAACACTCCTCTGGTGAGGGCACTACAAAAATGTTGCTGGAACGGGAAAGCATCTGACCCCGACATTGTTGCTTGTAGTTGAGGAAGATGGGCAGAAGGGAAGCTGGGGATTTATCCCGCACTCAAATTTCAATCTGAATGGGATCAGATGTTCAGTAATAGTAAAAAGCACTCCGCTCTTTTTTGCGGGGGTAAGGGTTTAGGAACCTTGCCACGGTTCATTTCTGAGCCTGATTTGGAAAAACATTGTCACCATCTCTATTCTTGAGTGGTTTGTGATTCAGTAAAAATAGCTTGTATGGCAATAAATGGGAGTACCCCAGCACAACCACCTTACGCCCTGAGCTTCTCTACATCACGGTCAGTTGCCAAATCCAAGGAAATGTCTGTTTACCTGCTCAAAGAATCACTGCAATTGCCCCCCCCCCCGCTCTCCCCAGCTCCTCTTTTCCCAGGCACATCCTATGCCCCAACAGTGCAATGAATGCGTCTGTTTGTTGTAGCTTGTTTTTACTATTCTGCCCACAAATACTGTGGCTAAGGTATTTCTGTCTAGTGTCTCACTAGGGAGCAATTTTTTGTCCTGGCAAATGAGAGCATGGATCATTCAACAAAGCAGGCTGCATAATAAGGAGATTGAGGTGTTGGATTAACTAGCTTTGGTAATTTATTATAGATCATTTTTGCCATTTGATTTGGACCTGCTAAGTAATCGATATTTCACAGCACAGGGCAGTCTTCAGGGCAGTCTGCAATGATGAGATCTATTGATCTGACATGTTGACAACATTTGACACTGTCTGCAGCTTTGGCGATGAATTGGTTGTAGTTGTGACGGTGATCTAACCCTGTGCCTTCTTATCCGTGCACAAGTTCCACTGTTTTTGAAGACACACGTGCAGGAGTGAAAGTCCACAGGAAAGCAAGTTTGTATATTACATCTCTATGCAATAACAAAGATTAAAAGAGGCTCATTGGATTTTTCACTGGCTATATAATAATAATCCAGTCTTATAAAATATATACCCCCATAGGTCAGGCTTTTAAACATTCACGTACAAGCATTGTATACAACATCTCCAGGCAACCAGGTACTAAAGTTTTACACAACTTGGCTCCTCTTTTGGCACAAATAAACAGCAGAGGTCTGTGTATATGGATGGACGAGTAACTTTGGTAAACTTACTTTCATGGTTCATATTCATCCACTGACAGTCAATACATATGGCAAGCCTAACAGTTGCTAAGACCCATAATAATAAGCCATAGTAACCCATGCCTTTCATCCTAAAACCAAGAGATGACATACACCTTTATGAATGGACAACAGCCAGCCAATGAAAGTCTTTGACCAGCAATATGTTTGAATGCAGACAAATTGGACAAATTCACAGAATCGTAGAATTGTAGTACTTGACAGCTATTTGATGCCTGTCCATAAAAAGTGCATGTCCAAACAATTGAAAATTGGTTACAAGGTAATGTCACAGCTGGAGAACAAAGATGAAGCATGTTATGGATTTGTTCAGCCTTTTAGAATTGGACTGTGACAAGTGGGAGCGCTGCAGCCGAATGTTGCAGCACATCCCCAGCCCCTTGCAGGAACGTACCTGGTTAGGTCTCCAGCCAGCCTGAAACAAACCCTTGCTGGGGACTTACAAGGGTGGAGGGAGGTTTGAGGCTGGGGTGGGGAGAATACACATTTCCCCTTTGTTTGCTCCTGAAACCTCATATAATCAGGAGGAGCTTTTAAAAAACTCAAGACGTGTGTCTGTGAATCTTACCTCCAGGCATACTTACTGTAAACAGCTCAGGTTGGCCCAGCCCCACCTCCCTTGGCTCCCAGGGGCCTGGTCAGGCTGCTTAACAAGCATTAGGAGAAGGAAGGAGGAAAACCTTGTCTGTCTAGTGAAATAGCAGGCAGGTCCTGACATCCCACCACAAACTAACTTGACCAAGAAGCGAGAACCCAGAATTGATGGGTATGCGGTCAGTGTTCGGCACAAGCTGTGTATCCCTCTGTACCAGTCATGCACTCCTTTTTGGTGTCCTTTATTTTAATGATCGGCTTAAAAGCATTTCTCACCTGCCTGACATCTGAAGCAACTGATGGGTGATGCTTCATGTATGACAGAGGCACATAGCTCTCCTGCACTTCCATGGAGCAGTCAAGTAGCTGCACTTGGGAACACCTTGCAGAAAGGTGCACCTCCCCACATGAGCTGAATGGCACAGCCCACACCGACAGAGGTCCAACACAAGAGGTGGGGGTGGGGGTGCGATAGGTCCCTGTAAACAGAGCCAGTGGTTCAAGTAAAGTGTCACGCTAGGAACAGGGAGTTTGCAACTTGAAAGCTCATTCAGCCATGGAGCTCAGGGAAGGACTTTGCTCCAGTAGTTTTCTTTTTGTCTAGCGTGACAACCATGCACACAACATTATTATTATTATTATTATTATTATTATTATTATTATTATGGATTGCATCTAGGACTTGTCAGAGGCTTGGCACAGCTAGAGCTTTTATCTGCAGAGCTGTGTAGGATGCTCTTCCCTCATTGGCCTGCTCAAGTGAAAGAGAGGAATAGGACTGGGGGGAGAACAACCACAGAAGCAGCACGGATTGGGAAAGTAAAGTAAGGATTCCATCAATAGGAACTGCCAGGGAACTCTTTCTGGGTTACAATGATCCGGGGTGAGCCAGGAAAGTGAACTCCTTACAAGAACAGCTCTTGAGGGATGAGTAAGGGAGAATGAGGTCAGGCCATAAAGTCAAGAAAGTACTCAATGAGGATGAGTCTCAGCCCCCCCTATACTAGACTCACTAAGACAGGCATCCCCAAATTTCGGCCCTCCAGATGTTTTGGACTACAATCCCCATCATCCCTGACCACTGGTCCTGTTAGCTAGGGATCATGGGAGTTGTAGGCCAAAACATCTGGAGGGCCGCAGTTTGGGGATGCCTGCACTAAGATATGAAGGAAAAAAGAGGTCATGGGAGCCCTATGAGTTGGTGGCTGTTATCTAGAGGGTGATTTCAGAACAAGATGTATGTATGTATGTAATTCACTCCATTTTCTGTTACTGGGTGACAACCATACTTGAAATATCTCGGTTTCGAGGTGTTCCAAGCGGCAAGCACTGTGCAAATACCTGAGAGTGTTTGGAATGGCATTGCTTAGTTGCAGCACACAAGGTCTGCAAAAGGCATCCTGGCTGGGTGAACAGTGGTGTGGCCCTGTAAGCTGAATTACATCCTTTCCCCGTCCACCAAACATTATTTCCAATGGCTGAGTCACTTTCGTATTCTTCCCCTTTCCCCGTTCTGTAGAAGAATCAGGTGAGAGAGGAAACAAAGCCGACACACAAACCTCACAGGCGCAGAGAGCATGACTGAATATTTTAGAGCTGTGCAAGAGAACGCCACCTTGCCATCTGTGTCGGAAGAGTGGAGTACAGATGGACAAGACTGGCAGGCAGAGGATTGTACGGCAATTATTCTTCCTCTGCCGTCTCACCTGTCAACATGCAACAGCTGAGTCTTCTGTTTCAAAAGCTTCTCAGTGAATCTTGATCTGGGGCTGTGAGGAAAGCTTGCAGAGGTTGCATAGAGTTCCCCGGCTAATGCCATGCCTCATTTCTAAACAAAATACCCCCTTCCCACACAGAGAGACAAAGAGAGAAAGAAGGAAAAAACATCCGCTATCATCCGACAGCTCGCAGATCTACCTGTCCTTTCTCATCCTGACTGCTTCACTGCAAACTGACATCTGCGTTTGTTTTCCTGACATTTCCATGGATTTCAGTGGAGCTGCTGGTTGTCTCTTGATTTATATAGCTAGATTTAAAAATAGCACCAAAGGCACTTGCGGTTATTTATCTTTGTAAATCAGTCAACAGAAGAGATTGTTAGCTTCGTCTGGGATGCTAAAATCCTCAGCTTCCTTGAGACATCTTTTTATTTAAAGCTGGTCACTGATCAAATTAACTGATTAAAAACAAAATGATGTTTAAACATTCTAGAAAGCTTTACTCCAGCTCCAGACAACTGTACAAACAAGTAATCGTTTCAGCACCATATAACAATTTAAAATGCAGCAGAAAAGCGACAAATTTCAGTGCAAATGGCCACCAGCCATGAAAAATGTCCCTACAATCATCATCATCATCATCATCATCATCATCAATCATCATTTCTATATCTTGATGGCCTTCATCTGGTAGTCACGGGGCAATACAAAAGAATGAATGAGGAAAGAAAATAAATACTGTGTGATCTTGTTGTTTAGTCGTTTAGTCGTGTCCGACTCTTCGTGACCCCATGGGCCATAGCACGCCAGGCACTCCTGTCTTGCACTGCCTCCCGCAGTTTGGTCAAACTCATGTTCGTAGCTTCGAGAACACTGTCCAACCATCTTGTCCTCTGTCGTCCCCTTCTCCTAGTGCCCTCAATCTTTCCCAACATCAGGGTCTTTTCCAAGGAGTCTTCTCTTCTCATGAGGTGGCCAAAGTATTGGAGCCTCAGCTTCAGGATCTGTCCTTCCATTGAGCACTCAGGGCTGATTTCCTTGAGAATGGATAGGTTTGATCTTCTTGCAGTCCATGGGACTCTCAAGAGTCTCCTCCAGCACCATGTGTGATCTTAAGACATACTAAAAAGCATGCAATGGACTCAGTCATCTCACATCCACAGTTGTGAATATACTCACTGTTTCAATTTCTCAGCTTCTCCCCTAAGTCTGACTGAATAATAGGTACTTTCCAATGGCAACAAGATTGTGATAATGAAAGGGTAGATCACAGTCCCACAACTGGCAAAGTGTGGAAAATGCAGTACAATCACAAACATAGCACACCATTCGGTGCTACACTGCCAGGAGAAGGTGTGCTTTGGGCTAGGCATTTCTACTTGTGAACAAGGATAAGGGAAAAATTTGGCTTCCCAAAACTATCTGCAAACAGAAATGCAGCGATCCTGAATTTACGCTTCTCTATATTTTGTAATGCAGTTCCCCAACCAAAACATGTGTACAAAAATATGCATATTAGGGGAATGTGTGCATAAGAATCCTCATACTGTATTAGTAATATGACATAGTAAAGTTCATTATATTAAGCAAAATTGCATCCCAAAATGTACGTATTAGGCTGACCTGCATACAAAGATTAGAGTGACAAGTGCACACTAAAATGCTAATGAACTTTTGAGAAGGTTAAAAAAAATCTGATGCAGAAATGTAACAAAACTAAATTCACAGACCTGCCCATCCTTATTCATGAATAATCCCTTTAGAAACAAGGCTCAATGTGAGTAAAGTATCTCAGAAGACAGTAAATACTGAGCTAAATTTACCTCCTGCAACTCTTTTAAAAAACGAAGAAATTATTTGTTGTATATTTTCCTCCACTATCCCTCAGCCCTGCCCATTCTCCACTTACAAACAAACCTGTCTTGCCTTTTACTTGTGGGATTTGCTGGACTTCAAGATGTGAAAAAAAAACATGCCATGAGAGCCCATTTCCATGGTAACCACTTTATTCAGGTTAAAAAAAGAGAGCAAATGAGCCATTGGCCTGCAGCAGGAATTCATTCCCTGGCTTCTGAGCACATACGCACACACAAACTTGATGCCCCATCTCACTAGTTCAGCCATTCAGTTGACTAAACGTGAAATAATGAATTACTCAAGCTATTCAGTTCTACGTTAGCTCTGCCCTGGGTCAAACCTGTGCACAAGAGTCACCATGCATCGGGGCAGCCACTGCCTCTTACACGGATGTAAGAGAGAAGACCAGCTGCACACATCAGGCCGTTGAGCCATCTTTCACCTCCACCTGCTCATGAGACCCACCTTTTAAGTTTTCCCCACATATCAACATGTTTCTCCTTCTCTCCCTCTTTCTCTTTCTGATGGGGTAGCTGGTTGGAACATAAAAACCTAAGGATAGCAAGCTGGATCAGGTCAATGACCCATCTAGTCCGGTGTCCTGTTCTCACAGGGGCAGAACAGATGAGAAACTGCAAGCAGAACAAGAGCACAAGAGCAACACTCTCCCCTCTTGTGACTCCCAGCAATTGTTACTCAGCAGCATTGCTGCCTCCAACATTTCTCTGCGGAAAATAGAGACATCCTATTCCACCACCACCATCCTTTTATTATTTATACCCTGCTCATCTGACTGGGCAGCTTCCAATATATATAAAAACATAATAGAACATTAAACATTTTTTTAAAACTTCCCTATACAAAGCTGCTTCAGGTGTCTTCTAAAGGTTGCATAGTTACTTATCTCCTTGGCTCGGGAGTTGCATAACTCCATACCCTCCAACATTTCTCCGATGAAAATAGGGATGTTTCCATCCCTCTCCAATAGGGGTGTAGTTATTGCCTCGGTGGAGTTTCCTATGGCCCCTGCTGATCACAGTCCTTAGTATATCATGGGCCAGCTTGTAGCACAGTAAAGGAGAAGTTCAGTACTGTAACTTATAACTGATGGAAATGTGACTGGAAGCTGGAAGATCTCTCAGAAGGTAAATGGAAACCATAGCACCATAGTGCCTTTAAAAAGAATGCATGTGGCTGAATTTTTTAAACATCCATCATTCCCAGTACTAGCCTCTGTGAATGTGAACACTAGGTGAATTTTTCCACCCATGAAATAAGCATGCACCTTAAATTCATTCTGCAGGATGGAAAACAAACTCTGCATCACAGATGAGTATTATTATTATCATTAAGTCTCCCATTGTGTTAGCAGCAGGGGCTTTAGGATCAGGGCCGGATGTTATGTCTACATGGTTTGCTGTTGAATAACATTCCTTGGTGGGCAGCCAAATGAAGAAAAGTAAAAGTATCATCTCAAGTCATGTTATAGCATTTCCTCTCTTTTCAGGTTAGGGGGGTCATATTTGTGTCATGCAATGCAGTGGGAATGAAGTCTCTAGATTCTAGATAATTCATTGGACTGGAAATGGCCTCTGGACTTCTAGTTCAGATCTGCCTGGTAATAGCACTGCAATAACTCCAGCCCCTCCTTCGTGGATCACTGCCTTGTCATGGCAAAGGGGCTTGAATAACTCAGAGAAGCTATGAACATTTCGTACAAAGATTACCATAATAAAGCACAAAAGTGGTAAGGACCTAACAGAAGCAGAAGACATCAAGAAGAGGTGGCAAGAACACAGAGAGGAATAAGACCAGAAAGATATGGAGGCCTCGTACACCTCAGGTAGTGTGGTTGCTGACCTTGAGCCAGACATCCTGGAGAGTGAAGTCAAATGGGCCCTTGGAAAGCACTGCTAATAACAAGGCCAGTGGAAGTGATGATATTCCAGCTGAACTATTTAAAATTTTAGAAGATGATGCTGTTAAGGTGCTACACACAATATGCCAGCAAGTTTGGAAAACTCAGCAGTGGCCAGAGGATTGGAGAAGATCAGTCTACATCCCAATCCCAAAGAGGGGCAGTGCCAAAGAATGCTCCAACTACCGCACAATTGCGCTCATTTCACACGCTAGCAAGGTTATGCTCAAAATTCTACAAGGCAGGCTTCAGCAGTATGTGGACCGAGAACTCCCAGAAGTGCAGGCTGGATTTCGAAGGGGCAGAGGAACCAGAGACCAAATTGCAAACATGTGCTGGATTATGGAGAAAGCTAGAGAGTTCCAGAAAAACATCTACTTCTGCTTCACTGACTATGCAAAAGCCTTTGATTGTGTCGACCACAGCAAACTATGGCAAGTTCTTAAAGAAATGGGAGTGCCTGATCACCTCATCTGTCTCCTGAGAAATCTCTATGTGGGACAAGAAGCTACAGTTAAAATTGGATATGGAACAAGTGATTGGTTCAAAATTGGGAAAGGGGTACAACAAGGTTGTATGTTGTCTCCCTGCTTATTTGACTTATATGCAGAATTCATTGTGCGAAAGGCTGGACTGGATCAATCCCAAACTGGAATTAAGATTGCTGGAAGAAATATCAACAACCTCAGATATGCAGATGACGCAACCTTGATGGCAGAAAGTGAGGAATTAAAGAACCTTTTAATGAGGGTGAAAGAGGAGAGTGCAAAATATGGTCTGAAGTTCAACATCAAAAAAACCAAGTTCATGGCCACTCATCCCATCACCTCCTGGCAAGTAGAAGGGGAAGAAATGGAGGCAGTGAGAGATTTTACTATCCTGGGCTCCATGATCACTGCAGATGGTGACAGCAGTCACGAAATTAAAAGACGCCTGCTTCTCGGGAGAAAAGCAAGGACAAACCTAGACAGCATCTTTAAAAGCAGAGACATCACCTTGCCGACAAAGGTCCGTATAGTTAAAGCTATGGTTTCCCCAGTAGTGATGTATGGAAGTGAGAGCTGGACCATAAAGAAGGCTGATTGCCGAAGAATTGATGCTTTTGAATTTTGGTGCTGGAGGAGACTCTTGAGAGTCCCATGGACTGCAAGAAGATCAAACCTATCCGTTCTTAAGGAAATCAGCCCTGAGTGCTCACTGGAAGGACAGATCCTGAAGCTACGGTAAGGCTCCAGTATTTTGGCCACCTCATGAGAAGAGAAGACTCCCTAGAAAAGACCCTGATGTTGGGAAAGATTGAGGGCACAAGGAGAAGGGGACAACCGAGTACGAGATGGCTAGACAGTGTTCTCAAAGATACCAACATGAGTCTGACCAAACTGTGGGAGGCAGTGGAAGACAGGAGTGCCTGGCGTGCTCTGGTCCATGGGGTCACGAAGAGTTGGACACGACTGAACGACTAAACAACAACAACAACAACTCCAGTCCCGCCATATGAGACAGCAAACTATACAATTAGTGTTAACAGGAACCAGAGCCATAGTATTTTTTCCTCCGTTAGGACCATTATTTGCAAATCTCCACCGTATCTGATCTGGAATACCCCTCCACCCAAAATCAGGAACCTGCTCAGAACAAGGGTTAAAATACTTTAAATGTATGGAAGAGATTTCATCTATTCTGAAATTTGTCTTGCATCCTGCAGTCTTAAAGGGCAGAAAAGCACAACAAAGAGCTGCAGACACTCACGGTGCTAGTTCACTCCTAAATCTAAGCCAAACCATCATTCTGTGCAAAAGCAAAAGTAGGTGAGTTCCTGGAGAGATCATTGCAGCTGCTATGCCCTTCTGCTGGCCTTTCTGCTGCCATCCAAACCCAACCTCCTTCAGACAAATCCTGAGCTGTAAACCATAGAGAGAGCCTTGGTTAAGGTTTATGGTTTGTCTGGAGCAAGAGAAATCACATGCCTGGGTTCACACTACAGAGGGGGAAGAAATTCAGTTCAGGTCTCATTTGAAGCTAAGTCGATGAAAATCCAGACTTTCCGAAAGAATTTGCAAACTGAAGCACAGCCGTCCTTCAAAAGCTTTTCGTGCATGCCCATGAAAGCTTACACTCAGAAGAAACTTAATTGGTCTCTAAGGTGCTACTGGACAATTTATTTATTTCAGCTGTGTCAGATCAACACGGCTACCTACCTGAATCTTGTTTTTGCGTGGACAGGCAGAGTCCCCCAAACCCCCAAGCGACCCCCTGAGCGGAATAAAGATGCAAGACAATGTGCTATGGGATTCAAATTGGCCGGGGTTCTGGGAGGCTTCGGGGTTATCCACATGTATGGGGGTTGGGGCTGGCTCTGAAGAACCAATGTCTAAGCAGAGAGAGCCCACCCCCTGTTCGCCCCACTGGAAGGGGGAAGCGATGACGCCTATTGGTATGGTCAACGCTTCCCCCAATACCACAAGGGGGTGAGGTCTCCGCCTCATGCCCCTCCCTCTAGGAAAGTCGCCAAAGAATTCTGCCCAAGGCCTGAAACCGCCAAAGTTGTGACGTATTACTACGGGAAAGGCTAAACCTGCCAATGCAGGAAAATTCATTTCCGGCCCTTCAACAGCGACCTTGACATAGCAGCGCCTGTGTACCTGTGGAAAAAAGGTTAACCTGCAAAAGAAACTTGAATGAGGGTGTGGAGGGTGGGAGAAGCTCTGGAAGCAACTGGTGCTTGGAGGTAAGATTCAAATTCTATTGTGTGAGCTGGAAAGTCCCTCCCCTTACCTGGCCATCCCCTGGCAACACCTCCCCAGGCAGGATTGGATGCTAGGCTGGGGTAGGCGGAGACCCCCTGGCATCCTACCTGGGAAGGCGGTGCCAGCCCCAAACTACCAGGGATCAGGGGGCTGCGCGCGACCATGCAAAGGTCGCCCCCCCCGTTTGATGTGTGGAGCGGTCATTTCAGATTCTTGAGTGACTAAAGCTTTTGATTCATTATGGTTCTGTGAGAAATCAGAGAGGAACATAATGAACTTGTCCTGTGCTCAGCCAGCTTCCATTCCTAAAAAGCATGCATTACTGAAAAGAAGCAAAGACTGAAAGAGGCGCTTAGAAGCAGCATATTTCAATGAGTGAACTTTGAAGTTCTTGGAACAGCATGCCACCTCTTGATCTTCACTTCCTCTGCTTTGAATATTCATGTTTTCTACAAATTCGCTTGAGGAGAGCTGATCAAAATACAAATTACTACCTCTCAGAATGGGAATTTCTGGAACCCAGTGGATGGATGGGTCCGGAGCCAAACAAGGGACTTCCACAGAGCAGGAAAGATGAGGGTGCTGAAAGGATGAAACACTTGCTCCTGCCATTTCTCCATCCTAAATCCCCCTACACACCTGGAGCATCTTTGCTTTTGCTTTTGGTCCTTCCTTCCTTCCTTCCTTCCTTCCTTCCTTCCTTCCTTCCTTCCTTCCTTCCTTCCTTCCTGGAGTGTACCAAGGGGGGTGCTGTGGGTGCGGCTGCCCTGGGTGTCCCCACTGAGGGGGTGACAAAATGGTGGGTGGCACTTACTGCAGGGCCTGCAGTGTGCCCGAGTCACACATCTCTCCTGGGAGTGATGCGGTGGCTTGAGCGCCCACAGGCTCCGCGCTGCCCTAAACCATCCTCCCGTTGCCTCCCCCTCAGCATAGGGCAGCTGAGTGGGAGGAGGGAGGCAGACTCCAAAGGCCCTGTGGAGCGTCCTGCCCCAGCTTGCCCTGCCCCACAGGAGGCTGGCCCCAGGCACCCGATCGGCTTGCTCTGCCGCTCCTTCCTTCCTTCCTTCTTTCCTTCCTGCAGTTCTATTTTTCACGGGTGTCTTTGATAGCTGAACAATTATTCCAGCTTTCAATTCATTGATCTAAAAGCAAGAACAGTCTTTGTGTGCCTTCCCTGCTGCCCGCTTTATTATTGCAATTACAAGCATCCTTATGTCATCTTTTTTGCTTCACTTTTTCTTTCGTATTGAGTGGAAAGATGATGAGATGCTACAGATGAAAAGAGTATCTCACACAGCATTTTATCTCCAGGGCACTTGGCCTAGGGGTTGAACCCAACCGTGCTCTCAGCTATATGTTGACAAATGCATATGGCTAAGAGAAAAAGAGATGAGGCAGAGAATTTTAATGAATTTTAGGCTGGTGTTACTAATGACCTTTTCAGAAGACCTTTGCAGGCTTTTTTCCACCTTCAGTCTCTCCATGGGTCGGTTCTCCTGCCTTTAAGCAAAGAAATAATACATCCACGGCCCTCTTCTGTTCCTGAACTGATTCAGTGGAGCAAAATATTGGGAAGGGAAATAATGTGTCGCAGTGCTCCCTGACCTCTCTCTTCAAGGGCAGAAGGATTTGCAAATGGGAAGGAGAGTGTGCAACTTACATGCTCCAGACAGACTGTGTCGGTTGCATGCTGTGTGCACCCCAAGCATCCTAAGATTGCCAGGTCTCAGAGGTTTACTTGCAATTCAAGAGTTCAGCATCCCCCTTAGGGGCTCTGGAGGGAGTACTAAAAAATCATAACTGGTGGCTACTGATAGCCCTATTCTCCTGTGTGGTGTAATGGTTAAGAGTGGTAGACTCGTAATCTGGTGAACTGGGTTCGCGTCTCCGCTCCTCCACATGCAGCTGCTGGGTGACCTTGGGCTAGTCACACTTCTCTGAAGTCTCACAGCCTCACTCACCTCACAGAGTGTTTGTTGTGGGGGAGGAGGGGAAAGAAGATTGTTAGCTGCTTTGAGACTCCTTCGGGTAGTGATAAAGCAGGATATAAAATCCAAACTACTACCCCTTCTTCTTCTTCTTCTTCTTCTTCTTCTTCTTCTTCTTCTTCTTCTTCTTCTTCTTCTTCTTCTTCTTCTTCTTCTTCTTCTTCCATGGATTTCTATAATCTGTTTTTAATGCCATCCAAATTGGTGGCCATCAGTGCCTCTTGTAGAAGCTCGTTCCATCGTTGAACGCTGCTCTGGGTGAAGAAGGGCTTCCTTTTATCTGTCCTGAACCTTCCAACCAACAATCACCTTCATTGGATGTCCACAAGTCCTAGTTTTATGGGAGAGGAAGAAAAATTGTTCTCCATCCACTTTCTCCATGTCAGGCCTCATGTTATAACCTTCTCTCATGTCACCTCTTGTTCACATTTTCTCTAAACTATAAAAGTCCCCAAACCTGCAACTTTTCCTTGTATTGATTATTGGCATTATTGATATTGATATTGATATTGACTCCAAGTCAACCAGATGAAACAATGTAGAAAATAGTTCCTTAGCTGAGCAAACAGTCGCCAAGAATTAAGGAATTAAGAATTGTGATCAGCATCAGAACCAAGCTCACTCACAACTCCTTTCACATAGAAATCTAGGCATTCTTTTCTAGCAACCTAATTGGGAAGTGAGGCTTTTCAGTTGTTTCTGTTACTAGCCTTCTGGGAGTTAGAATCTTGTTGTTCTATTGCAAATTTCCTGATACACTTTCTGCCCCTCCCTGCACTAGCACACCCTATTTACATAGGGAGGAACTTGAGAATAGCAGCATCTAGACAGATGGCCCTATCAAGTGGCTAAGAGGTGCTGTTGTGAAATGGGAAGTTCAGAGCTGGTCTCCCCTCACTCGTGAAGTTCACAGGCTCACTAGGCAGACAAGCCGATATATCTTACGTCCCTGGCCTCTACAACTCGGGCTGTGTATCTATATTAAATGCAATGACAGATCAGAAAGGACTGTTTTGAAGAATAAGGTACATCTCCCCACATCTTTCTATAATTAACTAGCTGGCCCGGCCACACATTGCTGTGGTTCTTTCCTGTGATTCCCCCCACTCTGTCTGGACACATGACTTATCCTGACCCTCCTCCCCACACTCCTGGTTCATCCTTGTGACTGTCCCCACCCTGTCCCGACCCATGAGCTATCGAGCCCCCTCCCCCCCACCCCCGCGGTACATCCATGTGACTGGCCCCACTCTGTCCCGACCCATGAGCTATCAAGCCCCCTCCTCCCCCCACCCACCCCGCCTGAGCCCTCTGTTGTCACTGGGGAGTGTTGGCCCCTCCCCCTGTTTCTCCATACCTTGGCCCCCACCCTTGTAGAAGGAACTGTCAGCTTCTGGGTTCTATTTCCCAGCATGCACTTTTGTCTGAGCCCTCTGTTGTCCCCGGGGAGTGTTATCCCCTCCCCCCTGTATCTCCATACATCGGCCCCTGCGTATGCATCGTGAACATTTTTGTACTGTATTTAGATTACATTTTTTTTGAAATAAGAACATGAGAAGCAGAAGTTATTATTGTTTAATTTTATTTTTGGGGTTGTCATTTATTTTGGTGGGTATTGCATGATTTGGGCATTGTTGTGTGTTGTTTGGATTTTTTAAATTTGAAGTAGGTGTTTTGAATGTAGGATGTGGTTTTGTTTTTGTTTTTATTGTGATGTTTGCGATTTTTTTATTTCTCTAGTTGGGGTTGTCATTTATTTTGGTGTGTAGTGTATGATTTTGGTGTGGGTGGTTATTTTTTGGTTTTTTATTTTTGGTGCAATTTTTTGGGAATGTAGGATGGGATGTGGGAGACGCATGCAATTTTGGCTACCAAAGATAAAGAAGCAAACTGCTCAGAGCAGACTAACTCTCCCAAATCGTCCCAAGACAGTTTACAATAAAAAGTGCCCATTTCACCAAATCCGGTTCCAGTTCCCAATACAGTGATACCTCGGGTTAAGAACTTAATTCATTCTGAAGGTCCGTTCTAAACCTGAAACTGTTCTTAACCTGAAGCACCACTTTAGCTGCTGCCCCTCCACCACCGCGCAATTTCTGTTCTCATCCTGAAGCAAATTTCTTAACCCGAGGTACTATTTCTGGGTTAGCGGAGTCTGTAACCTGAAGCATCTGTAACCCAAAGCGTCTGTAACCCGAGTTACCACTGTAGTGCAATTTCCTTTCCTTTCGTTTCCTTTTAGTTGCAGGGTAGCACTATTCTCTGGTGCCATCTGCAGGCTTCCTCGCTGTCTAGCAAGGGCAGCATTTTGAGCACACCTGTTTTCATTCCTACAAGTAAGAGGAGGAAGAGAAGGAGAAGTACAAGCTGCACCTGGGGATGTCTTTACCTGCATGGGATTACCTTCCTTAATTTGCTGAAAGCTGTCCAGAGTGACTGGGGAAAACCCAGTCTGATGGGCAGTATATCAATTATTATTATTATTATTATTTATTGTTTCCTATAAGAGAAGCCCTTCTAAAACAGACCAAACACCCATTTAGTCCTGTATCCTATTTCCAGTCATGGCCTACCAGACTTTTTTGTGTTTCTCCCCAACAATTGTTATACCATCTCTAAACATTATAGTCGCTGCAGACAGCTGTTGATAGATCCATCCTTTATGAAATTTAAAAGCCATCTCTGCCATCTAAGCCAGATGTGAAGAATTCTGGGACCGGGTGCCCAGTGTGGCCCTCTCCACTTCACCTGCCTTGCTTGGCACCCTCTTTGGGTGCTTCTACCCAGCTAGAATGTAGCCTTGGCCTCTGATCATGCCATTTGCTTGGCTGGGCAGAAATATTTATTTATTGGTGGGTGTTTTTCTTTTTGTAAATCTAACAAAGAATAAAATACAATCGGGATTAAGGGGCTTTCTGAGGACAGTGGAGAGTGTGCTGTACCCCATAGGTAGGGTGTTGGTGGCAATGCTCTGTGCAAATTGGGCAGTCGAGGAGGGTCAGTTGTGTGTGTGTGTGAAAAATGTCCCTAGTTTCACCTGATGAGTGATGGGGGTTATGGGTTTAGAGTAATGTCAAATAGTCTGCAATGGCTACGCCTGGCCTTATTTGGTACTGCAGTCAAGCCACGTGCATGCATGGGACAATTTAGGCATTTTAGTTGGCAGGCATGTCTTTTGAGTTGAGGGGAGTGGGCCTGAGAAGTGGACACAGCCCCACACCAAAGACACCATATGTGAACCTGGCATAGCTGCCAAGTACCCTGTTTTCCCCGGGAAACCTCCCGTTTTTACTTACCTTTTCCTGGTGGTCCCCCGTACCACTTCGTCTCCCGTTTTTCTCCGTTATTTTCTCCTGCCGGCGGCCTTTTTTTCTGATTTGCCCTTCTATGGGCACAAAAAATGGCCGCCGGCGGCTTCAAAAGTCGCATCTACGCATGACCGGAAGTGCATAGACGCGACTTCCGGTGTCGGCGGCGGCCATTTTGGTGCCCATAGAAGGGCAAAGCGACACCGGAAGTTACGTCGACGCAACTTCCAGTGTCACACGGCTGCCGGTCCCGGATTCTGCAGTCCGGGACTTGGAAGGTAAGGAACCTGGAATGTGCACATACCAATTTGTGTGACTCATTTCATTAACAGCTATCTTTTCCATTTTTGGCAAGGATGAGAGAGTATGGATCACTCCTGATTCCATCCTTTGAGTGGGGTCAGCCACACTTGCTCCCAAGTTACGAGTCTTTTCCCCAGCACACAAAGGATGTTACTGTGAAGACAAAAGTCTGAACCAGCCTCATTCTTGAACCAGACTATGGATTTTCCTTCCTTTGAGCAGAGTCAGAAGTGCTCAGTGAAGGTGGAGGACACAGTGCAGGCAGAGTGAAACAACAAGTTTTGTCAGATCATCAGGTTCTGTGGGCTGAGCATTGCTAGCTGCTTTAACAAGGCTATAAATCAATCTTCACAGCAGAACTAGGTCCTACAATGAAGTATGGTTCTCTAAACACATTTGCAGGCCCACGTTTCATCCACTTCTCAGGAATGGGCATCAGAGGAACTTTTTAAGGATCACACAGTGGTTTTCCAAAAGGCCCAGAGGTGGCGTGAGGCTGTTGGGGGGGAGGGGAATGGGCTTTTAATTTCCTTTGTAATTAGAATTTGATTGCTAGCATAAATTATCTTGCAATGCTTCCTTCTTTTTGTGCAAGTTATTTCCCACAGTGAATAACTTCAGATTAAATGACTTATCAACCCCAAGGCATCAGTGTTTAAAATCTCAGAGTAGGTTCCTTCAGTTTGGGAATGATAAGTAAAACATAATTATGTTTCTTTTTTAAAAAAATCTATGTTGAGTTTTGATTCCTTTCCCCCCATTTTAATTAAATTGCCATAATTCCTCCCCACCCGACACACCAAAAATAAAAAAGTGTATGCAAATTGGAATGGCAGTCCGTGGAAATGAGATACAAAATTAAGATTAACTTTTCTTCCGTTCAGACTGTTGCTGCAAATGACCCTTGTGCAGAGTAGAAATAAATTTGCTCTCCACCACAAGACTGACTTTCAAAGCTTTACTTCAAAATAGCTACATATAAACATGATAAAGATACACAGTAACAATTTGTGCTTAAACAAGCAAGCAATGCTATTTGGTCTTCTTTTTTTAGTCCTTTATGCAGTTCAGTAAACTTTTCTCTCTCTGGTCCCAGAGAGAGAGATAATAAACTTGTTCATCATAACAGAACATCCCCTCCAACATTTCCTGCTGTCCTAAACCCTCAAAAGGAAACATTCAATGCCCAGCCGTTCCTTAGCATGTTTACTGTAGTTAAACTCCTAATGTAAACTTCTCTTTCTAGCATTTCAAATACAATACATTCACACACAGCATTTTATGCACATTAAGCATATATCTTTAACACAGACTGTAGTGATGGACAGATGAGCCAGACCAGAGCCTGGGGATGCAGTGCCACAGAATTCCACCAGAGGGCTGGTGCCTCTCTCTGATTGGCTGCCAAGACAGCTTAGTCAGAAGTGGGTGGAGCCAGGGAGAATAAAAGCAGAGAGAAGCCAATAGTCTAAGGGAAAGAGCAGGAGGGAGTGTTGGTTCTGGTCTGTGTGTGGAACATCCACTCTGAGGAGGAGAATACCCACAGCTAGAGAAAGGAGTCTCTGAGCTTAGATACAAAGACTGAGTATAGTATATCTTGGGAGAGTATTCAGTTAACTGTTCCCTGCAAGAACTTCATCTCCCGACAAATCATTTGTTTTACCAACTTTACTCTGCATAATAAATATTTCTTTATTTCTTCTGCCTGAGTCTTCTACTATCAAAGTTTTAAAAAGGACCCCTGACCATTAGGTCCAGTCGTGACCGACTCTGGGGTTGCGCGCTCATCTCGCATTATTGGCCGAGGGAGCCGGCGTATAGCTTCCAGGTCATGTGGCCAGCATGACAAAGCCGCTTCTGGCAAACCAGAGCAGCACATGGAAACGCCGTTTACCTTCCCGCTGTAGCGGTTCCTATTTATCTACTTGCATTTTGACGTGCTTTCGAACTGCCTTTCACACAAAAACCCAAAGTCTTCAAGAAGATAAGGGTAAGAGAAACATTGGTTGTACAAGTAACACTTGATGGATAATGTGTAAGGAAGTATCTGAAAGTCCTAAAAACTCGGCAAGGATGATCTGTTTGTCTAGAGTTGCTGAGTCCAGATAGCAGGGCTCAGTCTTGTAGCCTTGCTGTAGAGAAAGGCTAAGGGACAATATATTTTTGTAGGTGTATCCCTCACAGATGTTAATGACATGTCTAAAAATGTTATCTGAAAATGTGACCAATTCCTCAAGACAATTTTGGCTGCAGCTTAGTGGCCAAAGTGGAAAGATTGCCATTGGAAATCCATGACACCTGTGTTCTTCATTATCCATGCAAAATTCATTATTGCAAAACCTTGGATGTGTTGAGTGTGAGGGTATAAGAGAGAGAAAACAGCATACCTTCCCCAACTCAAAATTATGAGTTGAATGTGCAGAAAATGCAGTTTCTCGGGAAGCAACAGCATAGCTGAGGGAACTGTTTCTGAATCATGCTCCAGAAATGAGTAACAATTCTCCATTCTGCTGTAAAAGTAGACATAATTGGGATCAGGAGGCGTGAACACCTCTCCCATCCCTTCCTGCTGCCCCAGCTGCCACACCCATGGGATCTTCCGCTGCTCCTCCCATCACCCCAAACTTAGTGGTTAGAGCAGCAATTATGGCAGGCATGGAGAGGCCTCTTTGGTACGCCAGATGAAGCATTCTGTCCCTGAAAGACCTTGGGAGTATCCAGTTTGCTGTAGGTGAGAACTCTTAATTGGAATGTCAGGCACCTGGGACTACACGTCCCAGGGCTCCTTGCAGCCGTGATGCTGTTGTAAGTATATAGCGCTGCGTCACAGATGCAAATAGTAATCAGACCTGTAACATCCAGGATGTCTGGAGGAAGCCTGAAACGTTTATTCGGAGAGCCGTCCTACTTTGAGGCACAACACTTTGATGACTTTTTGTTGGAATACCTGAGTCTGTTTCATCAAGACAGCTAAGCTCATGCTATATGCCAGGCATCCCCAAACTTCGGCCCTCCAGATGTTTTGGACTACAATTTCAATCTTCCCCAACCACTGATCCTGTTAGCTAGGGATCATGGGAGTTGTAGGCCAAAACATCTGGAGGGCCGCAGTTTGGGGATGCCTGCTATATGCTGTTAACCATAGCTAATTCTTCATATTCTGACATGGAATGGTAATAAAAGTAGAACCAAATTATAAGTAAAAAAACGAACACTACCATAACTCTGTACAAATGATTAGAAGAAGATTATGAAAGATTATTTTTCTGCTGGTTTTAGGTTTGTTGAAGCTCTGTTGACAAAAAATGAAATTGATTGTTTATGCACACTGAAAAGAAGGGCAAATGCATAGACTAGAAACATTGTTTTCTCTCTCTTATTTCTGGCAGCTCCATTCAGTTCTTCCAAATCTGCAGACAACACTGTTAAATTTGATATTTACGGTGATGGGATAGGCCGATACAATGTCTTCAATTTCCAGCACATTGGTGGTAAATATGCCTACTTAAAGATCGGCCAGTGGGCAGAAACTTTGAGCCTCGATGTAGACTCCATCCATTGGTCCACAGATGTTGTTCCAACCGCCCAGTGCAGTGAGCCCTGCCAACCAAATGAGATGAAGAACATGCAGCCAGGAGATGTCTGCTGTTGGATCTGTATTCCCTGTGAACCTTTCGAGTACCTTGCTGATGAATTCACCTGCTCAGACTGTGGACTTGGGCAATGGCCCTCTGTGGATCTCACCAGCTGTTATGACTTACCGGAAGATTACATCAAGTGGGAAGATGCCTGGGCCATAGGGCCTGTGACTATCGCATGCCTGGGCTTTGTTTGTACTTTCCTAGTCGTGGGGGTCTTCATAAAGCACAACAACACTCCTTTGGTCAAAGCTTCAAGCCGTGAGCTTTGCTACATCCTCCTCTTTGGAGTCTTCCTCTCCTACAGCATGACCTTCTTCTTCATTGCCAAGCCCTCGCCAGCCATTTGCACCTTGCGCCGTCTGGGTCTGGGCACATCGTTTGCCACGTGCTATGCTGCCCTCCTGACAAAAACGAACTGCATTGCCAGAATATTCAATGGGGTGAAGAACGGGGCTCAGAGGCCTAAATTCATCAGCCCACGTTCTCAGGTCCTCATTTGCCTGAGCCTTATCATGGTGCAGATTGCGGTGGTGTCTGTGTGGCTGATTTTGGAGGCCCCGGGCACTCGTCGATACACCATCCCTGAGAAAAGGCAGACTGTCATACTGAAGTGCAATGTCAAGGATTCTAGTATGTTGATCTCCTTAATGTATGATGTGATCCTTGTAATCTTATGCACTGTGTATGCCTTCAAAACAAGGAAGTGCCCAGAAAACTTCAATGAAGCCAAATTTATTGGCTTTACAATGTATACGACATGCATTATTTGGCTGGCTTTTCTGCCGATCTTTTATGTGACATCAAGTGACTACAGGGTAAGTTTTCCACCACCATTTTCACCAGATCCAGTGCAATATTAAATATTCTGCTCAGATAAACCAATGAAAGTCTGCTGTTTTTATGTGTAGTAGATAGGGAGCACTGTATTGTGGAACAGGAGTCTCTCAGCCACTGCTTCTTAGGCCAGAATACACAGGATTGGTGCTTTGGGTTCAAGGATAGTGGGGGTTAACCTTTCTCCTCCCTCAACTGTGATCCAAATGAAAAATCACTCCACCACCCCGATTTCCTTCACAAGACAAACGGCAGCTTTGGGGGACAATTTTGTTGGGACTATGTTGGTGTAGGAAGAAAATTAAACTCTGCAGTTCTGAACCTGATTGGGTTCCCTTGCACTCGACAGTTGCACAACTTAAACACACTTAACATCACACAAAGTTTGGCACTTAGCATGAGAGTAAGGCCATTACATATACACAAGTAAATGCAGGAATCGTTTTGCCCAATGTGGGGCTCCAACCCATGACCCTAAGATTAAGTGTCTCATGCTCTACCGACAGAGTTGGATGTCATCTTTGTAGTGCAGGAGGGAAAGCATATATGAGATGGTAGTTGGAAGTATAAGCACTTGGGTGAAAATTTGGTCAATACTATTCTGAGGCAGCTTGGGTCTGAATATTAATGGCTCAAGGAGAAACAATAGAAAAAGTCTGTTGCTTGCAGGAAAATTTCAAGCAGGGTGTGAAGGCATTCTACTAGATTGTTCATGTTGGACTACATGAACTCTTGATCTGATCCACTGGTCTTCTGTTCCTATGTTCCAAAAGAGATTGAGTTTCTCTTCCTGTATGTCTGGAGAATAAGGCATGGCAGCATGAGTGCTGTTGTGTTCCCACCCTGCTTGTGAGTTTTCCATAGGCATCTGATTGGCCGCAGGGTAAACAGAATGCTGGACTCGAGGGGCCTCTGGTCTGATCCAGCAGATCTCGTATTGTGTTTGTATTGGGAGTTCAGAATTCATCCCCGCTGACCCTTCTGGTTTTTCTCCATGCAGGTTCAGACCACAACTATGTGCATCTCTGTAAGTCTCAGTGGCTTTGTTGTCTTGGGGTGTCTGTTTGCCCCCAAAGTGCATATTGTCCTCTTCCAGCCACAGAAGAATGTGGTCACGCACAGGCTGCATCTCAACAGGTTCAGCGTCAGCGGAACAGGAACCACTTATTCCCAAGGTAATTAAAGGTCATGGCTGCTGCCTTCAGAGCCCCCCCCCTCCCATCTGCCACTCATTCTTGCTTTCCTAATTTCTCCATCACTTGGGGGGGGGAGCAGGCAGAGACAAAAGTGGGCAGAGAAGCACATGTGAATTTTACCTTTGTGCAGGAGGCTAGTTGCTATGTGTAAGGGCATATAACACCACCACCCCCAAAAACAAAGTAAGACACTTTATTTGAGGACATTTTCCAGCCAGGGCTGGACATGCCTGGAGGAACACATTTGGTCCCAGGGGCCTACGATTTCCCTGTCATGGTTTACAGTAATTGAATTTTGAAATAAACAACGCCAAGGCAGGTGGGAAGTAGCAATTGAAACACCCAGTATTGAAACGGGGGGGGGGGTTGTTGGGTCTTTCAAATTTCAGCAGCCCCTGTGCAAGGCAAAAACTGCCCTGCCCGTCTTTCCCCTTCCGTTCTGCTCAATTCACCACATCAGAGTTGTGATGCCCTGCAGTGCCCCCTATGCCCAGCAACCAGGCCAGAGGAACCTGTTGCATTGCTCTAAATCTGCCTCTGGTTGAAAGCAAGCAATAAAAAACCAGCATTGGTTTTATTTTTACTTTTTAAAACCCCAAGTTCCAGAAATGGAACAGACACAGCTGGATTGTTTTTTTAAGACACTTATAAAGCAAAGAGCTTAGCAACCAGTTTGCTAAGAGCCACAGAAGAGGCAGGAATCCAAGGGGAGTGGCTCAGGCATCGGCATGCAGGGTGGACGAAGCACTTCACCTGCTGAATTTCTTTCTCCCTTGCAGTTGTTAACAAACAGCACCGGAGAAACAACTGGTATATGGATGTGTGAGAAAATAAGGGTATTCCCTTTATATTTTCTTTCAACCCTTACACACACACACAAAACACGTGCTCAAAGCCTGCATGATCCAGCTGATAAAAGTCCTGGATACACAATGCAAGAATTCATTGAGTTCCTTTGGACAAGCGTCACCTTCAGTTTATATCTATAAAAGCTAGGTGTATGAGGTTTAATTGGTAGATCAGTCAACTGAACCAGTGGCAGTTTGATTGAACAATTGATTTACTTACTTGCAATACTTATTTCTCACTTTTTATCCCCAAGAGGCTTTAAAAGTGGCTTGCATAAGAGTCTCACAAGAAAAGCACGCTCAAGTCTAGTTCAATAACATGTTGCCTCTAAGGTGCCTAGCAGCTCACTGGGGCAATATTTCCCTCCCTCGTCCTTGGCCTTCATCCTTCAGCTGCCATCTAGAAGCAAGGAGGGAGCGGATCTGAGCAGCTGAATGGCGCTCAGTCCATGAGGGGGACAAATCCTGCCTTGCTTGCAGTTGCCAAAGGACAACTCTCCCTGATGTCTTCTGAGGCAAGAGACTGGAGGTGAGCACCTGAACTCACCCAGCCCAAGATGGGGGCAAATATTCCTTTGACTGGGCTCTAATAAATTGAAAGCAACGGATTACTGGATTACTGGTAAAAGGCATTACATAAGCCAGAGGATTCTGAAAGTGCTGGGACTTATTTGCTAGAAATCTCTAGCCACTGCAATTCTCAGGATTCCATACTTCAGATTTATGGTATTTTTTAAACTGGCCTACATTTATTATTTGTTATTTTATTTATTGAATTTATATACCGCCCTATACCCGAAGGTCTCGGGGCTGTTCACAGAACAAAATAAGAATATAAAACCACAAAATATATAATCAAAATAAAAACAATAACCCCCCCCCAAACCCACATTTTAATTAGGATATCCTACTACCAGTATTATGCAGTCGTAATGGCTGTTTCTGTATTATCATCTGTCTGGTGTTAAGGCATTAAGTTCTACTCTTCATCATTTCAAGACCAAGGAAATAGCACTTGTATTAAAAACTCTCTGTAGCTCCTGGCAATGTTTCTCTTTCAGCCTCTGCTAATGTGTATGTACCAACTGTCTGCAATGGAAGAGAAGTTGTGGATTCCACCACCTCATCTCTGTGATCATAACAGCTGGCCCTGGCATTCCTAGATGACTGAGAAGAATTGCACATTTCTTGTGGACTCTGGAAAAAGGAACTTTTTTCAAAAATAAAAGAAGACTAGCTTTTTTTCTAGAAACAGTGTAATAAATTATTTTTGAGGATTGTACAGTATATAGTGATGTTCTTTTTAGAACAAATTTAGAGCCTTCTGTGATTAACTGTTCTAAGGGATGTTGCTGTGCCACCATGTGAGGGGAAGGTCAGTTGCCATCTTAAGTGGCTTTCTTTCTAATGAGACTTTTTTTAAATTCCTTGTTGTAATCTACTTAGACCGCATTTCTATGTTGTATATTATGGTTACATTCTGTGCAACAAATGGTTTTCACAGCTGTATTAATTAATGTAAAGTTGTCAATAATAAAAACCTGAAAAGCTTTTCAGCATAATTGCCCTTTTCCCCGCTAAGAGGTTACTAAATTTCTTCCCCAGCAGGTGTAATGATAAATCTGCCTTAACAGAGCAGTTATTTTATACAGGTTTTATTTATTATTTTATTTCAGAATTTATAAATTGTTCTACATTCAGAGGATAACCATTTTACTAACCTGGGCAATCCTTACCAGGTTACAAAGCTCTTTGTGGGTTCTTCGGGTCTGGTCTACATATTATCAAGGCTGGCCTTTATTGTAAGGGTTAGGTATCCCATTTCAGGTGACAGTTTTGAGGGTTGCAAATATCAGTCATTTATTTGTAACCACTAGGACAGGTGCTGAGATTAAAGGACCCCTTCATTTGGCTCTTTCAATCTTTTGGCACCAAAGTATCTTGAGCCATCATATCTGCAGGGAAACACTGTGGGGCAGACTTAATAGGGCGGCAACTGTCAGCCTAGTGCAGCCAGAGTTCCTTGCCAGTGCAGGTAATGGTCCAGATGCTTGCACCATGACACTGAATACACACCCAAAAATGGGGGCCTATAATTCACAAAGCTTAGAGGAAGTACCCCCAGAGGTAGCTGGCAACTGCTTTAAATCTGAGCACATAAATGAGGCCGTCCACAGTGATGGGCTAGTCCTGTTATTATGGTAAGGCAACACTACCTTGCTAGTTAACTTGACAAATTGAAATTTTGTGCAACTGAAGGTTTCCATTGAAACATGTTGAGCAATTTCCTATTTTATTGGTGTTTCACTCTATTTGCTGGTACCATATTGAGGCTTCCTTGGCAAATTAAAGGAGTAAAATATTGGGGTTCTGCCCAAGATTAATCACACTCAAGTAGATCCACTGATTTCAGTGGCTTAACTGCATGAATTACTTAGTTGGATTTCACCCATAATTAAACATTGTAACATCCTGTCTGTTATTTGAGATCCACCAGGGAAGCCCTTCTCATTGTGCAATCACCAAGCAAGGCTCAGGCTTTTAGAACTCATAATAGGGCCTTCTTGGTGATGGCATCCCAGATGTGAAACATTCTTATCCTGGAGGTTAACACTGTGCAGTTTTGGGTGGCAAGTGAAAACATTTCAATTTCCATCAGACCTTTTGAGTAAACAGGTTTGGTGTATGCTGAGTTTTATACAGTGATTAATTTGCTCTGTAATTTTGTATCTGATTTTAACTTCATGTATGCTGTATGTTGTGGCCCACCCTGAGATTGTTTAACAATGAAGGGTGGGGTATAAATTTTTAAAAACAAACAAACAATGTCATCTTATCTGCAAGAAGCTCTTGTGTTGGGGCAGCGTATACCTCCAATGCAGAAATATATTATTATTATTATTATTATTATTATTATTATTATTATTATTATTATTATTAGAGAGACAGAGAAAGAGAGAGGCATCAATGAACAAAGACATTTTACAGAGTAAGATATTAAGAGACAGGTCCTTGCCCTGATGAGCTTGCAATTTACAGGTGACTCTCAGTCTCTCTCTCCAAGGCTGGGAGCTCTGTACACACAAATGTAACGGGGGATGGAAATTGGTCCTCTACATACAGATTTGACTGGTGGGTGTGATATGAAGAATTACTCAGTTAAATTAGCTGAATAAATGTAGAGATTTATTAGTTAAAATAAAGAGTTTTAACAACCTCCCCCCACTCCAAAAAAAAGAAAAAGAAATGAAAACAGCAGCAGCAATTTAATAACCAATATGGCCCCAAAAATGATACAAGAGAGATTCCAGTTGCACAATCAAAATTCAAGAAAGTTTGGAAAAGTCTCAGACTCAGATTTTTGGAGAAACTTTTAAGTGAGCTTCCATGAACCACTCTAGAGTCATGAAATGTTATGTTATAACCATGCTTCCCAAACGTGCCATTTCATGCTGAAAATTTCACCAGCCTTTCTGCCCTAGACAATGGGCAGCCCCAAGGCTAAGCCGTTTTTCTCCACCAAGTGTTTCATCTCTGGTCCCTGATGACATCCTTCTCAGACACCGTTCCACAGGAAAGGCAGGCAAGGGGCTGTGTAATACAGACACGTACATAGCTTGAACACAAAAAGAGGCTTTGACAGAAGCCCTTTTCAGGCATTCCATATAAACATCCATGCAGGTGTGGCCTAACCCTGACCCCTAGATGCCTACATGCGCATTAACCATGCACCACAGCCATCATGGAAGTGACATCAGCCTGGAAGTATGGAATCACCTGGGGCTCCCTCCATGGGATGCAAAACTTTTCAATTAAGGTTCAAGTCTCCATGGAGAGAGAGCTTTCCACATGCAGGGCTCCCTCCAGGCGAACACTGATTGTCAGGGCATGGCTGGTGCACCAAGTGGCACCTAGAGGCTGAAGCTGGTCTGTCTGCTCAGGGGAGACCCTCCGGAGGTCCATCATGAAGACGGCAGCTAGGAGTCTCCAGCTTCTCACTCCAAATTTCTCCTGTTTTATTAGGTTCTATGTTCTCTTGTCTCCACATTGTTGGACACTACCCTGATATTTTATGAGACAGCAGTACAGAAATACTTTTATAAAACAAACAAACAAACAAACAAACAAACAAACAAACAAACAAATAGAAATAAATTCTGTTCTGCATAATCAGAACAGAGCTTCATCCATGCTTCCTGTGCTGTTCATGTGGGACTAGAGAGGTCTTCCTCTGTATCTCAGCTCTGAATACCAGCCAATAATCAGGAGTCCTTGCTCCTGGCCCTTTCACTCTTGACCATTTCAAAATGTTGGAAATGTGCTCTTTACCAGGGATCTATGGGCATCCTCCCCCAGGTTCAATAAATGCGTAACAGCAGAGACAGCAACCCCAATCAGACATAGAGAAGCACTATTAACATGTTAACATGATTGGGGTTGCTGTCTCTGCTGTTTTACACATGTTAATAACATGTTAATCTTTGAAGGATGAAATTGGGTGTCCCAAATTTGAAAGGAAACTGATGCAAGCCTCAGTTGACATAGAGGGGTGTGTTATCTGCAAGGTTTAATGGAAGAATATAATCATTTGACTAATGTTGAGTGGTGGCAGTAATAAACCTGAAGGTGCTTTGGAAATGAACAGTGAAATGGTTCATGAAGAAAACTGGTGGTATTTTCCCCCAACCCCCTCGTATCTTAGCAGTGAGAAGACCTTGCTGGCAACATGTTTGCCCAGGGAGGCTATTAAGAAAGCAAAGGTCTTCACTTTGGGGAAAACTAAAAAAAACCATACCTTGTTCTTTAGGGAAAGAGAGAAAAGGAAGACAAATTTACTTATTTATTAAAATATATGTGTATCCTGCCACACTGAGTAGCTTCCACCATTTTATAAGATCGCAACAAAATATATAGTGAGATTTAAAATTAATAAAATTAAACCAGCGCCAGCAGCACACGCACCCACAACACCATTGAAGAGTCAACTCAACTTGAGATGGTAAAATATAGTTAAGATCTTCTCTAGGTTGGAACAAACAAGTCTTCATTGGAAATCTAAATATCAACAGAGAAAAGTGCCAGGATAGGCCCCCAGGCCAAGATGTCCAATAGCCATTGGGATACGGACCCAGAGCATCAACAAAAGATGTGAGTAAGTAGGCAGAAAATGGTTACAGGTAGGTAGCCGTGTTGGTCTGGATCGAAGTAAAATAAAAAAAATTCCTTCAGTAGCACCTTAAAGACCAACTAAGTTTTTATTTTGGTATGAGCTTTCGTGTGCATGCACACTTCTTCAGATACAGTGAAGAAGTGTGCATGCACACGAAAGCTCATACCAAAATAAAAACTTAGTTGGTCTTTAAGGTGCTACTGAAGGAATTTTTTTTATTTTAGGCAGAAAATGACTTGGTCAACAATCCTAGTCCCAAACTATTTTGTACTTTTATTGACCAGCACTTTGGATTGGTCTAAGATTAGGAATTTTGCTTTTCTGGATCCTGAAACTTTGGGAGGCAAATAACTTCTACTTATGATTGGCCCCTACCCAGTATATGTTGGCTGACAACTGGCTCCAGTAGCCAGCTGGAGCTCCCTTGCCTCCCAACACTCCCTGATCCAGTTCAACAAAGGGCAGTTTTTACACTCTGGAGTTTCATACCCGCGCTATGTGCTAAGAGAGATCTAAACTGTATTTGTCCATTATGAGTAGGTGGTATACAAAGATACATTAGCTCATTTCTACCAAAATAGCAGCCTTAAGAGTCTGCTTTGAATTATAATTCATTCATTTAAAACAGGTTGCTTTGAAATTGGCACACTCAAACTAGATCTCTCAAGTATGTAACAAACCTGAGTGGCCTGAGTTGTCTTTTGAGGTTTCTAGTTTGGTGCACCAAGTAATTTATTGAATTTATCCATATAACCCAAATAACAAAAGAGAACTTTATGAGACAAACAGCTATTATAAAAGTTTAAGAACAGATAACTTGACAAAGCAATGGGAGAAGTGTATAATGTTTCAAGTGTGAACATCTGACTGAGGTGAAATTAGTTTGGTTTTTATTCAGGTGGACTGGGCATATGGTGGGTACCAAATTTTGCCCTCCGATACAACCCATTTGAAGTTACTTGTAGAACTTCCTTGCTAGACAGATTCAATGCCCTTTAGCAAACTGAAGTGCAGAGTTACAACACAAGCCAAAAACAGGACTGCTGGAAACTCCCTGTTGGTGCAAAGGTTGCATTCCGGGTCAATGCATGAAATCACATCATCAAACACCCATTTAAAAAGCCTGCAAACACCCCTGTTCTGCCCCTGCCTCTGCTCCGCCCCCATTTCAACCTTTTAGTGATGTTTCAGTGATGTCTTTATGACTTGGGGGGGGGTGTCATTTTGGGGTTCAGCGCTGTGTGCATGTGCGCGGTTGTACACATATTGGATGTGCCTAATCAGGAGTCGCCTGTACTGAGAAACAAGAGGGAGTTATTAGCATGCTTTGAGAAACCCCAAGATTTGCAGAAGTAGGGAGAGAGGGCTCTGTGCCTGTTGGGCCTGTTGAGTGAGAAATGAAAACTTGGAGGGAAGGGGAATGGAATGGAATGGCTGGCTGGTACATTCTGCAACATTTTGTTGTGTAGACTTCTTAGCTTCTAAAAAGCAAAAAAGGGAAACTCCGGTGCATAGCAGGCACAGCTCTCAATCACAGTCGATGACATCAATTAGTCCAATGCATCCGGGGCTGGTTTTTGGGGTCCCTAAATGAAACGAGATGTGCAAACCTGGAAGTCAAAGAAAGAAGCTCTTTGTCGGTCTCAGATGGGGCTGGTGAGAGTTGTGGTCCAAAAGATCTGGAGGGCACCCGGTTGCCAAAGGCTGTTCTGGGGATTCTGAAAAATTCCCCACCTTGCCTGCCTCTGAGATGGCCCAATTAGATGGTACACTTTAACCATGGACGACACTATAAAATGGTTTTATTACGTACATATGGCCTTAGTATCAGACAGGTATACCACTACAATGCTGTTGCAATAAATACCAAACATGGGGGATGTTTTGGGAAATAATGGCCAAGGGGCAGCACACACTGCCTATGGAAGATTCCCAGATCTTTCCCAAATAGCTTCATGGAAATCCATGGCTTGGAGAAAACAGAAGTGAGAAAGTACCATACGGTACTCTGAGGGTGCAGTTATTTCTACCTCTTCATCAATCCCCGAAGAAGAGGGAAGAGCAGCTCTACTTCAGGACTACAGATAAGAGAAAAATGTAAATAATCTCCATAAAGAATTTCCACAAGCTGGTTCATGTGGTGCAGGGAGGGTCCATAGCTATGCGCAGAGCACATGAAATGTACACAGACGGTTCCACTGTCAATCCCCCTTCTCTGAGATGGGGCTGGGAAAGATCTCAGGCCAAGGCCCTTGGTGAACTACAGGCAGAGCAATAAAACTTGCTGGGCTAAGGAAACCGAGGTCCCGCTCCATGTGAGGAAGACACATATTTTCATGTGGTGAAACTAGACTCCACTCAATGCACCCAGAGCCATGGCAAGAGTCACTCAGCTATGGATACAGTTCTGTGGTCAAAGTCACAATCTTTTCAGCTGATGAAGCCATGGTCATCACTGATAGAGTACTGCTGCTGTATCTGCGGATGACCCATCTCCCGCTACCCTGTTGAAGGTGCCCCTGGGCATTCCACACCTGATGCTCAAGTAATCAGGCTATTCCTCTGGGGCAACTCACCTGTAAGTCAGTGAATCCTGGGGGTGAGGTGGGGCGGGGCAGAGGGAGGTTCGAAAGGGGACACAATCCAGGGGTTTATGCTGCCTCCAACTGCTTCAGATTAGTCCACAGACTTTGAATTTGCAATAAAAGCTCCAGTGTCATTGTTCTGTTTTGGTGAATGCATTAGGACCCGACTGCAGTGCTTCCCAGTCATTAGACCAGGGGCTACTTCAGACATTACTTTTCATATCAAAAGAGTCAAGTCTCACACCTAAGAAAACTTAAGAAAAAGAGGCAGAGGAGTCACAGGAACACCAGAGCGTATCAATGTCTCTCTTTTGAAGCACTCATGCATTGCCCCGGTGAAAGTGGCTCTCCTCTTCGGGATCCCTCCTCCTTTTTAGTGTCTGAACATTAAGGGTCTTTAAGGATCCTTTCTTAATTGCCAAAAGCTGTACGGCTGCTGCATGACACGAGACTCGATCAAAGCTGCTCCTCGCATCCAGCCCACCCGCTTGCAACAATCTTGACCATGTCATTGCACCATCTGGAATGGGAAGAAGGTGAGTAACATCCCCCTGACTGCCCTCCAAGCTAGATGTCTTAAGTCTGACCATGTTCCTCAGCTAGCAAAGTGACCTTCAAGTGAAGCTGTAATCCTAAACAACATCCTTACGCAAGAGAAAACTCCACATCTGAGTAAACATGCACAGGGTTGTACTGCTAGCCTTTCATGGGGCTTCTATTTTAATGATGTCTTTTCACCTCCAGAAACTGAATCTGCAGGAGCAGAAGTTGAATTCTTAATGTTAGGCAAAACACTACAGGTTCACATTACAAACACTCTCCTTTCTGAGGAGTAAAAAGAAGCCTGTCTGCAGGTCTTCCATTTCAAGTAGTGACTAGTGCTGTGATCCTGCCACCTCTGCAGATACCTGTAATGACTAAGGAATGATCTCTACTCTTTCTAAAAGCCAGTCTCTGTTTTGGCTATGTGACAAAAGTGATTGGGACTAAAAGGGGATACAAATAATGAAGCATGTGCCATGCCATGTAAACTTCATGTCAGGATATGACCTCTTTCTCAGGCAGTACAGGGTGAAGCAACCCACCTCACAGGGGCAGAGAATATTAAAGGGCAGCAAACCATCGTTCGGTCTTTCTTAATATATTGTGACTACTCTGGGAGGTGCCATTTGGGTTTTCTGCAGCAGGTACCCAAACATCTTGGGCTGCCACCATCCATGCTTCCTCTGTCCCTGAGTAGACCTTCATTCCCAGCTCATGAGCTCATCTGCTTGACTTTTCTTTTTGGCAAGTGACTCAGTCTCACAATAAGGCAACAGTCTCTCATGTTCTCCCCTGCTAGTTTCTTCATGCTGGACTGTGCAACATTTCCCACAGGAAACCACCCTTCAGACACAAACCAGGACATGTTAGAGATGTGCTCCTGCATAAACTGAGATCAGGTTTGCTGGTTCAAAGGCAGAGTTAAAGTCTTCATATATTTTGAGATCTTGAGGATTTCAGCTGAACGGATTCAAAGCCGTCTTCCTTTTCCTGCATAGCAAAAAGATAAGTGCTTATATTATAGAAACAGATATAGATACCATGCACAGATCCCATTCACATAGAGGGCTCCCTATCATCTCCCATACAGATGTATGGATCTATACAGCAGCATTACAGTCCCAGATGCTCCCATGCTACTCATTGGGCCCATTCCAAAGACAAGTTATGTAAGGCTCAGTTTTGCCAAACGCATATATCCATAGAAGAATAGAATAGAATAGAATAGAATAGAATAGAATAGAATAGAATAGAATAGAATAGAATAGAATAGAATAGAATGTTTAACTAAGAAATTATTTCAGGCCAGGGCCTAAGAATTTCTTTATAGTTTGGGGTATGATGCTATTTTAATTATACATTTGAAAAGGTAAAGTGTAAACAAAATGTGTGGACAGCTATGTTGCAAAGACATGCATCCTGCACACAAACTCATTTGGGACCCAGGACTGGCTGTCACTCACTGCCTAGTGTACTTTAAGTGGCAAAACCAAGGTTTGCTATTATGTAATGCGTGAAAAGCCCCAAAGCAGCATACATTTGCAGACTGAAAATCCATGTGGGCTAGTTAATATATTCATGGTTTGCTTGCTTGTTTTTTAAAGGCAACGCCATCCAGGAAATAGAGCTGGACTTGAATATCAAAATCTCACCTCTCAAATCAACATATCGGAAGGCCTTGAGAAAATCAATATATATGCTCTTTGAATCATAGAATCATAGAGTTGGAAGAGACCACAAGGGCCATCCAGTCCAACCCCCTGCCAAGCAGGAAACACCATCAAAGCATTCTTGACATCATCAAAGCATTCTTTAAGCAAAGGCTGTCAAGCCTCTGCTTAAAGACCTCCAAAGAAGGAGACTCCACCACACTTCTTGGCAGCAAATTCCACTGTCGAACAGCTCTTAATGTCAGGAAGTTCTTCCTAATGTTTAGGTGGAATCTTCTTTCTTGTAGTTTGAATCCATTGCTCTGTGTCCGCTTCTCTGAAGCAAAGCTTTTATTCATTTGATTATTTGGCCCCACAACCTTCATAGAAAAACCATTCTATTTTGAAAGCTTTTACTGTCTAAACAGCTACTTTGTGGTTTTCTGTTAGCCACCTTCAGCTTTTGGTGCGGTTGGGATGCAAGTACTTCAGATAAATAGACATCCTTATCTCCCATCCATTCTGTGGGAATAGCAGGGGACAATCCAGCTGTGCTGCTTTGTTACCACAACCAATAAGAAATGGCATATCAACCTGCACACTTAAAAAACAGCCTGTAAAGGATATATAGCTGCAAATTACTGGCAGCAGTTGCTCACCTTGGTTGCCAATGCTTTCAGTTTTCCTAGCAATGTCTGTTTGTTTGAATATACTATTTCTTCCTCATTATCTTCCCCTTCCATGATCGCGCAGCTGTCAGCAGCAGGAAGCTCACATTCTTTTGAATTTGCTGTCATCACCAGTTTAGAATATTTATACTCCAACCTAAAGGGTACAAATGGAGAGAGTGGCATTTTTGTCCTATCATCTTCCAACACATCAAACCTGGTGACAAAACCTCGCTATAATAATTCATGGCGGATTTTAGTATTGCAGACTTGTCAGAACTTAGCAGCTCAAGCAGCGTTTTCCCAGCTTGGTGCCGTCCAGCAGTTTTGGACTCCAACTCCCAACAGTTCCAACCAGCAAAGTATCAGGTGGAACTCAAGTCATAGATCATTCTCAGATTTCAAAAAGAGTCGACATGATGTGACCCACAGAAGAGACCAGCAGGGCTTAAAGTGACCATGCTTGGCTCTGGGTGCAGCTGACCCTTGTGGGTGAGGCATCAGAGATGCTGTTGGGAACATCTTTCTGAGCAGTTCAGCTTCTTGAGGTTCTGGACCAGCCCCAGCCATCCATGCTCCTAGACAGCAAGGGCTATCCAGGGCAGCCTGTTTCATTTGGGGGATGGAGGATTTCCCCAGAGCAACAAGAGTCTTCCTGGCTCTGCAGTTTTCCTTGACTTTGACCTCCGGAAGCATCTCCTGCCCCCCCCTGCCCCCCCCAAGCTGCCTATGGTTCTGCATGACACCACAGCAGCCTTCTGCTTCCAGGACACTGTGCTATGGATCTCCCAAAACCTCTAGACCCAACTTCTTTGGGCCTCATTACGTATTCCTTTGGCCACAAAGCTAAATTCCCTGCACATCTTTTTACTGGCTCCAACTGCCATAGCTTTTGTCTAGCACATGAAGATGTATAACGAAGGCACCAGGCGAGCCTCCCTGGGGGGAGCATTCCACAAATGGGAAGCCATCACAGAAAAGGCCTGTTCTCGTGTTGCCACCCTCTGGACCTCCCATGGAGGGGTCAGACAAAGAAGGGCCTCAGAAGACAGGGTTAGTTCGGAAGGCAAGAGCTGATCCTTGAGGTACTGAGATCCTGAACTGCATAAGCCTTTATAGGTCAAGACCAGCACTCTGAATTGGGCCTGGAAACTAATTGGAAGCCAGTGCAGTTGGGCCAAGATTGGTGTTATACAGTGGTACCTCTAGTTACAAACTTAATTCGTTCCGGAGCTCCCTTCTTAACCTGAAACTGTTCTTAACTAGAGGCGTGCTTTCACTAATAGGGCTTCTTGCTGCTGCTGCTGCGCTGCCGGCACACAATTTCCATTCTCATCCTGGGGCAAAGTTCTCAACTCGAGGTAACTCTTCCAGGTTAGCGGAGTTTGTAACCTGAAGCGTTTGTAACTCAAGGTACCACTGTATACTCAAGCGGTCTTGCCCTAGTGAATACCCTGGTCACTGAACTCTGCAGAAGCTGACGCTTCCGAGTCATCTTCAGAGACAGCCCCACATATAACACATTGCGGTAATCTAACCCAGAGGTTACCAGATCATAAAGGGCAGAAGTTAGGTTATCCCTGTATAGACAGGGGCACAGCTGGGTTACCAGCCAAAACTGATGGAAGGCACTCTATGCCACTGAGCTCTGTCGTATGAAATGGCCTCTGCTATAACTCCAGTAGAACTGGCGCCCCTGGGTGGAAGCCCCACATCTGCACTGCTGGTGTGGCCATGAAGGCCTGACCTCGCCGCCACCCTACAGGTAAGCTGCAGTGCCACCTATGTGGGGAGAGCAGCTCCATGCAGGGGCAGACATTGGTAATCTTTCATAATATGGTGCCCTGCACAATGCCAAAATGTGGTGCCTCCCAATGGATCTTCTCAATTTTGCATAGCAGCTTCTATAAGAAAGCAGTCAATAAAACTGAAAAGAAGAAAATAAATAGTACAGCAGAGAGATGGGTATTTGCTCCTGGGAGAGTATATCCAAAACCATCAGGTAGCACGTGGTTAAGCAACAGATGGTGGCCCAAGTATACCGTCCACTGACAAAGCTTCTGGTCAGTTAGGTATCACATATAATCTTATGGAACACAAAATACTTACTTTTGATTCTTCTTCCAGAAATAGCAGGTTAAGGCAATCAGCAGGACACCTGTGAAAGCACCAACACCTGCACCAACTTTTAGCCAGAACTCCACTGTTTCACAAATGATGGTCTTTTTTTCGGGCAGGGAAACCCCTTTTGTACAAAGCTTTGGTTCATTCCATACATATAAGGTTTCCTAAGGAAGGAAGGAAGGAAGGAAGGACGGACGGACGGAAAGAAGGAATAATTTTTAAGCCTGAATTCTTACACATGATTAAAGGTAAAGGTAAAGGGACCCCTGATCATTAGGTCCAGTCGTGACCGATTCTGGGGTTGCGCGCTCATCTCGCATTATTGGCCGAGGGAGCCAGCATATAGTTTCCAGGTCATGTGGTCAGCATGACAAAGCCGCTTCTGGCAAACCAGAGCAGCGCACGGAAACGCCGTTTACCTTCCCGCCAAAGCGGTCCCTATTTATCTACTTGCACTTTGATGTGCTTTCGAACTGCTAGGTTGGCAGGAGCTGGGACCGAGCAACGGGAGCTCACCCCGTCACGGGGATTCGAACCGCTGACCTTCTGATCAGCAAGCCCTAGGCTCAGTGGTTTAACTCACAGAGCCACCTGGGTCCCTTACACACAATTACTAAGGAGTAAATCCCACTGGACTTACTTGAACTTACTTATGAATAGATATGAATAGGATTGCACACAAAGTCAGTACAGTAACTTCCAAATTGCATGGCATGAGATTACATGAGGGCCTTCTGGTGGTTCCCTCATTGCAAGAGGTGAGGTTACAGGGAACCAAGTAAAAGGCCTTTTTGGTAGGCGCACCCGCCCTGTGGAATGCCCTCCCAGCAGATGCCAAACAGATAAACAACTATGTGATTTTCAAGACATCTGAAGGCAGCCCTGTTCAGGGAAGTTTTCAGTGTGTGGTGTTGTATGGTGCTTTTACTATTTTTTGTTGGGAGCTGTCTGGAGTGGCTGGGGCAACCCGCTCAGATGGGCAGCGTATAAATAAACAATTTTTTATTTTTATTGAATTATAAAACCATTAAAGGCTCCCACTGTGGATAATTGGTTCACCTTTAGTGCCGGGATCAACTGACTGTGGCCTTGCATGGTCTATTTTTTAAAAATAAACTAGCCTCCCAATGGTCTACTGATTTCCATTAAATTTGCAAAGGATGGTTGCATACTCGTTCAACTCTTAAGTGTTCCTGAATAGTATACAGTGGTACCTCGGGTTCAGAACTTAATTCGTTCCGGAGGTCCGTTCTTAACCTGAAACTGTTCTTAACCTGAGGTGCCACTTTAGCTAATGGGGCCTCCTGCTGCTGCCGCACGATTTCTGTTCTCATCCTGAAGCAAAGTTCTTAACCCAAGGTACTATTTCTGGGTAAGCAGAGTCTGTAACCTGAAGCGTCTGTAACCTGAAGCGTCTGTAACCCGAGGTACCACTGTATAAGAAGCACCTTATTGAAATTTAAGAAGCACCTTGCTAGGGAGGTCAGCTCAGCCCAGTATTCCCGGCAAGAATTCCAGCAACCAGCAGGCAACAGGAATTTATTGATATGCATATTATTTAATGGGACATTATCCCTTTTCTGTCCCATGAAACCATATTCCAAGTGGCTAATACCCTAAGATTCAGGGCATCTTATAGCATTTATCTCTATCCCCAAAGGCTTAAAAATCTATGCAGTGCTTTTTTTATATAGAAGAAACAGTAAGTGCCACCCTTTTAACATTTGGGGGGTGGGGAGGTACCTGTACTGCGTATACTTGAGAACCCCCAGGAAAAAAGCACTGAATCTATGTAAATTGACCAGAAGTCAGCTGATGACCTACAAACCACTTCTTGCCTTTGGTATTTCTCTCCTCTGTATTTCTCATTTAAATTCATGCCGTGTTTTGCATAAGGTCTAAGATTAATAGTGTTTCATAAAGTGCCTTATGTTTCAGCTGATCTCCTGAGGAGGAGAATCCTGTTCAAAATCATATGTCATGCCCTCTATACAAGTTTGCAGATGGAGCATTTCTAATGCCCTTCCTATTGGAAAATAATATATATACGATAAGAATAATATTGGAGAAAACTGGGTATTGAAACTTGCTTAATCTAAATCATATATCCCAGTTTACAGCGGCCCTTTAAAGTACGCTTCACGCAGAGTATACGCAGTCAGAAGTTGACCTGGCTAAGAAAACACCACCAAGAGCGTAGGGAATTATCTCCCTCATATGAAATCCCTTACTAGCTGCACACTTGTAAAAGTATACAGATGAAAATACAAACGATTGGGTTTCTTTAACTGAAATACAAAGTGATTCCAAGGAGACTTTAAACTAAAGATAAATGCTTTCTCTCTTAGCTATGTTATCTACCCACTTTCCAAACCTCCCATAAAACTCCCACAAAACTCCCATTAAACTACCCAAGAATTAACAGCAAACTAGCATTATAACTAAGCAACTCTCATACTAAGATTAAACTAAAGAATCTTTTAAACTGAGAATCTCTCTTACTAAGATTTAACTAGGAATCTCTTAAACTGAGACCAACTGAGAGAGTGATCTACTTAGAGATGAATCAAACTGAAAGATCTAACTAAGAGATTCAGAAGGCTTTCTGGCAGAGCCTTATATACAAGAAGCAGAGCCTACGCCTGTGAGCAATTAACAGAAACACCGGCACCTGTTTCTCTTAAACAGACAGTATTTACATTAGACCGGCTCTAAAGTAACTTGACTATTCAAAAAAATCCAACACTTCCACCCTTGGGATTGCAGTTGGAAACTCTCCTGCCTTGATGTGCAACCTGTTTATTACCTGGTGCCCCTTTTTACAAGCCCCTTCAATCTCATGATAGTCCTGCTCTGTGCACAAGGGGCAGGCTTCTGCACTTTCCCACAAGAAGTGGAATGTACACCCATCACAGGTACCTGCAGGACAAGAACTAGAAGAAGAGAAATGCTCATGTTATAAACGGAAATGAAGGGGGTTAGTTGAGTTCATTCTCATATAACAATTTCCAGAAATGCAACAACAGTGCAATAGTGGTGAATCTATGTCAGAGCACCCACACATCATTCAGCTCTGTTTGTTGTTCTGTGATGCTTCTCCAACGCTACAACATTCTGGCCATCTAGAGTGGTACTGCCACAAAAGCGCTGTGATAACTCAGTGGGCTGATTAAGGAGACTCTTAACCTCAGGGTTGTGGGTTCAAGCCCCACGTTGGACGAAAGATTCCTGCATTGCAGGGGGGTTGGAATAGATGACCCTTGTGCTCCCTTCTTACTCTACAATTCTATGATTTTATGAAGTGGGACCCCAAAAATGTGGAACGTTTGTGATATAAAAAGTTACAGCATTTCAACAGAAAGCATGCGCTGACCGGAAACAAGGCAATATGTCCAACCCCGAAACTTCTAGTGCAGGGGCAAATAGCATTGAAGCAGGGATTGTGGATACCATCATGAGCACAATTCATGATCAATGCACATTAAAAAAGGATGCCTGGAGGGGCCCTGTGTTCTGGGAGTCCAAAACAAAATATCTGTTGCCATGCCACTACTAGGTAGATACAACTCTGACCACATGCAGATCCCTGCAGAAGGAAGCTTCACCACAGCAGAATGATAGGACACCCTTTTGAGGCTAAATCTGTCATAAATGGCAGGGCTAATTTATACTTGCATATTGCAGCACTTTAGAGTTCATCACTCACTTACAGAATACTCAGCCTGAAGCTGAATGAGTGAATTGTCCAATGTCTGAATTGATGGACTGTGGATATGAAAATTCTGCCCACTTTGATCTGTGTCTAAGAAATGCAAGTCCCCACGTAACGTTGTGGTTACAGGAGCAACTCTAACTGAAATAAGCAATAGTGCACGCGTGCGAAACTCTTCACAAAACACAGGACACACAATTGATTTACTCCTGTGAGCCTGCCATTCCCCTTGCAGCCATTGTAACAAGATTTGGCTGATGGTGCTCAAGAATAAGGGGGAAAGTCCTAACTTTTTGCAGGTGGTTTTTGATGCCTTGGTGGCCTTTAGATCAAGGCCTTCAATCATCTTTTAACACAGCAGGGTCCCATTCTCTGCATTTTCTGTGGTCAGACCCCAGATCTGTGACAAGAAAGAGTTTTGCCATTCCATTATAGTTTGCAACTAGTTGTGCTGGAAGATCAGTTTGGAAGAGGAATGGGAGAGATGGGTACAAGCCCCCACTGACAAGAGTTCTCCCATCCCTGGTGTCATCACTAACAAATACCTGGGAACTGAAATTTCTCCTTGGTCAGATTTTGTTGGGTTACATCTCAGTATCACAACAGAAGCACGTCCATTTTCACAAGTGGCTGTAACTCTTGAAGACCTAAACAGAAATGAAAACAGTTTGTTTGTTTGTTATTTTCGGCTTCTGCTTTCCAAGAGCGCCTCCTATGCGTGGTGTGCGCCCTGCGGGCATGGCATGCTGTCCGCAGGGGCATGGTGTGCGTCCTGGGGGCGTGGCCTGCTGCCTGCAGAGGCGTGTCACCTGGCGCGGTGGGGGGTGCGCAGTGCGTGCCCAGGGGCGTGGCCCTGATGGTACCCCCTCCCCGATGGTGCCGGGGTGGTGCACTCTCCCCCGCCCCCGGTTCCTCCGCCAGTGCATATGTTAGCATTTAGTGAACAAGTCTAGATATCTATGAGGAGTTCAGAAGTTTTTGTTTCTGGTCTAGACTAACCACAGCTTCTTGTGTCATCTGAACCCAGCAAATAACAGTTTGGACCCAGGTGGCGCTGTGGTTAAACCACTGAGCCTAGGGCTTGCTGATCAGAAGGTCGGCGGTTCGAATCCCTGTGACGGGGTGAGCTCCCGTTGCTTGGTCCCAGCTCCTGCCAACCTAGCAGTTCGAAAGCACGTCAAAATGCAAGTAGATAAATAGGAACCGCTACAGCGGGAAGGTAAACGGTGTTTCCATGTGCTGCTCTGGTTCGCCAGAAGCGGCTTTGTCATGCTGGCCATATGACCTGGAAGCTATACGCTGGCTCCCTCGGCCAATAATGCGAGATGAGCGCGCAACCCCAGAGTCGGTCACGACTGGACCTAATGGTCAGGGGTCCCTTTACCTTTACCTTTAACCACGGCTAAGTTCGCCATGGTTAGTGATAAGCCAACTTCAAGCAATAGTTTGTGAAACTAGCTTCCCTTTCCGCCCATCCCTGGTAAGATTAACCACAGTTTGGAGTGCAGACATAAAACTAAACTGTGGTTAATCTAAAGCAGAAGCTTCCCGTCTCCTGGTGACTGTGGCTTGTGTGCAACTAAGAGAGAGAGAGACTTGTTGAGTAAAATGTAGTAACAGCTGGAATGGATATAATAAATTGTTGGTGTCCCCTAGTTCTATAGTGTTGGCCTCTTATAATTGTGGGGATTTCCTCTGAATTTTTACATTCCAACAAAGAGAAAGGCTTAATGCACCTGTAGGGTTGATACTTCTACTTACTTGTAATAGAAATACACATCAGGTATTGTCATTTCAGAATGCTGAAATATTTCCGGCTTAACATTAATATTTCCCAGAGTTGTTTCAATGGTGGCTCCTGCAAAAAAAAAAAAAAAAAACTCAATATCCTGAAGGAATAAATGTTGACATTGAGAAAGTAAGTTCCCTCATATTTTATATACAGTACACACACACACACACACACACACACACACACACACACACTTATATATACATACAGTGAAGTGTCAGCACTTGAGAAAATTCATAAATTCCCAAATTTAGCAAGGGCTGGGGGGAAAGGGCTGGCAAGAGCACACAGGGGCTTCCTCCTGAGGCCAGCCTGGTGATGGGCAGCCATGAGCCCCTCAGCAGAAATCATCAACCAGGCAGAAGGCACTGCCAGGCACAGATGGAGGTTGCCACGGTAACACGGGGTGTGATGTCACTGCAGGAAAAGAGGTGTCCTTTTACACAGTTTTTTGGCAAGGCCTTCTGGGAACGAGGAAGAGGAAGCAGGCTGGCTGAAGGCAGGCTGGGACAGAGGCACGGAGCTGCCTTGGAAACCACCCACCCCTCCACCCAAGACCCAGTGTAAGTAGGTGTGAATGAAGCATATTTCTTAACAACCCTCGTCTCCAGTGTGCCTTGATTGCCCTGGGTGAGCCTGGAACTCCTGGTGCAGCCGCTTGGCAGACAGTGGGGTGGGGTCCCCCAGTTTGTCCAGTGTGTTATACACATAGCTGCCAAGTCTCCCATATTCCCCGGGAAACCCCCATTTATCCAGCTGTCCCCAGCCGAAAAAACGGATTTTTTTGGTTTTTCCCCGGTTTATTCTGGCGCGGCGGCCATTTTGGAATTGGGCGGAGCATGCTCAGAAGCAACTTTTGATGCTGCTCTGCCCAGTTCCAAAATGGCTGCAGCGTGACTTCTGGTGCGGCGGCCATTTTGGAACTGGGCACAGCAGCATCAAAAGTCACTTCTGAGCATGCTCCGCCCAGTTCCAAAATGGCGGCAGCGCTACTTCCGGTCTGCTACTTCCGGTCCGGTCCCTTATTTTTCAGACAGGAACTTGGCAGGTATGGTTATACAGGCGCCATGCTTGGGGGAGACACATAAGCAGATCACAGCCAATTCCCAAGTGGCAACTTTGCAGGCTGGGTATACCGGTAGTTGCTGGATTAGGCCAAGTAACCTCCTCCTCCTCCTCCTCCTCTCCTCCCTTGGCTTTAGAGCTGTTCAGCCTTGATCAGAACAAGCAGAAGATTAAAGTGCTTACCAAGAAACACGTCTGCAAGGCTGCTGGAGTGAAGTGCCAAAGCAGTTCGGAATCCCTTGCTGTCCGGGGGGATGATTGTAGACTGGCAGACAAAGGCCCGCACAATGTCAGAATAATCTTCTGAGTCAGCAACCATATCCTTGAGCTTGATATCTGTGATATTGTCTGCACAAATTGCTGCCATTTCTCCCTGTAGGCATTGAATGAACAGAGGGAGATCATTCATTCTCTTGTTTTCATGCTGGATTTCCTACCACCTTGCAAATCAGAGGTCAGGCACTTCTTGCTGCAGCTGAAAACCAATTTGCCACCAAAATATGAAAAACAATCCACAAAACTTGAGCTGCACCATCATGGAGAACCCAGGCAATTCCTTTAAAGATCATCTAAACTGTAAAATGCGAGAGTAAAGTGAAATAAATTACCAGATTAAGGGAAGGGGAAAGTCAAAGCTTGATAAAGCTATTTGCTGTATAAATGTAAATTGTATTTGTTGGTGTAAAGAAATCTGAGAAAACAATAAAACTTTATTGGAAAAAATAAAAATAAAGATCATCTAATAGTTACCCCCTTTAGAACATATATAATTGATCTTGAGAAATAACTGTTGCTTCTTTTTTAACATATCCATCAATAAACTAAGCTGCTGTCTTGCAAGGCATTGTGAATTGCTAGCTAAATGCATTTTGGCCTTTAGATAATGATATGCTATAATAATAATAATAATAATAATAATAATAATAATAATAATAATTTATTTATACCCTGCCCATCTGGCTGGGCCTCCCCAGCCACTCTGGGCGGCTTCCAACAGAAAAATAAAACACAGTAATCTATTAAACATTAAAAGCCTCCCTGAACAGGGCTGCCTTCAGATGTCTTCTAAAAGTCTGGTAGTTGTTATTCTCTTTGACATCTGATGGGAGGGCGTTCCACAGGGCGGGCACCACTACCGAGAAGGCCCTCTACCTGGTTCAGCACCAACACTTTGAATTGTGCTCGGAAACGTACTGGGAGCCAATGTAGGTCTTTCAAGACCGGTGTTATGTGGTCTCGGCAGCCGCTCCCAGTCACCAGTCTAGCTGCCACATTCTGGATTAGTTGTAGTTTCCGGGTCACCTTCAAAAGTGGCCCCACATAGAGCGCATTGCAGTAATCCAAGCGGGAGATAACTAATGTATGCACCACTCTGGCGAGGCAGTCCACAAGCAGATAGGGTCTCAGCCTGCATACCAGAAGGAGCTGGTAAACAGCTGCCCTGGACACAGAATTGACCTGCACCTCCATGGACAGCTGTGAGTCCAATATGACTCCCAGGCTGCGCACCTGGTCCTTCAGGGGCACAGTTACCCCGTTCAGGACCAGGGAGTCCTCCACACCTGCCCGCCTCCTGTTCCCCACAAGCAATACTTCTATCTTGTCAGGATTCAACCTCAATCTGTTAGCCACCATCCATCCTCCAACCGCCTCTAGGCACTCACACAGGACCTTCACCGCCTTCACTGGTTCTGATTTAAAAGAGAGGTAGAGCTGGGTATCATCTGCATACTCATTTTCATCAATCCCCCCTAAAAAAAAGCTCAAGAACTCTGACCCCCCCCCCCCCACAAAAAGCACAAAAACTATGGGCAATCCTTCCCTGGGTAATCTCCCCCCATTTTCTTAATTTTCTTAATTGAGGGTGCATGCTATACATTAAAAAAAATGGTACATATTATGTAGGAACTTTCTTCATGAATATATTAATTTTTTATTATTTCAAAAGAGTACTTTAAATAAATATAAATGCATTATTTAAAAAAATCATCACAAATTCAGGAGAGAAGGGGTGCAAAAAAAACCAACCCAGGAGGGGTGGAAGTGGCATTTCCCAATATATCAAGGCACCTCATTTTCTTCAGAAAAGGGACTGGCACTGGCTCATAGAAGGCTAGGAGATGCCCTGGTTTGATGGCTGCCTCTTTTCACATGTGGGATGGACTGCTAGCCTTAGAAAGGCAGGCGCTTACTTGGTTTCCACACAGACTGATGTTGAAGAAGTGGAAGAATTTTGTTCCTTTCGCCGTAAAGCTTGGTCCATTCATTAATGAGCCTCCTTTGCTCAGGTTGCTGAAGTCGTAAGTCCGGCTCTGGTTGTTCTTGGCATATGAGAACAAGCAGTCACTGAAGCAGGCGGAATGGTCCTTAAGGAAGGAAAGCAAAACAAAAGTGAAGGAAAGTTTCAGATAATCAAGTTGTAAACTCTGCACCAGAAGAAGCAAACCCACACAAATGGTCATTAGGATGTCGTCAGGCCAAAGTGCCCAGGAGGCCTTTCCACTGCATTTGCTAAGAGGGACACTGTTACATTTAAAACTCTGGAGTTTCCTGAAATTAGTATAATTCTCTGTGTACCTTTTAAAATAAATTGTACTCAACAAACTTGAGCATTTGGGGGGAATATTAAATCCCGGGGGGGGGGGGGGCTGCTGAAATATCTTCCCTACTGTAAAAGTTGTGGTGGACATACAACGAAGTTAAACAATTACAAATTCCATGTAAGACTTAGATGGCTTAGAGCAGGCATCCCCAAACTGCGGCCCTCCAGATGTTTTGGCCTACAACTCCCATGATCCCTAGCTAAGAGGACCAGTAGTCAGGGATGATAGGAATTGTAGTTCAAAACATCTGGCGGGCTAAAGTTTGGGGATGCCTGGCTTACGAGTGTAGACCTTTCAACAGCCATTCCCTTGAGAGCTAAATGCAAACTCCAAATTCAGAGCCAGAGAACTCCGATCACCAGATGATGGGACATGCCACCTGAGTTAACTATCTCGCTTTGGCTCCACTTGTGAGCTTGTTGACCACTGACTTGATTCAGGTTATTCTTATCTTTGTCTGTTTTTAAACATCAAAACTACTGATGGCACCTGTCTACCTTGGTGCTTTGGCTGCCAGGCCCACAAGGGATGCATGGTTCTTGGCCGTACATTTGATGAATTGACAGGTAGGTATGAGGAGGACACTCCTTGCATTGGTTGGTTTCCTTGTCTATGTAGTGACCAGCAGGGCAGGGAATGCAGGAGGAGCCAGACTGTTCCGAACCCATGGCACAGGCACGGCACGATGAAGCAACACCATCGACTGCATTGGTCACAGTAATCGAGTAGATCTTTGCCACGTCATTGATGAGCTTCCTGGTCTGGAAAGAGCAATGGGCAAAAATAACTTATGCTGAGGGGACACACAACCATTTCCTCAAATACGCCGCCTTTATTCTCTCACTGCTGGTGCTAACCTTGCAAAACATATGAAGCTTTAATAGCAAGACAGCAGTGGAAAGCAAGGTGACTCAAGATGCTCCTGGCAAGAGAGTTGGGCAGTTGAGTTAATCCAGGGGTGTTGACCTGGAGCATGGCCTCATTGTTGTTAGCCCCCTGAGCCTTACAGGATACCTTTGGGGTTCCCCATAAATCAGTAAATCATTTTCAGGGTTCACTGATAGTTCTCAGTTGGGTGATGAGCTGATGTCCCAGCTCCTTCTGCAATCTCATTTAAACTGGCAGCCCAGCACAATTTGCTGGTCTTTGAAGTCAAAGAGGGACAGGTGGCTTTTATTTTATTTCTTAATTCCATTTATATTCAGTCCTTCTTCCAAGGAGTTCATACATTCTCCTTCCTTCTCTTTCGACACCCAATTCATCCTCACAACAACCCTGAGAGATAGGTTAGGATGGCAGAGAATGATTTGCTCCAGATCATCTAGTAATCTTCACCACCCTGACTTCAGATACTTCCATAGAATCTTGACCTGTAGAAATGGATATGTGGATAACAGGGACATGCGGGGTGGCAGAGAGTAGCACTGGAGCCCGAAGTTGGGGCACAATACCCATTGCACCCAAACTTCCCCTGATGGCTTAGAACGTGGCAAGCCTCCTAAAACTGCCTTAAAAAAAGTTTTGTTCCACAGCATTAGTGTTTTCCGAAACCTAATGAAATATGTTGATTTCCACTAAGACCCCTGTGGTACTTACATCTTGGCCTTGATTTGTTCTCTGGAAAGCCCATGTGAATGTAAAAGAAGCATTTTTGGAGATGATGTGAGCATATGACTGCTTCTCCTTAGTTCCGCTCCATGATTCCACTACATTTGTGTTCTTTTTATTGATGTCCTAGAAACAAAGGACATAAAGTAAACATGCAGTGTTAATTAGCAGAACTTGGGCTATTTACTAAAGCAGACATGGAACTTTTCACTCAAGGGTAAGCCACTATCAGTTCCCTTCATCTCCTTTTCCTGCATTATTCCACATACCTACTAGTAGCAATCTAGAATCCTGGTAACATGACACAATTGTGCTTGATTAAACTGCCCTATAAGTCATTAGCCCTTGGAAATGGTGTGGGGGAAAACAGGAAACAGATTTCCCATCTTTGGTATATGCCCAGGAACAAAAACTTCTGCAATTACTGGGCTCAGGGCTGTTTATGGTGTTTTCTAGTTTCATATGTTGTTGTGATGAATTTGCTTAACTCATATGTTATCGTAATTTAATGTTTGAATTGGATAAAGTGTTTAAAAATATGAAAATCTAATAAAAATATATTAATAATTTATATGTTATCGTGACCCACCTTGTAAGAAAGGTGGGATATAAATCTATTCAGCAAATCTAAAGGCCAGTCAAAATGTTGAACACGTTCATTTCTGTCAGCCCTGACTGTGATCTTGCTTACCACCATGAAATACAGCACACAGTCTGCCAAACAGACGGTTTCAAACACGAATGCAATCCGTCCAAGTTCTGACCCCGTCGCCCCTGCTATGGAAGTCGGAGGCCTGTTCAACACAGAAGAAATGGCACAATTACAAGGCCCTTCCAAAGGTCCCTGCCAGAGTGAAACAGCCAAATGAAGGCGCAAGCCCGTTTCTCACGCAAAAGTGCTGAAGAACAGCTCCTGTGCATTTTGCCTCATCTTGCAGGTTCTGTAAATGCTAGAAACAGACTTTCATTTTAAAAATGAAAGCTGGGGGTGTGGGGACTATAGATCATCCAAGTGCAGGTGGAGGGCAGGAGTATGCTCCCATGTCTTCCCTGCAGATACCCATGGGGATGTGGTACAAAGTTGAGAGTGGGCTTAAATGCTCCCCAACTTAAAATGTCAATGAAAGCAACATGTTAGAAGATGACTCACTGGATCATGTTCCCTGGGTGCCCTCAGAGGTCTCACATTCAAGTAAATGGGTGTGCACTAATGAACTGATCAACTGTGTGTCCACCCTGCCCCATCGACACACATCTCCAGCAGAAGCTGCGCTTGTCTTCACAGATCTGCTCCACATGGAATTTAGGGCCTCAATCCCCATTTATAACTTTCTTCCTCATGATGTCTAAGCACAAACCATTTGAGATAGAATATAACATAAGAGAGGGGAAAGGTGAGGAATAGCATGGAAATTTAATGATTCCTTACTTAAATCCTGGTATGTGAAGATTCACAATGAGATAATCGTTATCCGTCCCTCCTGCCCCACTTCGGATGTGGTCACCAGCTACTTCCCAGCCTGAACAAGAAAAAACCCCACGTAAATATAATCTTGCACGTTGGTTTATTTAAAAAAAACACGGGGGGATATCCAGATGCATCAACTGGTTAAACACAGATGCAATATGTTTAAGCCAATTCAGTGCAATTAGATGCAACAAAATTGGCTCGAGTCTAAGCGATCTCTGTAACTGGTTGTTTTATTCCAGCCTAAAGTACGTGTTTAAAATCCAAGAAAAGAATTCTGTGGCACAGCAGGAAAATGACTCAGGTATTCATAATTTCAAACAAACCATCTAACCAATGGGCAAATGTTCCTTTCTGTAATTTTATGGGATAAACCCGCATTCCTTCAACAAAACCTCAGTTACAATATCTGAAAGAAACAAGTAAACTCGTCTGTTGTTGATCTTTCTCAGATCCAATATAAGCAAAATCCTCCTTGGACTCTACTGCAGTGCTTCAGTGCCCATGCCCCATTTAAAAAAAACAACACCCCTCTATTTATGCAGAAAACTAGCAAGTCAGGGAAGAGGCTATACTGGAATGTTTCCCCTTCATATGCTACCTTTCTGTGGACATGGAGTTTTTATGGAGGAGTCATTATTCTTGTGACAGTCCACAAACACACTTGCATTCTGACTGATGCAAGCCTGAGTGGTTGGTACCATGCAATATTTTCTGAATGAGTACCTCTTTTTCATAGTTCCTACTGGAGCTGGTGGACCCTCCTTCAGTGTCAAAGGTAAACTGAACCAACAGATGAAAGTACTAATTTACTAATACTTTTGATGAGCATGGGAGAAAACCAACAATAATGATCTTTAGCTTTCATGCGGAGATTTTCCAAAGAGCCCAACATATCTCACCTCATCAACTTTTACCACAGCCTTTTAAAGGTTGGTCAGTATTACTGTCTGTTTTTAGAAATGCCACAGGCCATTCCCTTAACCCTCGCACCGGCTCTTAAGAACATCCGAAGGAACAATAAGCTAGTGATGAAGGCAGACAAGCTCACCGTTCATCCCATCACATTTTGAATTTCCAACGTTGAAACAAGAAGTCCTCATGTTGAAAGGGAGCACGTTCCACCATTTGTATTCCAGGCCCAGAGCTGGTTCTGTACCGGCAGGGCAGGCCTCACAATCTACAAGGAGAAATGGGGCAGAATGAGCACGCATGCAGAAAATCAGCCCGTTTCAGAACGAAACATTTTATTCGATGTGTTAAGAATCAGGTAGAGCTAGCCATTCTTGGGTGGTTCTCCATGCTGGAATGTGGGGATCAGGGCAGAGTACACCTCAGGATGATGACTTATTCCACATTGGAAATGTTGATATGGGGAGGAGGCATCCTAACTGAGAAGGCATCGTGACTGCAGGAAAGTTAAAACCAAGTGGACACTAAGTGGCGCTAGAAGGACATTGAAGGAGCATCCTTCAGCTGATACAGAGATGCTCTTTTGCACTGAGTGATATATGGAATGGTGTCACAGGATTGTTGTTGTTGTTTAGTCGTTTAGTCGTGTCCGACTCTTCGTGACCCCATGGACCATAGCACGCCAGGCACTCCTGTCTTGCACTGCCTCCCACAGTTTGGTCAAACTCATGTTCATAGCTTCGAGAACACTGTCCAACCATCTTGTCCTCTGTCGTCCCCTTCTCCTAGTGCCCTCAATCTTTCCCAACATCAAGGTCTTTTCCAAGGATTCTTCTCTTCTCATGAGGTGGCCAAAGTATTGGAGCCTCAGCTTCACGATCTGTCCTTCCAGGGAGCACTCAGGGCTGATTTCCTTAAGAATGGATAAGTTTGATCTTCTTGCAGTCCATGGGACTCTCAAGAGTCTCCTCCAGCACCATAATTCAAAGGCATCAATTCTTCGGCGATCAGTCTTCTTTATGGTCCAGCTCTCACTTCCATACATCACTACTGGGAAAACCATAGCTTTAACTATACGGACCTTTGTCGGCAAGGTGATGTCTCTGCTTTTTAAGATGCACAGGATACTGGTGCCCCAAGCACAGAATGCCCCACCACCAGCCTGTACCAACCCTGTTGACATTCTTGAGCCACAATAAGTGTATGGGGCATAAGTCCATTGTCAGGTTTATTTTAAATTTACGTTTTTGCCTGCTCTCTGCTTATTTCATTGGATGCACTATTGCTGCATTAAGCACCGTAAGCTGCCCTGAGATCTTTGGACGTAGGGCAATATTCTGAAATAAATAAATTATCCCGTGTATGGCAGCTTTAAAAAGAAACAAAAATAAATAATGGATATCCTATGACTTGCAGTTTGTAAAAAGTGAACACACCCACAAAAGCAATAAAAAGAAAGAAAGGAGGATGTGTGTCGACAAGTTGCCTGGTGTTGGAGAAAGTCAGTCAAAGCTGTAATGAAGCTGAAAGAGGCAACACGGCCCTTGGTGTTTGAGCCTTCTTTCCGTGGCGTCTGGTGAAATGGATCTTACAGATTGAAAGAATGAGATAATATCCCGTAAGATCCTGTGAAGCATAGATGACCGTGCGATGAGTGCATAAGCCAAGGACAAAGGTGGGATAAAATTAATTCTCCCTCCCAAGCCAAGCAGGCCAGCAAGTGCCACAAGAGTGGGTTGTACCCAACAGGCCTGCTAAGCTCTCAGCAAGGCTTCCATCAGCAGAACAAGGAGAGAAACAGTTTTCTGGCATTTCCCCCTCCACTTCTCCCCATACCTGCGAAGTTCCAGCCTGAAAAATAAGGGATTGGACCGGAAGTAGCAGAGCGGAAGTAGCGCTGCCGCCATTTTGGAACTGGGCGGAGCATGCTCAGAAGCGACTTTTGATGCTGCTCTGCCCAGTTCCAAAATGGCCGCCGCACCAGAAGTCACGCTGCAGCCATTTTGGAACTGGGCAGAGCAGCATCAAAAGTCGCTTCTGAGCATGCTCCGCCCAGTTCCAAAATGGCCGCCGCGCCAGAATAAACCGGGGAGAAACAAAAAAATCCGTTTTTTTCGGCTGGGGACAGCCGGAAAAAAGGGGGTTTCCCGGGGAATACGGGAGACTTGGCAGCTATGCTTCTCCCCCCCACTTGAGAAAACTATCTGTTCCAAAGGGTTGAGGAACCATTCGGAGCAGATTTTTTAGTGGGGAGGGCGGACTGCAAGTGGGAGGGGGAATGATCTCCCCATTCCACCAGCAAAAGTGTACCATCAGTTGAGCAACACGGTGGGATACAACCTGGTCTTTTCAGGTTCTCATACCCCGAGTTCCGTCAGAAAACATGCCCAGGGGGCAAGGGGTGCAGAAAGAGGAGCGGTTGTTGTAGAAACCAGGGTTGCAAGGTGGGCACTCCTTCCTCTCTCCAGAAGGAGGCAGCTTCACTGCTTCGGAAAGATCTTCCCTGCAGATCTTAGGCTCTACCCATTTGTACATGAGCTGAGTCTGAAAGAAAGAGAGAGAGAGAAAATATGCAAAGTTAAGATAAGGAATATTTTACTCAGCTATTCACAGGACTGAACAATTCTTAGGAAAACAGCCAGAGAGGGGAGGGAGGAATGTGACCAAACTGGTACAGGTTCTGCCCTGTAGAGAACAAATGCCAGCAAGCCAATGAACCCTTAGACAATAAAATGCTGGAGAGAGAGAGAAGTTCCCGTCAGACAGTCACACAATCAATAACTTGCCAAGTGGTCCCTCCCATCCCCTCCCAGGCCTACCCTGTCATCCTCCTACTGGGGGGGGGCATTCCTGCAGAACACCCACAGACTCTCCTTGTGAACTGGAGCCCTATGAAACCAGGGTTTCGGATCGCAGAGAGAGCTTACACATCATAATTAAACTGTTTTAATGGGCTTGTTCCATTGCACAGTTCAACTGTGTGTGTTTGTTTTAATGTTTGGAATGGGTTGTTTTATTTATGTATGCTCATATTTTGTAACTGCTCCGGCGGATTCAGCAGCCAAGACCAAGAGTGGGTGTGACAGTCAGGAAGGTGGTTTCTGCACGTGCTGTAGAGGGAAGGGGAGGCTCATCCACCTGCAAAGGTGGCCCACCTAGGAGGAGGAAATTCTGATCCTAAACCTCCACTGCTTTGTGAGACCTCTTCAGGAGGAGAAAAAGCTAAGCAGTAAAGCTTACAGCAATCTGGAGTCCTTAAGATGATTGGATGGCGCCTCGAACGCCTTTTCCCTGCAACCGCTGCAGCCAAACACCTTGCTCTGCTTTCCTTTGGACCACATCAGCGAGGCTGAGAGGGGAGTCTTGTCATCTGGCCAGCCCAGGATTTACATACACCCTGCCCAGGCTTGCGCCCCGGAGAGGTCACTTCAGTGCTGCTAACACAGCAGTTTGACTTCACCCCCAGAGGCACACTCCACTGTCTCTCAAGACAGATGGGTGCCAACAGTATTTTGTAATTGGTCTTATACCTGCAAACTGCTTTAAAGCCCATTTGGCAAGTCAGCAGTATATTAATAAGATGATGATGATGATGATGATGATGATGATGATAATGATTATGATGATACAACTTATGTTCAGTAGCCTTCCCTTCTGCAGACACACCAGCAATGCATGAACAGCGGGGGAGGGGGCACGGGACTGCTCCCCCCCTTTATGTGACTGTTAATCATAAAGGTGTTCACACATTACGTTCAACAGGTAAACAGTCTGTATCCCTGTATAAACAACAGCTGAGCCGTACAAATCAACAAGTGGACGTGCTTTCACACAAACACCTTATTGGCTAAACAAGCCTTTGTATCTTTACAACATAATACTACTTGGCGTCAAAACCTATTAGATATTCTATCCAGATACAATCTACCCGAGTTTAATACTCTCAAACTGTGGAGCCCTGATAAAGTTCGGGAATGGATCTTTGAAAAAGACGCCTTTTAGACACCACGAAGATAAAAAAAATTCCGGGTTTTCCTACTGGTTTCCCCTGGTAAAAGCAGTCAAAATCTGTGCCAATTACTTGGTGGATATCACTGATCCCACCCTTCGGAGAGCTTTCACTATGGCCCGGTTTCAAACATTGCCAACTGCATACCTGACCAGTAGATTCACAAAAATCCCAGCGGAACACCGTTTATGCCCTTGCTTCATGAAAATTAAAGAGGATCTTATACATTACCTCCTCTATTGCCCCATTTACTCGGGCTTTAGAGATGCAATGCTGCAAATTATACCCAACTCTATAATCAATCCTGAAGATAGAGTAAAATTTTTGTTAGTTGATGCTAACCCACAGATTACCCATGTGGTAGCGGTCTTTGTGATGAAGGCCATGAAAGCCAGGGAAAGATTTATGGATGACAAAGTAAAGACCCCTTCATCGTCTGTTTAACTCGTTGCTTGTTTTCCTTCTCTTCCTGTTTTGTGGGATGCAGGTTTTGTTGGGATAGTATGCAATGAATTTTAATATTTTTAATTATTGTTGTGTTGAGATTTGTATACAGGCATGGTCCTCACAATAAGCAGATTTGTTGTTGTATTTACTATTGATTGATGGCTGTATTCTTAAGGCCAAACAGATGGACTGTGTCAGTCATTCTCTCTCTGCAAATTACTACCCAGTCCTGTCACTTCTTCAACCATTATTTGTGGGTAGCAGTTTAACAGAATTTACTGTGATCTTACATAGTCCAATCTGAAATCCACTGAATGTTTTCCATTTATTTCAGTAGCTCCAGTGAGTTCGCACACCTGGGCAAATGTAATAAACGTGGACACAGCAAGGAAGAAAAGCATTTGCAAGGAGACTTGTAAAAGAAAAAATGGAGTGAAAGGACAGAACCCCAGAGAGTGTCTAGGCACTTAAACAGCTATAAGTCAAAAGAGCTTGTGCACAATAACCAATTGTGCCTTTCTCTGACATAGGAGTAGAATGCTTTCTTCTATGTAGTCATTCTATATTTCAGAGGGATATTTTCCCTCTTGCTTGAGTGAAAAGGTCAGGAAGAGAAAGCAGAAGTGTGAGGGACAGGGGATATCGCGAAGTCCCTCCCCTCCTGAGTTCAAGCCAATCCCCGAGCACAGGGGGAAGCAGAGAGAGTTCCGATGCCAGTGGGGAAGCAGGAAGTCGTGTCCGAGGCTCAGGCAAGGTAGAGGAGCCAGGGTCCCAGGTGGGACAGGAAGAGGCGAATAAGGGCGGGAGACCCATCCCCCCAACTCCGGAATTACGCAGAAAGAGGAGGGGAAAGAGGATGGGTCTGCCAAAGCTTTTGTGTTGGAGAAAGACACGCCAAAAGCCATTAGGAGGTTCTGAAACCGACTGACCACATCACTCCGTGTAAATAGCAATGACTTAAGCACTGTAAATACGCAGCACCAATAAAAGAATAAAATGCAGAGCTGCGTAGCGTCGTTACTCTGAAGTAGTCCACTCCGGCCACTGTGACAAGAAGGATTGTGAGTCTAATCAAAATAAGAGAGCCTTGGGGAGGGATTTGGATTTCACAGCTCAATTACACAGTGATCTGCAATTACAGCGGGTTACCTCGAAGGTTCGATAGTAAATGCTCCTAATTCACAAGGTTGTTGCAGAGGTCACAGAGCACAATATCATATGACCTGAAACATGTTTCATAAATTCTATGAACTTAAATAGATGATTAGCTTACAAAAACTCCCACAGTCTTGCCAAGAACATTGCAAATGCTTATCTTACCGTATGAGCAGCTGGCCAACAAATAGACTGATATTTCCACTACAATTAATATCTCAAGTTTCCTTAAGCCAAGGATCAAACTTAGGTCAGCTCCAGTCAGCCTGGCCAATGGCCTGTGATGGGGGAGTTGCAGTCCAACAACACCTGGAGGGCACCATCTTGGCTGCCCCGTCTTGGGTGCAAACCATGAGGACCACCAACACTTCAGTCCACATTGTGAAAGACTCCCGTGGAAATGCTTTGGGAGAGTCTGCTACTCACTTTTCCATCTCGGTCACATGGTGTGTGGATTTGGAAAAAGTCTTTCTTTGAGCAAGGAGGACGTTCAACGCATTGGCTTGATCCTTCCTCTGAAAACAGAACAGAAACTTATAAGCATAGAAACCAAAATATACTTGGCACAGAATAACAGAATTGTAGAGTTGGAACCAGATCTCAGGGTCCGAGTAGAAGTCAAGGGTGCTCAGATCCAGCACCGAGGGACTTCTGGCGGTTCCCTCATTGTGAAAAGTGAGGTTACAGGGAACCAGACAGAGGGCCTTCTCGGTAGTGGCACCCGCCCTGTGGAACGCCCTCCCAGCAGATGTCAAAGCAATAAGGAACTATTCTACTTTCAGAAGACAACTGAAGGTGGCCCTGTTTAGGGAAGTTTTTAATGTTTGGTGCTGTACTGTTTTTAATATTCGGTTGGAAGCCGCCCAGAGTGGCTGGGGAAACCCAGCCAGATGGGCAGGGTATAAATAATATATTATTATTATTATTATTATTATTATTATTATTATTATTATTATTATATTCTGCCGTGGTCAGACCATACCTGGAGTCATAGAATCGTAGGATTGCAGAGCTGGAAGGTACTGCAAGGGTCATCTAGTCCAACCCCCTGCAATGCAGGAATATCAGCTGAAGCATCCATGACAGAGGGACACCCAACCTCTGCATAGATACCTCCAAAGAAGAAGAGTCCACAGCCCCCTAAGGGAGACTGTTCCACTGCTGAATAGCTCTTGCTGTCAGAAAGTTCTTCCAGATGTTGAGTTGGAATCTCCTTTCTTGTAACTTGAAGCCATTGGTTTGGGTTCATATCTCTTCGCAATCTCCTCTTTACCATGCTAAACATACAAAATTCCCTCAGTCACTCTTCATCAGGCTTGGATCCAGGCCCTTGATCATCTTGGTTGCCTTCCTCTGCACCATAGCTGCCAAGTCTCCCGTATTCCCCGGGAAACCCCCATTTTCCCAGCTGTTCCCAGCTGAAAAAACGGATTTGTTTACTTACCGGCTAGGGGAGGCTCCTTCTGTGCATGTCTGGAGTCTCTGGACATGCGCAGAAATGTTTTCTGGCGCAGCGGCCATTTTGGAACTGGGCGGAGCATGCTCAGAAGCAACTTTTGATGCTGCTCTGCCCAGTTCCAAAATGGCTGCAGCGCGACCTCCGGCACGGCGGCCATTTTGGAACTGGGCAGAGCAGCATCAAAAGTCGCTTCTGAGCATGCTCCGCCCAGTTCCAAAATGGCGGCAGCGCTACTTCCGGTCTGCTACTTCTGGTCCGATCCCTTATTTTTCTGGCAGGAACTTGGCAGGTATGCTCTGCACATGTTACAGCTTGTCAATATCCTTCTTAAATTGTGGTCCCCAGAACTGGACACGGGGCTTCTGATATAAGGGTTGTTAACAGTGGAACAGTCTCCCTTGGGAGGCTGTGGACTCTCCTTCCTTGGAGGTTTTTAAGCAGAGGTTGGATAGTGTCTGTCATGGATGCTTCAGCTGAGATTCCTGCTTTGCAGGGGGTTGGACTAGATGACCCTTGGGGTCACTTCCAGCTCTGCAATCCTATGATTCTATGACTGCAGGTATGGTCTGACCACGGCAGAATAGAACAAAACTGTTACTTCCCTTGACTTCTACTCGGACCCTGAGATCCTGTTCACATGAGCCTGGGACTTTCTGAATGCAAGCCAGATGCTCTGCCACTGACCCACGGCCCTCCCCATTGAATGCTCTATTGAGAGAGAAGAGAGATCTGGATTCCCCAGACCAAACAGTGTGCAGAGAGAGGTGCCACGCCATTTGGAGGAGACACCAGAGTCCAGCATTTCTGAACCAATCATCAAATCCTTTTCAAGGAGACCCTCTCTAGGAAAACTAGTTGCATGCCTTTGCTATCTTAGATTTAAGGGCAAATTCTCTTTAAAATCTCTCGGCACCACTTCATCTATGAAGCAGCCCTTTTCACAACCTCCTCAGCTAGACAAATCGCGGGACATTCTCATACAACATTTTGGGGCTGGAGGGGACAAAAGTAACCCCAAATCAGAATTGTACACATGGCTACAAAATCCTATTCTGACATGACTGTTATGGTTAATTTGAACTGGACCCAGCCTTTCAGATCTCTCCACGATACCTGCATAATGTGTTTCTTCCTGGCACTTGGTACATTCCTTGGCACCCTTTTCCGAGTATGAATTCCTAGGACAGACCTGGCAAGTGGAAGAGCCTGGCGTGTTGCTGAATGTGCCAGGTTTACAGGGAAAGCATTCAGATGTATAGGCCACTCCTATAAAGCAAAGTAGAGAAGCAAAGGCTTACCCCCAAAGAACAGCATTAGACCCAATTCATTAGGCTCAGCAAGACTTAAGGAAAGAAGTATCCAAACACTGCATTCTTATCTTCACACTTCTTAAAAATTTCAGGATACACTACTTGGCTCAAAAAACACACACAACAAAATGCATCTAAAAATGTATGTTTTCAGATAAAATATATGGCAAAATACATATTTTGAAATAAAAATGTTTCAATATGTGTAGTATTTGCAGAAAGAAGGCATGCAAAAGTAACATAAAGTCTTGTTTTTTTTAAAAAAAAGCACTTATTCATTCACCCCTAGTTGTCAATGACTGACTTTATATCACGGATGCATGTTCCTAAATATATCCTAAACTATAGTGGAATCTCTGTTCCAAAGCCACTTGCCACAAGACAAGGAATGTGTGCCTGCCTGTAAGCCAAGAAAGGTGTGGCATATGAATTTCATTTTTATTTATTTTGTTCCATTTATGAATTGCTTCTGATGACAATATCTCAAAGTGATATTTTCACTCCCACGCTCCTGAAAATCCTAAATGCAAATCTTCTAGCTATAGGTATATTGGTATCACTGCAAACCTAATTATCCCCAGCAGAGGTCAGCAGTAGTCCTGCAACTGAGGCATTCCAAAAGCATTTTGTCTAAATTAAAGTCCGGTACAGATTGCGGTGAGAAAGAGGAATACATAGCACAAAACAAGACAAATTTGTTATTTATGTTCTCCCAACCTAAAGAAGCTTGTTGTGGAAAGGAAAGTGATACACAAGGTACAGTCATACCTCGGTTTAAGTACGCTTCGGTTTGAGTACTTTCAGTTTAAGTACTCCGCGGACCCGTCTGGAACGGATTAATCCACTTTCCATTACTTTCAATGGGAAAGTTCGCTTCAGGTTAAGTATGCTTCAGGTTAAGTACAGACTTCCGGAACCAATTGTGTGCTTAAACCAAGGTACCACTTGCAGAATGGTCTCCCTTTTGTTTTTCCTTTTAAATAAAAAAAACCCTCACTTTCTCATTTAGATGATGGTTGGCCCTGCCACTTAGTTGTGGTGGTTGTTAGTTAAGATTAGTTTGCTTGGGGTGGACGAATGGCAAGAGAGCAACCGCTACTTCCTTCTTCAGCAGCTGGGGCGTGGGAGAAATGTAGATAATGTACTGGGAGGGGCAGGGGGTTCACACACCAGTGAGATAACCCCACCCACCCTGGTGGATCTAGAAGGATCCAGAATCAATCTAAAGCAGCACGTTGAGCATGAGCAAGAATCATTCCAGACTGGGGGGGGGGATACAGTTTTTGTGCTGCAAATAGATTAGTGTGTACGCTGTTCAAGTCCCCCCCCCCCCGGTAGTCTAAGAAGAAATCCATAGGCTTCTGCTAGGGGTGGGTGACGCTTATGTCAGAAAGGGATTACTGTTCACTTGCTTTCCAGAACAGCATATTGTATAGATGTTTTGTCAAGGAATAGGTTTTGGGAAACATTCTGGGGCATTCTAGTGTTTAAAAGGTTCTCAGGTCTTCTCAAAGGCAGAGAAAGCACTAATGTTATTTTCCTGCTGGGCTGTCTCTAAACTTCAAGACAGTTCGCTCTGGAGACAGACTGTCTGCCCAGGGGGCTCCGTTATTCTCTTTCTCTCTCTTTCTCCTACTGCTATTCTGTTTTTGCATTTATGTTTGTTTTGTTTTGTTTGTTTTTTACTGCTGAAAGCTGGATTTTCTCTAAATGAGCCAAGTTTTGCCTTGCCTTGCTAGGGAGCTAGCAAGCAACTTTATGCCTTAGTAAATCTCTACTAAAGACATTTCCTGCTGCCTGTGTCTTTTTGGAATTCAAGCATTGCCAAAGTTCTGCTACTTTGCTGAACGAACAAGATGGGGTACCCCGAGTCTTAGGGCACTGGTTCTTGACACGTTTTACTAAACCCATTTCCTCTGTACGTTTCAGAGTAATCCCACCAAAATCCAGTGGAGTTTCCTTCTGACTTGCATAGAAGTGGGAATTGTAATAGGTGAATATTCATGTGAGAAAGCCTTTATTCTGGATTAGTAGATCCAGAACACTTTGTCTCTGGCTCTGCCCACCATCAGCAGGCGGCCCCTGACAGTTTGCTCCTGGGGCCATGTGGCCCTCGATAGAGAGAAAAGGTTGCCGACTCCTGCTTCATACCTTCAATGGTGATGTTTTTCAGGAGGACAGGCTTCACCACCTGAGAACTCATAAGGATTCCTGTTGTTCTCCAGTATAATACATTAGTGCCAGATTTCAACGTTACCTGAGAAGAGACACACACAAAAACACACACGAAAAGGTCATTCAAACCTCACCCTGATATGAACATGATATGGACTTGTGCGTACAAGAGCATGGGTTGACTCAAAGTCGGGAGCTGCCCCTGAGCACACAATGGTCTGACCCAGCACTTCCTAGAACAGATATTAAGAGAGGAACTATACTATCAGAAAGTCACCGAGCAAGGCCTTCCTGGATTATTTCACTTCAAATGGCAAATAAAAAAGTTGCATATCTTATTTTTATTCAGGCCTGTGGGGGATAGATGATAGGTAGGTAGAGATAGATAGATGATAGATAGATAGATAGATAGATAGATAGATAGATAGATAGATAGATAGATAGATAGATAGATAGACAGATAGATATTGTGATGTGGCTTTATCTCATCTTTTCCTCACAGCTCTTTGATGTGGGTGATGCTGAGAGACATCCCTGGTGACCACAGTCCTCAACCCAGGTGTTTCTCCTCCAAGACTATCCCTCTATCCCCAACCCCCTCGATTTAGAAATGTCTCCTACCAGGGATAAAGGATCTAACATGTTTCCCCAAAGTACTAGGCTTTTACATTCAGGAAGGGATGTTATTAAGACAGGGAGGTATTCCAAATGCAACTCTTCAAATGCAACTCCCCATCTGCAGAGGGGAGTAGAACAGTCCAGGAAGGACTCTCAGTGTCATTTTGCTGCTCATGTCCATCAGCCCAAAGTCCACTCTGCTTTACCAAATGGGGTCTCTTCCTCACTGGCCTCCTTCGATGTCATAATTACTCCAGGGTGTCTTCCTGTTAGGCAAGAGCAGTGACTTCAAACTGTGCTCCGGGGAATTTTGGGGTTCCCTGGAAAGATATGTGGTGTCTCTCCAATGAGAATAGGAATTTGCAGGCAAGTCTCCATGATGGTCTGCTGGCTCACTGCTCCCAGTTTCCCCCTCCCATGTGCAGCTGTTGGGGAGCCCTGGGCCGAGGCAGCCACCTAGAGAGGTGGCAACAGTATCAGTACCACTGTATTCTGCTCTGGTCAGACCTCACCTGGAGTACTGTGTCCAGTTCTGGGCACCACAGTTCAAGAAGGATACTGACAAGCTGGAATGTGTCCAGAGGAGGGCAACCAAAATGGCCAAAGGCCTGGAAACGATGCCTTATGAGGAACGGCTTAGGGAGCTGGGTATGTTTAGCCTGGAGAAGAGAAGGTTAAGGGGTGATATGATAGCCATGTTCAAATATATGAAATGATGTCATATGGAGGAGGGAGAAAGATTGTTTTCTGCTGCTCCAGAGAAGCGGACACGGAGCAATGGATTCAAACTTCAAGAAAGAAGATTCCACCTAAACATTAGGAAGAACTTCCTGACAGTAAGAGCTGTTCGGCAGTGGAATTTGCTACCAAGGAGTGTGGTGGAGTCTCCTTCTTTGGAGGTCTTTAAGCAGAGGCTTGACAGGCATATGTCAAGAATGCTTTGATGGTGTTCCTGCTTGGCAGGGGGTTGGACTGGATGGCCCTTGTGGTCTCTTCCAACTCTATGATTCTATGATTCTATGACAGCAGCTTCTGGCGAGATCTCACAAGAACGCCACAGGATCTCAGCAGAAGATGCTGAACAACCCCAGAAAGCGAGGCTTTGGCAGAAGGGTGGCAGCAGCAGGAGCAGCACTAAGGCATGTCACCCAAGGCGGCAATACGAGACGGGCTTCCCCTGCCGACCAGCATTTTATGTGATCTGTGCATGTGTCCAAGCACATAGGTGAGCATTCCTTGAATGGAAAAAGTCAATTGCAGAAAGGCTTCCTGAAGCTTGACATCACTGCACAAAAGCCAAGCTACCCCTGGAAGAATCCTCACACACACCGGTTGCTGCTTCAGACTTTGCAACTACCAAGGAGTAAATTAAAAAAAACAACACCCCACTGTTGCTGCAAATTCCAAGAAGTAAAACAGAGTACTTGAAAACAGTACTTTTTGCATTGGAGCAAAAAGAGGTCAAGGAGGCACAATAATCTTTGAGAAACCGCACCCCAGTTTTGTTGAACTAGTTTAAAGGACCTAGAGAGCAAACAATTCAGTCAAACATACTGACAGGTCTGCTTAAAACACATAGAGAGGTTTTGTTTTCTCCCCTTGCCCAGAAAAGAGAAATGAAGCCTTGCCCTGTTTACTCAGCTCCTGAGTTTGACAAGGAATAAAAATGTGAGATAAGTGTTGTTTAGTCGTGTCCGACTCTTTGTGACCCCATGGACCAGAGCACGCCAGGCACTCCTGTCTTCCACTGCCTCCCGCAGTTTGGTCAAATTCATGTTGGTAGCTTCGAGAACACTGTCCAACCATCTCGTCCTCTGTCGTCCCCTTCTCCTTGTGCCCTCCATCTTTCCCAACATCAGGGTCTTTTCCAGGGAGTCTTCTCTTCTCATGAGGTGGCCAAAGTATTGGAGCCTCAGCTTCACGATCTGTCCTTCCAGGGAGCACTCAGGGCTGATTTCCTTAAGAATGGATAGGTTTGATCTTCTTGCAGTCCATGGGACTCTCAAGAGTCTCCTCCAGCACCAGAATTCAAAAGCATCAATTCTTCGGCGATCGCATGCAAATAAAAGGAGAAACTCTGCCTCAGACCTACACACAGCTCACACAAGGTGATTCTTTTTCTGTGTGGTTCTGAGAACGATCCTTCATTCAGTCTCAAAAATTTGAACTTTTTATCTTTACAGTGAACCCTTTGGAATTTTGAATGATGCAGCCACAAGAAGCAAGTGGAGAAATGGTTTTGTTTCTATCTCCCTGCCAGCCTACAGGGACGGACATCAGTTGATCCCACCCACCTGTCAAAGTTGGCTTGTGGAGGGTGGGATGAAGATACTTATTAGGCAGAACTGATCTGCCTTGTCATTGGCTTATGAGTGGGGGGGGGGAGGGTTCAATCCTGCTTCCTGCAGGTTGTGGATGTGCAAGAGCGTTTTCAACATGGAACTCTTTTGCACCAAAACCAAGCAGGATTGAACTGCCCATGCATCAGCTGATGGGAGGGGGGAGTTAAATCCTGCTTCAGGATTCTGCAGCCATGCCCTAAACTGCGCCGCAGCATGTAGGGGCATGTAAGCTTTTGAGGGTATGGGTTGCTGATAGGGCATCAGTCAGTTCCTTGATGGGGTTCAGAGAACTACAGAGTGAAAAAGACATCGAATCACAAGATGATCAGGTTTCCACTATATCTATTCTAGGCTGTATCAACAGTCTAGTGTCCAGATCAAGGGATGTCATAAAAGATAAAGGGACCCCTGACCATTAGGTCCAGTCGCAGACGACTCTGGGGTTGCGACACTCATCTCGCATTCTTGGCTGAGGGAGCCGACGTACAGCTTCTGGGTCATGTGGCCAGCATGACAAAGCCGCTTCTGGCAAACCAGAGCAGCACACAGAAACACTGTTTATCTTCCCGCTGTAGCAGTTCCTATTTATCTACTTGCACTTTGATGTGCTTTCGAACTGCTAGGTTGGCAGGAGCTGGGACCAAGCAACGGGAGCTCACCCCGTCGCGAGGATTCGAACCGCCGACCTTCCGATCGGCAAGCACTAGGTTCAGTGGTTTGACCACAGCGCCACCCGCGGCCCCATTAAGGGATGTCATAGGCCCATTCTATTCTGCCTTGGTCAGACCACACCTGGAATACTGTGTCCAATTCTGGACACCACAATTTAAGGAGGAGGTTGATACTCATGTGCAGAGGAGGGTGAGCAGGATGATCAAGGATCAGGAAAGTGTTATGAGGAAAGGTTGAAGGAGCTGGGTATGTTTAGCTAGGAAAAGAGGAGACCGAAAGGAAATATGATAGCCACCTTCAAATATCTCAAGGGTTGTCATATGGAAGATGGAGAGTGGGACACAAACCAAATCAGTGGTACCTTGGTTTAAGAACAGCTTAGATTATGAACAACTTGGATTAAGAATGCTGCAAACCCAGAAGCAGGTGTTTTGGTTTGTGAAGTTTGCCTTGGAATAAGAACATGTTTCACTTCCTGTTGAGTGTCTTCCATTTGTAAATTGAGTCCCCCGCTGCTATGGGAAAGCACGCCTGGGTTTAAGAACACTTTGGTTTAAGAACAGACTTCCAGAACGGATTAAGTTCGTAAACCAAGGTACCACTGTAGCTTCTAGTTACAAGAAAGGAGTGGAATGGTCTCCCTTGGGAGGTGGTGGACTCTCCTTCCTTGGAGGTTTTTAAGCCCAGGTTGGATTGCCATCTGTCATAGATGCTTCAGCTGAGATCCCTGCATTGCAGGGAGTTGGACTAGATGACCCTTGGGGTCCCTTCCAAGTCTACAATTCTAAGATTCTATTCACCAAGCCATGAAACATTATACTCACAGAATGGGAGCCCCATTCGCCATTATCTGTCAACTTCATCCATTTATCGCTTGTGGAGTCCATCTCTTGGCACTGATCATTCTGAATCTATTGATTTAAAAAATGGGAGCTATCAGATATTGAGTTAATTTGCTGTTAGCCAGTAACAGAAGCAATATTTATGCAACACTTTGAATGTTTTCAAAACCCCTTACATGCATCTCCGTAATCCTTGTGCCAACCAGTAAGGTAAGGCAAACAGGTAAGGGACCCCTGGATGGTGAAGTCCAGTCAAAGGCAAATATGGGGTTGTGGTGCTCATTTATACTTTCAGGCTGAGGGAGCTGGCATTTGTCCACAGACAGCTTTCTGCATCAAGTGGTCAGCATCACTAAACCGTTTCTGGCACAACGGACAACCACAACAGAAGTTAGAGAACATGGAAATGCCGCTTACCTCCCCGCTGCAGCAGTACCTATTTATCTACTTGCACTGGTATGCTTTTAAACTGCTAGGTTGGCAGGAGCTGGAGCAGAGCAATGGGAGCTCACCCCATCGTGTGGATTCGAACTGCTGACCTTCTGATCAGCAAGCCCAAGAGGCTCAGTGGTTTAGACCACAGCGCGACCCACAACCCTTTTTACCTTTGCCACTCAGTAAACCCAAAGTGTTAAGCCATTATTATTCCAGAGTGGGGTGGGAGGAGTGTGAGTGGAGACAACACAGCCTTTCCTAAGGTTATTGAGTGAGCTCAGGACTCACATGATCTGCTATCCTCTTGGAATAGGGCAATTCCTCATTCACACAAGTAGGCACCTAAATCATGGGAGGAGTCTCCATAGCAGAAAAGGTTCTCTGCTTCAGACCTTCAGCCTCAATTTTGGGGGGCTGTAAAGAATGGAAAAGGTGATGAACTTAAGAGGGCAGGGCTGGCCAGCATAATCCTGCTTCCTCTCCCACACTTATTTACATGTAAGGAGTTGAATACTTGACCAGGACCTCTCTTACGTCCTGCTCTGCAGCAGCACCCAAAAGCCAGATGGATTCCTCTAGTCCTGGTACGGCAACCTGTGCCTCCCCCCCCCGCCCCCCAATTCATTGGACACCAACTCCCATTCGTCCAGCCAGTACGGCCACGGCTCAGAATTGATGGGAGCTGCAGCCCAACAAGGTCTGGAGGCTCACGGGCTTCAAATCACGGCTGTAGGCCTTGATTCGCGTTACACATGGGTGTCGTGCGAAACAGTTGGTCAACAGCAGCTTCAAGGCTAGGAAAGCATTGTACTGTACAATGCAATATCTAACTGAATTTGTGGAATTCGCTGCCACAAGATGTGGCGGTGGTCACAATCTGATTGAGTTAGGATTGGGTTTGCTGGGGGGGGGGTGGAATAGATACATGAGAGGAATAGATACCTGAGTGGCAGATCTTGGGGTCTCAAATTTCAGTGGCACGCTGTGTGACACCAAAATTCAGCACCCTGACGCCTCTGGCACTCCTTTCTAAATCATAGTTGCGGCGCCCCCCCCCCCCAGGCTCCATGCCCCATGCAACCAAACTGGTTGCCCCCCCCCCAATCTGCCTGGAGGTCTAGAGAGGACTGCAGGCATCTCCTTAACACGCAAATCCTGTGCTCAATGCACTGAAAGGGGACTGGGGTGGAATGGGGAAGAATGAGGCAGGGCAGGGGCAGAACCCCTGCAAAAGTGGGGATTCCCCCTATTACCTGTGGCAAAAAATGAGGACGCCTCTATGTTTATAGCGGCATGTCTCTAAATCAGAAGGCAGAAGGCCACCAGCACGGCCAGGGAGCAACCATGTGCTGAATGGGCCAGACGCCAGCCATTGTCAGAGACGAAATGCTGGCTTGGGCGGATCATTGGCCTGATGCAGCAAATAAATCCAAACTTTCCAAATATGCTTTCAAAAGCAGTTGCAATGGATACTTGGAAACTGAAAAGATGCTGAATTGATGCATCCCTCTCTCCCGCATCCTGGCCACCTGGCAAGCAGAGATGGCTTTGCTGATTCCCGAGTACCTTCTGTGGCCGTGCCTGAGGTGGAGGCTCCCCTGCAGGGCACTTTTACTTTACTTGCTAGCAAATAACTGTTCAGGAGAATAGCAAAATTGTTCAATAGCAGTGCAGACAAAATGACTGGCTATTCTGTAACAGCAGGAATTTAAGAAAAGTGATAATAACATGCTATTTCATCTAGAGCAGTGATGTTGGAGGCCTCTGTGAGGTTGGGGGGGGGGAAGCCTAAGTTTCACATTTCAAGCATCTTTGAGGTAACTACACTGGAGTAACGAGAAAGAGGGGGAGAGGGGTGCTTAATCAGAAACCCTAATGTTCAGAAGAATAAACCTGTGACAAAGTGAGACAGAGCATCTTCTAAGCTGACAGGGGCAAAAACCACAGGAAAGCTCCTCTATGTGAGCCATACTGACATAATTTATTTTTTAAAAAACAACAACATCCATGTCTTACATAAAAATTGGACCTTGCTTTATGGAGTAACTAACTACTGTACGAGGAAATAAAAGAGCTTTTAAAGGTAATTTTATATTAAAAGAACTTTTAAAGGTGATTATAAACATAATGGTGCCTAAAATAATATTCTGCCTTGTGAAACGAGATGCAAGAAGGTGATATGATAGCCATGTTCAAATATATAAAAGGATGTCATATAGAGGAGGGTGAAAGATTGTTTTCTGCTGCTCCAGAGAAGCGGACACTGAGTAATGGATTCAAACTACAAGCAAGAAGATTCCACCTAAACATTAGGAAGAACTTCCTGACAGTAAGAGCTGTTCGGCAGTGGAATTTGCTGCCAAGAAGTGTGGTGGAGTCTCCTTCTTTGGAGGTCTTTAAGCAGAGGCTTGACAGGCATCTGTCAGGAATGCTTTGATGGTGTTTCCTGCTTGGCAGGGGGTTGGACTGGATGGCCCTTGTGGTCTCTACCAACTCTATTATTCTATGTTGTATATTTCTATGTTTTTATATTGTAAATGATGGGGGTACTAGAAATATAAATATAATAAAATAATAAAATAAAAAATGTACATACATTGTTGTAACATTATTCTATCCCATTATTTTCAATGCAAAGGAAATGCAATGCAAATGTGGGAAAATGTAAACTAATATTTGTTTGTGAATTACTATTTGTTTGTGGACTGAAAGCAAGAACAACAGCAAATACAGATTCTATTCACTGGATTGATTTCCTTTCTGGACATACATAGCTGCCAAGTTTTCCCTTTTCTCGCGAGGAAGCCTATTCAGCATAAGGGAAAATCCCTTTAAAAAAGGGATAACTTGGCAGCTATGTGGACATAGGAGAAATAAGCAAGCATCAGCCATTTTTGCTCCTGCTCCCATTGCCATTGGAATTCTCTGACATCCCAAAGCGAGTCTCATGTTTGAGGAAGGAGCAGAGTCGGGGGAGGTTTGGGCAAGTTCAGACACCCAACCTGCGCATCTGCCTAAGTATGGAGCTAGTTGTCTGCATGTCTGTCTGCCTGTGTTTCCCCTCAGTGGCTCCTGGTCTACCTGCTACACTAGAGCTGCTCTTGCTTCATGAGACTTGAAGATGGCACCCCCAGAGTGCAGAAAAGCTATCAAGGATGCTTTGATCAACGTCAGCCGTTGGCTGGAAGTGATTCTTGGGCCTAAGACTCAGGCAGTTGATGCGTTTGCTTTCCTGTGAGAAAGAAAGAAATCAATGGCTGCCCAGCTGAGCGGCCGCTACAAGTGTACATCTGGAAGCAAATTAATGTAACTGCAGCAGAATCACTTGTGGCTTCCTTTTTCAGAATCTTAACGAGCCGCGACGGTTAAAAATATAGACAGTACCTCAAAAGACATCTCCCGCGAGCACGTACTGTCTTATTAGCGAAGGGCAATGGATGGTACTGAACCAAGAGAAGGAAGGTGCCTTGGGCGGCATGCTTGCTCTGCCCATGTTTCTGTGCCTGCCACATAGAAGGAGCTGGCACATTGAGTTTCCTGCCCACAGCGCTGCATCTCATTGTCTCCAAACAGTCTGCAAATGTTAATTAGGGCCAAACGCCCTCTGTGGCAGCAGCAGAAACAGGAGTGATTCATCCCTCACACAAAGCGGGAGGAACATTTTCCATCCTCCACTTATTCAGTCTTCCTCTACTTTCATCCAGCCACCTACACAGCATTGTTTGAATGCACACACCCCTCACTCCCTTGGCGTTTGTGATGCTCATTTGGCAGCAGGCTTGCAAAGGGCATCAGCACCTGACAAACCTGCCAGGGCCCAATCATAGCTGCCAAGTCTCCCGTATTCCCCGTGAAATCCCCGTTTTTCCAGCTGTTCCTAGCTGAAAAAACTGATTTTTTGTTTTTCCCCGGTTTATTCTGGCGCTGCTGCCATTTTGGAACTGGGCGGAGCATGCTCAGAAGCGACTTTTGATGCTGCTCTGCCCAGCTCCAAAATGGCTGCAGTGCGACTTCTGGCGCGGCGGCCATTTTGGAACTGGGCAAAGCAGCATCAAAAGTCACTTCTGAGCATGCTCCGCCCAGTTCCAAAATGGCAGCAGCGCTACTTCCGGTCTGCTATTTCCGGCCCGGTCCCTTATTTCTCCGACAGCAACTTGGCAGGTATGGGCCCAATGCAGATGCCTGCCCTGGTCTCCCTTATTTTTTTCTGTACCAGCACTCATGGCAGTGCCAGACAGCCAGAGTTAGCCACCCCTTTCATTTCCCACAGAACCACTGACCCAGCATCACTTTGGGAAATTAAAATAATGGCCAGGCCCAGCTGCCTGGCCCAGCCAGATCAGGCTTCTGAGTTCATATAGAAAGAGGACACTTGGCCCAGTGGCTGGCGCTGGCTGTGAGCTTGCATAATGTGCGAGTCAGGGTTGCCAGCTGTGGGGGCATAAAGGGGCTGGACTTTTTGAACACTGGTGAGCGGGCAGACATTTTTGGCTCCTGTGACTGCTGTCGGCAGATCCTAATGCCGAGTGAAGGAGTTGTGCAGGGAGGTAAGTGGGCGGGAGAGCAATGCCCACAGCTGCCAAGCTGTCACATTGCATTGGCACCACCCACCTCACCTCCATCGCCTCAGCAAAGCCTGCGGTGGGGGAATTAGAGAGACAGCACACCCAGGCACCTGCCAGGCACACATTCAACCATCTGGGGGGAAATGCAGGTGAGCAACATGGTCCGTCCTGCATTTCACGGTTCATATGCAGTGCAATTTGTGTACAGATGCATTTGGATGACTCTAACTTAGGTAAAACCCGAGGTTCACTCAAACAATTCTGGGAGCCCAGCCAAAATTCTGTCTTTCACACAAGATGCTCTGGAAACTGCAAAAAGAAGAAGAAGAAGAAGTCCGCAGCTATATCACATTTTTGTTTCAAGTCAGGTGCCAGCCCTCCTTTTGAACCAAAGCCAAAGGCAAGCCCACCCAACACATCTGCCTGCCAGACTCACCAGAAGCCAGTCTATCTCTTCCCGCCAGGGACTGTAAAAACAGAGAGGCTGTCAGGGAGCTCACCGGTGGGCTTCATTTTGCTGAGGAAGTTACAAGGTGAGCCACTTGTGTTAGAAAGGGACTGGTCCCTGCCAGCCTAACAGAGGCAATGGCAAAAGCACAGCTTAAGAAAGGCCCGCTGGACCCAGAAAATCTATAAAATTGCGGAGCCCTTGTTCACTTCTTGGGCAAAGTTCTGGAGTGGGTGGTTCCTAGGCTGCTGCAGGCTCTCTTTCCAGTTGCGTAAATAAAATGACAGAGTGCCTTAGCTCCAACCCAATTAATCCAAAGTGTTACAGCCTCTACATTTTAGAGCATTATTGGCTGAGTTTGGCCTGTACCATACCAACATCTAGATTTGTTGGCAAGTCCCTTTTAAACTAGCCATTGGCAGCTCTGTAGGATAAAAGGCTGTGGAGTTTCTGGTTCTCGGCATGAAACCATCATGTATTTTACCTTAACACATCCACCTGCATAATAGGTGTAGATAAGGGTCCTCTGGGAAAACTACAGATCAAGCCAGCCATGAACAGTATGAATCCACACATGGAGGTTAGACACATGGCCACTGGGATTGACACAGTCAGCGGCCTTTGGGCCAACTGCCACCAGTTGCAACAAACCCATCTAGAGGATACACTTCCAACATCCAGAATCTCCATGCATTCCCAGCTGGGTCATGAGTTTACCAGCAGCTTAAGGAGGGAAGGATATTCAGCAAGCATTTGAGGCAGGCCACCGGTTTTCATAGAATCATAGAATCATAGAGTTGGAAGAGACCACAAGGGCCATCCAGTCCAACCCCCTGCCAAGCAGGAAACACCATCAAAGCATTCTTGACATATGCCTGTCAAGCCTCTGCTTAAAGACCTCCAAAGAAGGAGACTCCACCACACTCCTTGGCAGCAAATTCCACTGCCGAACAACTCTTACTGTCAGGAAGTTCTTCCTAATGTTTAGGTGGAAGCTTCTTTCTTGTAGTTTGAATCCATTGCTCCGTGTCCGCTTCTCTGGAGCAGCAGAAAACAACCTTTCTCCCTCCTCCATATGACATCCTTTCATATATTGGAACATGGCTATCATATCACCCCTTAACCTTCTCTTCTCCAGGCTAAACATACCCAGCTCCCTAAGTCGTTCCTCGTAAGGCATCGTTTCCAGGCCTTTGACCATTTTGGTTGCCCTCTTCTGGACACATTCCAGCTTATCAGTATCCTTCTTGAACTGTGGTGCCCAGAACTGGACACAGTACTCCAGGTGAGGTCTGACCAGAGCAGAATACAGTGGTACTATTACTTCCCTAGATCTAGATGCTATACTCCTCTTGATGCAGCCCAGAATTGCATTGGCCTTTTTGATGTGCTTGAGACAAGATGACCAAAAAGCACCTAAATCATTTAGCTAAACTAGGTTGTAGGTTAGACTTCTCGGCATCTAGACACCATAGAAACACTTTCTCTGTGAATCTGGGCAGGACTCAAGCTGGCAGAAGCATAGTGTCAAGGGAAGTAATAGTCCCACTCTATTCCATGTGTAGATGAGGGCAACCAAGATGATCGTGGGTATGGAAACCAAACCTTATGAGGAAGAGGGAGTTGGGGACGTTTAGGAGACTGAGAGGAGATATGATAGCCATCTTCAAATATCTTAAGGATATCACATGGATGAGGGAACAAGCTTGCTTTCTCCTGCTCTGGAGGGGAGGACCATCCAAACTAATGGATTCACGTTACAAGAAAGGAGATTCCAACTGAACATCAGGAAGAAGTTTTGGACAGTAAGAGCTATTCAACAGTGGAACAGTCTCCCTCAGGAGGTGGCGGGCTCTCCTTCAGTGGAGGCCAGAGCCCAGAGTGGCTGGGGCAACCCAATCATATGGGTGGGGTAATAATAATAATAATAATAATAATATCATCATCTGTCATGGATGCTTTAGTTGAGATTCCTGCCTTGAACTAGATGACCCTTGGGAGTCCCTTGCAACTCTACAATTCTATGAGTCTATGCAAAGCATATTTTTGAGGCAGCTGTGAATCGGCAGTGGGCTAAATAAAATCAGTGGTCTGTTTCAGTATAAGACAGATTCACATTTGCATAAGCCTCATAGAGGCGAAGACACTCAGGATGCCAATAAACTGCCTCAAAAATAAGCGGTGAGAGTTCTCTCCAGAAGACTGCCTCTGCAGTTTAGCCTCAGTGTAGATTTAGTGCACAAATTCCCCCTTACAAAAAACTCAAAGAAGATGTTGTTGTCAATATACTGGTATTCAAAGATGACGGAACCCGACTTCTTCAGGTGCACCGTGTAGATCAAGGAGACAGTGCAGTCGTCCCTGTTTGACTCAATGTAATTCCCACGAGGTGTCCAGGACGATCTGAGCAAACATGAGCAGAAACAAGAATTGTTTTACAATATAGGCACCATAAATATCCATTTATCAGGCATATTTAATCCATTAGCTACTTAATAATCTCCTGCAGTAAAAATCCTGGGAAAATAAAGACAAGAATATAAAAGAGCTTCTCATCCATCACTTCTCTTTGTCTAGAAAATATTAAATTTTGCAGCTGATTAGTGTTAGCTACAATTCCTATACAGCGATGACAGGGAAGCAGTCACTGATACATTAGGAGGACAATAGAATGTTATTCAATTGCTTTTCAAGCTTTCTAGAAATAAAAGACATTTTGCAACTAACGTTCTTTCGGGACACCATTTTTCAAAGATGCAGTGGATTCCTTTCGAAAATTTGCCCTTCCCTATTGAAGCTTGGCAGTCTTGGACCTACAAAAATAATATTAAATTGCTTATCACAGCTACTTTTGAGGTCCAAGTGGTGGTGTCAACTCCTTGAAGGAAGACCACTCCATACATTTCTGAGCACCAGTCAAAGAAGAAGAAGAAGAAGAGGAAGAGGAAGAAGAAGAAGAAGAAGAAGAAGAAGAAGAAGAAGAAGAAGAAGAAGAAGAGGAGGAGGAGGAGGAGGAGGAGGAGGAGGAGGAGGAGGAGGAGGAGGAGGAGGAGGAGGAGGAGGAGGAGGAGGAGGAGGAGTAGTTTGGATTTGATATCCCGCTTCATCACTACCCGAAGGAGTCTCAAAGCGGCTAACATTCTCCTTTCCCTTCCTCCCCCACAACAAACACTCTGTGAGGTGAGTGGGGCTGAGAGACTTCAGAGAAGTGTGACTAGCCCAAGGTCACCCAACAGCTGCATGTGGAGGAGTGGAGACGCGAACCCGGTTCCCCAGATTACGAGTCTACCGCTCTTAACCACTATACCACACTGGCTCTCTGAGTGGTCTGAGTTGAGACCCCATAAATTGCATGAGAGCTGCTGGTTCTGCTGCATCATTTCAGCTCAGAGTGTCTGGACCTGCTCAGTGCTTGAACAGGAAACTGCTAGAAGACCATGTAAGCTACTCTGAACTTAGGAAGAGTGGGCAACGGCCATAGGGTAGTAGTGTGCCTATTTCTCATGCAAAGAGTGCCAGGCTCAGTCCCCAGCATCTCCCAGCCTGAAACCATGTGGAGCTGCCACCAATCAGTGTAGACAATACTGAGCTAGATGGACCAATGGTCTAACTCTGTACAAGGTGGCTTCCAACATCCCTATGAATATAAATATACCAGAGAACGAAAAATTGAAAATCAGAGGCACTGTTGCACCTCAGTTATAACAGTTTCTCCAAGCCTGTGTGTGCCATGCGCACACAACGCCCGTTTCCCCCCCCCCGAAGTCCTTACTTGCCACAGCTGTCTGCTTTGCTCTCAGCTGAGCCCATGGCTGTGTCCATGTAAGTGGCTACATTTGTGAATCCTGCAGGCAGCTCGTCCCATTCATCAAATTTGATCCCACTTCCCAAGGAGTAGGTTCCTTCGGCACATTTACTGCACACCTGGTTCTTCATTTCTAGGTATTCCCCAGAAGCACATGAGAAAGCTGAGAAGGAAAACATGCACAGCTGATTAAGGGCACAAGCAATAGGTCCATTGCAAGCTCTCTTCTAAACAAGCATTCAGCGACCCTCAAATGTAGAAAATCACAAATTTGATTGGCACCTGTTTCTCAGATCTGGTATCTGTTACAGGCAAGTTGTGTTATCCACAGCACCAATCTGAAAACAAATCTCGATCGTAAGAATTTTATTTCTGTAAACCAATAGCGGACGCCTTGTTCAACATGGACAGCACACAATATTTGGATCATCTACATCAGGCATCCCCAAACTTCGGCCCTCCAGATGTTTTGGACTACAATTCCCATCATCCCTGACCACTGGTCCTGTTAGCTAGGGATCATGGGAGTTGTAGGCCAAAACATCAGGAGGGCCGCAGTTTGGGGATGCCTGATCTACATAGTATAATTGACACAACTGGCAAATTATTTTCATTGATGTCACAATGAGGACAGCTTAAACATTGATGAAGAAACTACACATTTTAAAAATAAAAATAACAGAATTGAATGTTCATGGCAGTCCACACACCCCGTACAAATTAATTTCTTTATATAAAATTGTTGCTTCAAATTGTTCCCTTCAGCCTTTTGATTAGTGCAGGCTATAAAGTTTATTAACGCAACTTCTGACAAATTGCGGCAAAGATACTTAGTTTCACCATCCACCTAGAACAAATGTGCACTCACACCTTTTAACCAAAAGGTGCTTTTAATTTTGCAGCTAAATACCAATTTGTTTTTCATAAATAACCAGAATCTTCTAGTCACAAATTACACCATGTCAAAATGCCAGAGGCGCCCAGGAGAAGGAGAAGACAAGTTATGCAGTTAACATATTTGGCTGTCTTTCGAATCTAAAAGCATCCCGCACCCCCGGAGGCTGTCTTGTGCAACATGTTGGCCAGACATTCTTCACGATGCCCATCTAATCTCTGAAGAACCTGCTAACAAGGAACTACGGTACAAGAGTGCAGTTTACAGGCACATTCCAACCAAACCTGATTTTCAGGTTTGCAGCACATGCAGTAAAGCAGGCACGTCTGACTCCCAAGAGATTGTGATCTACTCCCAGTATTTTAAAAACTGGCAGTGATCTACCCATTGTCATTGGAGGAGGAGGAGTGTGGGTGGGTGGGTGGATTGCCCAGAGTTGTTAAGCCCAGAGTTGTTCGGCTTTTTTGGGGTAGGATTGCCCAGAGTTCTTCAGCTTTTATTTGTTAACTTAGAATCATAGAGTTGGAAGAGACCACAAGGGCCATCCAGTAACTTTCAGTAAACTTTATTTAACCCCATGATTGATAAGGGTCCTGCGATCTACCAGGATCAGCCAGGGATCTACCAGTAGATCACAATCTACCGTAGTGGTTGGACATGCCTGCAGTAAAGGGTGCCTACCCCATTCTATGCAGTGAGTCATCCTTGATCTGCAGGTGATTGATCCTTGTGACCTATGCGGTGGTCCCCTCCATCAGATGAACACTATGTTCCCACAAACATCCTAATGAACATGTCATAGAGGAGAGCCTAGACCAGCGTCAAGTCCTTAAGGCTCTTCACTGCTACAGGAGCTTTCATTGCTTCTTCATTACAGTCTCTTCATCAAATGGCTCAACTATTTCCACGTTTCACAGGAGAATGCTCTTTTCCTGTCACAATGCATATGGGCATGAGCATAAGTAGCTTGGAGGAAGCCAGCTGCTTGCCTGGTTCAATCGGAGGCTGAGCATGGCTAATGGCAAAATGAATCTCTTTTGACATCCGGGACAATCTGTGCAACTTGATTTGTCTTTCAGCTGGTAATTTGTCTATCACCAGAGACCTCTTTCCATGCTGACATGCCCACCGAGGTCCCTCTGCTCAGTTTGGGGAGAGGGCTGGCCAGGCCTGTTGGGCCTCCACATATGGGCCCAATACGATTCTTATTAACTTATTCATTCAATTTATATACTGTCCTTTATCAAAAGATCCCAGGGCAGTGTAGAACATTAAGGGCACATTTTATGGAGCACAATAATAAAAATATAATAAACAGCATAATCATTAAAAAAAAAAATCCTAGTAACAGTCCCCTGCCACCACAACTTTAATGTCACTCAGTTTCTGAAACTCTGTGTTGCCAAGTTATAACCAAGCTATCTTCGGTGGCAGTTTGCCTGTCCTTACTAATGTTCTCCTTGAGAAAATTCTGAAACCTTCCAAAGAGCTCCAAAGTTCCTCAGAAGAATACGCTTTGAAAATTCCTGCATTAAAAGCTGTGGCTCTTGTGCTACCCATGTATTTGTTTGTTTGTTTGTTTGTTTGCTTGCTTGCTTGTTTGTTTGCTTGCTTGCTTGCTTGCTTGCTATCAATCACCCATTTTGCACTTGAGGAACCCAAATTCTGCACTGTAAAAAGTGGTATTCTGCAACCTGTAGAAATGTTCTAGGCAAATGTCAATATGTATGCTGCTTCCGCTAATGGGGTAGCAAACACCCCAGCCTTTCCCTGACCTTGAATCATTTGGGATCAATTCTCTGACTTCCAAGATTTCACAAGACAATCCTCATTCAAGCCTATTGCCCCAATTATAAGGGTTGGAAACTTTTAAATTAAATAAATATTCTCAGGATACTTATTTCCCCCATATCAAATTCGATGGTGTTTTTTTTTTTTGTGCATAGCATCATAGAATTTATCACACCACTGGTTAAAGTCAGTATAATACCACTGAATGAAGACACCAAGGAATATCATGAAGCAATAAAGAATTAAACTGGAAAAATTAAACTCAAAATGTTCATATGAATACTATTACCTATAATTTTATTTTCCTGATTCAGCATGCCAGATCTGAATCATTTATATGGAGCTTCTTAATAGAGCCTGAATTCATGCTTCTTTCACCCCATTTATTAGAACTGCCTACACTCTTAGCCTCAATTGAATCTTAATTTTAAAAGGGTGCTTCTAAAATAGTCCAGGCTCTAAAAAAGCTCACATTGAAATGAAGACAGAGGTTGTGGACTTGGACTGAGACTCCTAATCTCAGGGTCGTAATCTTGAGCTCCACATTGGGCAAAACATCCCTGCATTGCAGGGGGTTGGACTAGATGACTCTGGTGATCCCTACCAACTCTACAATAAAGTTTACGTCCTCAAAAATGGTTCCTAAGTAAACTCACCAGTCATGGGATCAAAAGTCCTGCTGTGCATCTCATGGTAACTGTTTAAAGGTTAGATTACCGCTTAGGTGATGCTTTCCATCAGCTTTGGCTGATGGCCCAGGTGTGCTCCTGTCTTAGTAGGGACAGCCTATCTTCTGTTGTCTATGCTCTGGTAACCTCTAGGTTAGACTACTGCAACTCATTATACGTGGGGCTGCTTCTGAAGACGGTTTGGAAACTTCAGCTGGTGCAGAACTCGGCAGCCAGGTTGTTCATCATGGCAAGACGGTTTGAGCATAATACACCAATCGTGGCCCAACTGCACTGGCTGCCAATCAGTTTCCAGGCCCAAATTAAAGTGCTGGTTTTGACCTATAAAGCCGTAAATGGCTCAGGACCGCAATACCTCCAGGACCACCTCTCTCTCCATAGAAAATGTCCCAGACTCTGAGGTCCTTCTCTGTGTGCCTCCTCTACATGAGGTCCAGAGGGTGGCAACACAAGAACAGGCCTTTTCTGTGGTAGCTCCCTGTCAGTGGGATGCTCTTCCCAGAGAGGCTTGCCAGGTGCCTTCATTGCATATTTTTAGGTGCCAGGCAAAAATGTTTCTCTATAACCAGGCCTTTGGCTTCTTAAGCAATATGTATTTTAAATGTGTTTTGCTTTTTTGTGTATTTTGTGCTCTTTCTTTTTTTTTTAGTATTTTTATGTTGTGAACATATGAACTTAAGGGACTTTTGAACAAACAACAGTGAAACTGGCACAAACTGGGGAGAGACTGAACTACCGTGTGATCCTGGTGCCAGAAAGGATAAAGGAAGTCAAAGGAGCAGCAAGAACCCAACACTGACATCTCCTGCTCTCTGGCTCTCCCAATATTTCAATACCTCTTTCCCATCCCTGCCATGCCATACACCATAGCTGCCAAGTCTCCCATTTTCCCCGGGAAATCCCCGTTTTTCCAGCTGTTCCTAGCTGAAAAAACTGATTTTTTTGTTTTTTCCCGGTTTATTCTGGCGCAGCGGCCATTTTGGAACTGGGCGGAGCGTGCTCAGAAGCGACTTCTGATGCTGCTCTGCCCAGTTCCAAAATGGCTGCAGTGCGACTTCTGGCGCGGCGGCCATTTTGGAACTGGGCAAAGCAGCATCAAAAGTCACTTCTGAGCATGCTCCGCCCAGTTCAAAAATGGCGACAGTGCTACTTCCGGTCTGCTATTTCCAGCCCGGTCCCTTATTTCTCTGACAGCGACTTGGCAGGTATGCCATACACCTGTGGCAAGAGAAAGCCCAGTCCTTTCTTTTGCTGGTCCACCCTCCTCCTTCAAAAGAGAGCTGAGCTCCTCCCCCAGGAAGCCAGGACTCTTGCCCCTATTCCGCCCACCATCTCTTGTGGGCTATTGCTGGTCATTATCCTCTCAAGATAAAACAGCCTTCAGGCTCATCAGCACTCAGCGTGTCCCAGAAACATACGTTACTTTAAAAAACCCACCAAGGTCAGACGCAAACAAGAGCAGAAAACCTTTTGTTGTTAAGCTGATTGCTGGCGCATTCGAGACCTGACAGCAAGGGGATGCATTTGCTTAGTCACAGAGCCAGCTGAGCTTGGAAGCTGTTGAACATTCAGAGCAAGATCAGATCTGGCTTTACCTCTAGTCCTATGGAACAAATACCTGAATGGGAGCACTGCTTTCTAAAATAAATATTCACCCCATGCGGTGGTTTTGAACAGAGGAGCATCTGAGGGAGGTGGACGTTTTCTACTCAAAATGCACCTTCCCCCCCCATGGGGGGGGGGGAGGGAGAGTCCAGATACATCTGTCTAAGGGGTGGGGGTGGGGTGGCATTCACTTGACCTCCCAACTGCAGAGTCACTGCTGCTTAAGGGGAGGGGTGAGGGGTGGGGAGACTGACATGGTGCAACACCAGATGGCTCTGCCAGGACATCTGCCCCATGCCAAGCTCCCTGCCACCTCGTGCCAACCTCTTTCACTCTTATCCATGCTCCTTTATTTTAAAATGTGCAACCCACCTTTTAACCAATGCTTCAAGGCTGGCAAAATAAAAACAGCATCGTCCCGGCAAATGTTAGCTTTATACTTGCATTAGCAAACTGATTTTAAAAATTAAGTTTTTAATCTTGCACGAGAATACGCCTGCTGTCTAGGGTACATTTAGTGATAAACATGTGAGAGGAGGCTGCTACATGAGATTCGTAACAAGAAAGCATAAATACATACTGCATTCCTTCCCTTTGACAGGATCAGGTAAACCAGAACATTCCACGTTTGGGACAGCAACTCTCCACCTGGACCCACTGCTATCGCACTCCGTGTATTCAAAGTGGTACTCTGTCTGCAAGCAATAATAATAATAATAACCCTTCAGTTATTATATATTTACACTTCCATTTACCGTAATCCCAATGCATCAGTAGAAACCAATGCCAACATCAAAGGGGGGGGGGAAACACATTTAATATACAAAATATTGAACTGTCAGTGTCTGGGTGGACATGATGTGACAAAATGCACAAGGGTCACAAAGTATCAGGACTTAAATGAAAATGCATAGAAAATGAGACTTGGGCCCAAATCTCCTCTGAGAGTGTGGGCTTCGCCTTCTGGAAATGAGGCTGCCAACATGCAGCCAGAGGAAGGGGCAGGGCTTGTGAGACAAAACGCTCATGGGCAGGAATGCCATTCAAAGGACAGAGCACAAATACTCGAACTGGCTCAGAAACATGAGCTGTGATTCCTGCAGTGCTGGGCTTTGACATGACCCTTCCAACTCTGCAGTTTCATGAGTCTATGATTCTGCAGTGCCCTCTTTCAAGAGAAGTGGCTATAAAGATGCTGATGAACAAAATCCATATTTATCAAGCACACCATTTCTTAGGGGAGCAATGGGGGGGGGCGTTTGCCCCGAACATCACATGTGAAAGGAAAACATCGACACTGATCATCATTGATCGATAGGCATTGGCATATTGTTGTTGACTCACTAACACACACTGCCCTATTATTATTATTATTTCATTTATAAATCACTTCCAATGAGGCTTCCTTCAGAATGAGGCACAGCGGAGACCGTGGTGTCTTCAGGATATATGGATTATTTACACACGTATATACAACCTGAGCCTACAATGGAGGGGCTCACAGCATTCACACCCCAAGAGGGTCTTGCTTGCTTCTCCCATAGCCACAGCCTGGGATTCCAGCAAAAGTCAGGCATGGCTCTGCCTTCCTGCTTTCCCCGCCTGCTGCCTTGCTTCCAGCTTCCAGCTCACACAACTCAACTCTTTGTCCTTCTCCCTATCAGAAAGTTAAGGGAGGGGGCCACACCCGTTTGTCCTCTGGCACCAAGCCACTTCCTTTTTTACTCTTTACCTCAGCAGGAAGCTAGCCTGACTGCTCCAGGAATCCGAATCCTTGCTGGATCCAGGAACTAGAAGGGTCTCGCCATACAGCCTACTCCACTGGGGTGTGGAATGGACTTCAGGATTAGGGGTGGGGGGTGAATTTGATTCAGTCAGATGCTGCTTTAAATGCTATCAAATTTCCACTTTCCAAAGCATTATGGCAACCCTAGAAATTTGCACTTATCCAAACTTTTGCAATGCAGTTCTCCAACCAAATGATCTTTACAAAAATGCACGTATTAGGGGAAAGTGGGCATAAAAAATGAAAATAACATGCAAAAATACATTATATGTTGAGAAATTTCCTGTAAAAATGTGTCCGTTAGTCAAAACTGCCCACAAAAATGTGTTTATTGAGAGATATTTGCACTAAAATACTGAATAATTCTGATTAGGATTTTATTTTTTAAAATAAAAATAAAATTGCTGCAGAAATTTGGAGAACTGAATTCAAGATTAGAGAAATGAAAAACTGAAAGAACTGAAATTGACGGATTCTTCCAGCCCTGCTCCTGAAAGGATGGTATCTGCAAGATCCCTCCCCTGCAGAACAGTGATTAGTTGAGGATGTAAGGAAAGAGGTGACTTGTAGGGATCCTGCTCCCAAGCTATTTGTACACCAATGCCAGCCCTCGAAGCTCACCCAGCACCTAGTGGGCAGCCAGGGCAATTATTTCTGCAGCAGCACAATGTGACTGACTTCATACAAGCCTCATGGGGAATTTAAAACAAAACATAAAACAAACCTCCACTATGGTGATAATGTCCTTTTGCATTAAATTCACTAAATAAACACCCCTTAGAAACACGAATTGCATTTGGTAGCTAACACATCACTGGTTAAAAAGGTAAAGGTAAATGGACCCCTGACCATTAGGTCCAGTCATGACCGACTCTGGAGTTGCGGCGCTCATCTCACTTTATTGGCCGAGGGAGCCGGCGTGCAGCTTCCAGGTCATGTGGCCAGCATGACAAAGCCACTTCTGGCGAACCAGAGCAGCGCACGGAAAAGCCGTTTACCTTCCCGCTGTAGCGGTACCTATTTATCTACTTGCACTTTGACGTGCTTTCGAACTGCTAGGTTGGCAGGAGCTGGGACCGAACAACGGGAGCTCACCCCATCACAGGGATTTGAACCGCCAACCTTCCGATCGGCAAGCCCTAGGCTCTGTGGTTTAACCCACAGCACCACCCGCGTCCATCACTGGTTAGATGTAACAAAAAAGGAATATGAAAGCTTACAAACAAAAAGAGCAAGTTGTCCTCTCCCCCTTGTTTCTAGCTTTGCTGGGAAGAGCCCCTTCTTAGACTCAGAAACAATATGTAAGAGGATGCCATGTAAAATGAATCCAATATGCTATTGAACAGCCTTTTCATCGCAGAGAGAGAGAAATATTGACACATCGTTTCTTATGATAAACATGGATGGTTCCAGAAAGATTACATGCCTATTTAGTGTGTGTATGGGGTGGGTGGGTGGGTGTCCTTCTCCAACCGAGGAAGAAAATGACATTGATTCATGATGGGAGAGTTGTGCTAGTTGGAGAATAGAAGGAAAGATGTCTATAGATAGATAACAGTAAAGGGACCAGCAGGGGAAGCTGTGCTTGCCTCCTTTCCCCCTTCTGCAGCAAGGCAGAAGACAAATCTAGGTTGCAACCTGCCAGCCTTTCCTCTCAGCTTTTGCATTTTGGCAAAGACTATGGGGAGTCTTAGATGTAATGCTAGGAGCTGAAGGGGTCTATTTCTAGTGAAAACCAAACTAAGAGTTAACCTGCATAATTTTCTTAATGGAAGGCTGACATTTTCCCAAGTATTCCAGGAAGCTTACCAAAATCAATTTGTAAGATTCAGCTGAAAAGGTTAATACATAGTAACACAGAGAGCAAGGCCAAAAATAGATAGATGTTCATTTCCAGACAGCTTCCATGATGCATTGCCTTGTACTGCTCTGACAGTAGAAATGTATTTTTGTCGTCCAACAATGTTGTAAGAATTTCTCAAGCACACAACATAACAGGATCTTCCTTCATCTGGAAAGCCTAGGAAAGGCCAGATAAAACTGCAGCAACTGTACAGTGGGGCCTCGCTTAACGAATGCCCTGCTTAACGAAATTTCCGCTTAACGAAAGGATTTTTCGAGAGGAGCTTGCCTCGCTAGACGAATGCGTTTTACGAAAAATTCGTCTAGCGAATCGCGGTTTCCCATAGGAATGCATTGAAATTCAATTAATGCGTTGCTATGGGCAAAAAAATTCAAAAATTCTGCCCGGACACTGAGGTCCAGCTCCGAGGGCCTTCTGGCGGTTCCCTCATTGCGAGAAGCCAAGTTGCAGGGAACCAGGCAGAGGGCCTTCTCGGTGGTGGCACCTGTCCTGTGGAACGCCCTCCCATCAGATGTCAAAAAGGAAAACAGCTACCAGATTTTTAGAAGACATCTGAAGGCAGCCCTGTTTAGGGAGGCTTTTAATGTTTGAGAAATCAGTGCGTTTTAATGTTTCTGTTGGAAGCCGCCCAGAGTGGCTGGGGAAACCCGGCCAGATGGGCGGGGTATAAATAATAAATTATTATTATTATTTAAAAAAAATTCAATGCATTCCTATGGGATTCACTAGACGATTTTTTTTCGCTATAAGAAAAGACCCATGGAACGAATTAATTTCGTCTAGGGAGGCACCACTGTACTTAAGATACAACTGCAGTAACATTATAAGACCACCTAAAGATGAGGGGGGGGGCATTTATTTTCATCCCTTTTGCTGCTATGGTGCCCTGCTTGACTGCACTGCTTGGCACTCCTTCTGTGCAATAAATGGTGATAATCTGCTTCATCCCCCTCTGACAACCACTTAGCTCAGCAGGATAGTTTTATAAATGTTCTCCTTTCAATCGTTGCCATTTGTGCTTTTTCAACAATAGCAAAGACACTTCCTGCTTTCTTCCATTATCCATTCTGATGACCCCAAGGAAACCAAAGCATGGTTTCTACACACACACACCCTTTGCTTTTATGCTATTGTACTGCTTTTTGTGCGTGAGCGGGGGGAGATCCTGGCTACACATTATGCCAGTGTTTCCCAACCAGTGTGCCTCCAGATGTTTTGGGACTACAACTCCCATCATCCCTAGCTAGCAAGACCAGTGGTCAGGAATGATGGGAGTTGTTGCCCCAAAACATCTGGAGGCACACTGGTTGGGAAACACTGCATTATGCGACACTGACCAGTGGGGACAAAATGCAGGCATAGCTGTGGTACTGATGCATATTCCACTGAAAGGCATGCCAAATGAGGATGGAAGACGCCCAGATTTTTCCCCACTAGTCATGCATAACGGTACAAGACTAACGTTGGATCAGAATGACCTTCTTACTGCTCAGTGCTGGAAGGCCAAGGGGTCAGAGGGACAAATTGCTCCTTGCTTTCCCCCATGAGAGTGGCAGCCGCTTCATCACACAGCAAAGTCTGACTTGCTCCAAAGCACCATGACATCATCACGCTCACTTCACAACCCACAATGCACCGTACAGTAAGGGCACCCCTTTGGGGTGGGGTGGGGGATGGTGCTAAAGCTGCACAGGAGCCGGGGAAACAATGCCAGTGAAGTGACATGGGGAAAGATTGTGGGAAGATTGAGGTTGAATCCTGACAAGACAGTACTGTTCTTGGGGGATAGGAGGCGGGCAGGCATGGAGGACTCCCTGATCCTGAATGGGGTAACTGTGCCGCTGAAGGACCAGGTGCGCAGCCTGGGAGTCATTTTGGACTCACAGCTGTCCATGGAGGCGCAGGTCAATTCTGTGTCCAGGGCAGCTGTTTATCAGCTCCATCTGGTACGCAGGCTGAGACCCTATCTGCTTGTGGACTGCCTCGCCAGAGTGGTGCATGCTCTAGTTATCTCCCGCTTGGACTACTGCAATGCGCTCTACGTGGGGCTACCTTTGAAGGTGACCCGGAAACTGCAATTAATCCAGAATGCGGCAGCTAGACTGGTGACTGGGAGTGGCCGCCGAGACCACATAACACCGGTCCTGAAAGACCTACATTGGCTCCCAGTACGTTTCCGAGCACAATTCAAAGTGTTGGTGCTGACCTTTAAAGCCCTAAACGGCCTCGGTCCAGTATACCTGAAGGAGCGTCTCCTCCCCCATCGTTCTGCCCGGACACTGAGATCCAGCGCCGAGGGCCTTCTGGCGGTTCCCTCTTTACGAGAAGCCAAGTTAGAGGGAACCAGGCAGAGGGCCTTCTCGGTAGTGGCGCCCACCCTGTGGAATGCCCTCCCACCAGAGGTCAAAGAGAATAACAATTACCAGACCTTTAGAAGGCATCTTAAGGCAGCCCTGTTTAGGGAAGCTTTTAATGTTTGATGGATTTCTGTATTTTAGTATTTTGTTGGAAGCCGCCCAGAGTGGCTGGGGGAACCCGGCCAGATGGGCGGGGTATAATAATAAATTATTATTATTATTATTATTATTATTATTATTATTAGCCGAGAAGTTTTGCACCACCCACAGCAAACGTTTTTGCATCAAAAACCAAGCCTTCTGGAAATTTAGCACAGCACAATCTGCTCTGGCAGTTGAAGATCAGCAGAGATTAGCTAAGCGAGATAAAGAGATACTGAGATCCACATGCTAGCTGCGCCTCCTTCCCTAGCCGTATGGTGTCAGGGCAAATTCCTCTACTCTCCCTTGCCTGTGAAGAGGCACCTTTCAGGAGCTCTCAACAATTAGAGCTTGTGTGTGTGTTGTGTGGCAAGTGGAACCAGGTTCATATGCACTGATACCATCACTCACCAGGAATCACACAAGAATGTAATTCCACGCACCACTGTCAAGGAATAAGCCTCCTCCAGCTTCCTGGACTCTGCTCAGTAACTATGCAAGCATCTTCTTGGTTCTGATCCCTGGGATCAACATTCCCCTTGAGCTCCTAATAGTGTGTTTTTAAACAACTTCCAAGCATTCTGGAGAGGCCTGACGCTGTTGCCTTTGCCTTTCAACACCTTCCTTTTTACACAGGGCTGGCCCATCCATGAGGCATGGGGAAGTGACTGCCTCAGGCAGCAGGATTCACTGGGGCAGCAGGTGCTGATGTCAACCTTCCTTTCCCACTTGTTCCTGATGTAGAACTTCTTCACCCCTTTTTCCCTGGCGGAGGGGGGGACGACACAATTTTGGGGTCTGCCTCAGGCGCCAAAATGTATTGGTCTGGCCCTATGTGTCAAATGTGTCAGATTTTCTTGGCAAGTGGCCATTTACACGTATCCTTAAGGCTGGGTTGCTTCTTGGCCCCGCTAGAGGAGGGCTAGGGAAGCCCCTTTCCATCCAAAGGCCACATTCACTCAGGGGCAGTCTTCCAGGGGCTGCACACCAGTGGAACTAGAGGCAAAAACTAGAAATGTGTGCACACGCGATACTTACTTTAGTATAGAACTCAGCTCCCAATGCTACACTCATTTTTCCACCTTCCAACCTGGCAAGCCAGAGACGTGAGCAGAGGTCAAAGACACATGCAAAGAGGGCTGTCAAGAGGCGTGGCCTAAGCAAATGGGGATGTGGCCATGGGCTCTCCATGGACTGGAGAGAGAAGATGGAGGGCCACATTTGGCCCCTGAGCCTGAAGTCCTTTGCACTATAGAGTGTGATGGACTCTCAGGGGAAAACTTTTCTACAAGATGTTGTTGTTGTTTAGTCATTTAGTCGTGTCCAACTCTTCGTGACCCCATGGACCATAGCACACCAGGCACTCCTGTCTTCCACTGCCTCCCGCAGTTTGGTCAGACTCATGTTGGTAGCTTCGAGAACACTGTCCAACCATCTCGTCCTCTGTCGCCCCCTTCTCCTTGTGCCCTCCATCTTTCCCAACATCAGGGTCTTTTCCAGGGAGTCTTCTCTTCTCATGAGGTGTCCAAAGTATTGGAGCCTCAGCTTCACGATCTGTCCTTCCAGTGAGCACTCAGGGCTTATTTCCTTCAGAATGGATAGGTTTGGTCTTCTTGCAGTCCATGGGACTCTCAAGAGTCTCCTCCAGCACCATAATTCAAAAGCATCAATTCTTTGGCGATCAGCCTTCTTTATGGTTTGTGGCTTTGTCTTTTGGGGCTGTGTGTTAGTAAGTTTGTGTGCTTATTTGTTTTCTTACTTGTTTGTGTGCTTGTGCTGGTTTTCTAGGGCTGCTGCCTCTTGGATTTGGGTGACTGTCCAGGCTTGTGTGGGTGTTTGTTTCTGGCTGTGACCTTGTTTGTTTCTGGCTGTGACCTTTCACCTAGAAGTGTGAGTCAGGAGGGTCAGGTGATTAGCTGTGGGCGGAGCTAGTCAGAGCTTGGAGTGCAGCGACTGAGGAAGGAGCAGAAAGTGAGCTGAGCTTGGGAGACACTCTGTAGGTTTTGTGGCTTTGTCTTTTGGGGCTGTGTGTTAGTAAGTTTGTGTGCTTATTTGTTTTCTTACTTGTTTGTGTGCTTGTGCTGGTTTTCTAGGGCTGCTGCCTCTTGGATTTGGGTGACTGTCCAGGCTTGTGTGGGTGTTTGTTTCTGGCTGTGACCTTGTTTGTTTCTGGCTGTGACCTTTCACCTAGAAGTGTGAGTCAGGAGGGTCAGGTGATTAGCTGTGGGCGGAGCTAGTCAGAGCTTGGAGTGCAGCGACTGAGGAAGGAGCAGAAAGTGAGCTGAGCTTGGGAGACACTCTGTAGGTTTTGTGGCTTTGTCTTTTGGGGCTGTGTGTTAGTAAGTTTGTGTGCTTATTTGTTTTCTTACTTGTTTGTGTGCTTGTGCTGGTTTTCTAGGGCTGCTGCCTCTTGGATTTGGGTGACTGTCCAGGCTTGTGTGGGTGTTTGTTTCTGGCTGTGACCTTGTTTGTTTCTGGCTGTGACCTTTCACCTAGAAGTGTGAGTCAGGAGGGTCAGGTGATTAGCTGTGGGCGGAGCTAGTCAGAGCTTGGAGTGCAGCGGCGCGCGCAGTTTGACCCATCTTTTTGATCTAGGGCAGCAAGTCTCACACGTTTGTTAGGGGGGACCTAGGCCTCTTCCTCTTTCCCCCTTGACTTCAAGGTTTTCAAGATGGAGGTGGAGGGAACAACCGTTGTCACCTGCAATTCCTGTGCAATGTTTGTTTTCTTGCCAAAGGATGTGGGTAGCTACACGTGCAACAATTGCAAGTTGGTTGCCCTACTAGAAAACAAGGTTGCCCTTCTGGAAGAGAAGGTGCAGCAGCTTCAGGGGCGTGTATCTACGCTCCAGAGAATTAAAGAGCTGGAGCTTTTCTTGGATGCAGCAGAGCACACTGTCTGCACCAAGGAGGAGACAGGGGATCTCCCTGAGGAGGAGGTCAGTTCCCCAACACAGCAGCCAGATGTATGGAGGAACGTGACTCATAGAAGTAGAAGGCCCAGGGATCGCTCTGAGTGCTTAGAATTACACAACCGTTTTGAAGTGCTCATGGAAGACGAGGAACAGACTCCACCTGAGGATCTCTCCCTCATCACAGTTGATGAGGAATATGAAGACGAGCAGCAAAGTCAGTCCTCCGGGAATATGCAGGTAACCTTGGAAGGGACAGCACATGGAAGAATCCCAACCAAGCCTATGAAGAGGCGTGTAGTGGTGATAGGGGATTCCCTACTGAGGGGTACAGAAGCAGTGATCTGTGGGCCTGACAAGATGTCTCGAGAGGTGTGCTGTCTACCTGGGGCCAAGATCAAAGATGTAACAGAACGGCTGCAAGGAATCATAAAACCCACCGACAAATACCCCTTCCTTTTGGTGCATGTGGGAACCAATGACACTGCAAGCCATAGCTTACAGAAGATCAAAAATGATTATGAGGCTCTGGGCAGGAAGTTGAAGCAATTAGATGCACAAATTGTCATCTCTTCTGTCCTCCCAGTTGAACGACATGGCCCAGGGAGAGAGGGAAAAATAGGGGAAGTGAACAACTGGCTTCGCAAATGGTGCAAACAGGAACGGTTTGGATTCCTAGATCACGGTCTGCAGTTTCTTGAAGATGGACTTCTGGCAAGTGATGGACTGCACCTCACAAAAGTTGGGAGGAATGTTTTTGCCACAAAACTCAAAAACCTCATCAGGAGGGCTTTAAACTGACTTATGTGGGGGAGGGAGACAGTGGTCCTGAAGGTAGGAGTCTATCAAATGCTGAAGATGATCATCCAAATGTCAAGGACCAAATGGAGCAAGCAGCATGCAGACCTAGTGGTGGGACGAAAATATCCTTAAATAAGAGACATGGGGGAATGATCAACGGTCTTCAATGTCTGTATACTAATGCACAGAGCATGGGAAATAAACAAGATGAACTTGAGCTCTTGGTACAGCAAACTAAATATGACATAATAGGCATCACTGAAACCTGGTGGGATGAGTCTCATGACTGGAATGTAGTAATAGAGGGATACAATCTATTTAAGAGAAATAGACCAAACAGGAAAGGAGGAGGAGTAGCTTTATATGTTAGGGATATGTATACCTGTGAAGAGATCCAGGATTTAAAACTTCAAAGCCAAATTGAGAGTATCTGGGTCAAAATTAAGGGAGAGAAAAACAACAGTGATCTCATTGTGGGAGTTTATTATAGATCCCTAAGCCAAACTGAGGACACAGATGATGCCTTCCTGGAACAGATGGCCAAGCATTCCAAAGGAAGTGAGATAGTAGTAATGGGGGATTTCAACTATCCTGATATTTGTTGGATGTCAAACTCAGCCAAGAGCATAAGGTCGAACAGATTCCTCACTGGCCTTGCAGACAACTTCATTGTCCAGAAAGTGGGAGAAGCAACAAGAGGATCAGCCATTTTAGATCTGGTCCTAACCAATAGTGATGACTTGGTTAGTGGGGTAGAAGTGGCAGGATCATTAGGTGGGAGTGACCATGCTCTTCTGGAGTTTATTATCCAGCGGAAAGGAGCAACCAAGCATACTAAGGTCCAAATTCTAGACTTTAAGAAAGCCAACTTCAGAAAACTTAGGGAAACGCTGGGTGAAATCCCATGGACAGTAATACTAAAAGGGAAGGGAGTTTATGATGGTTGGGAGTTTGTTAAAAGGGAGATATTAAAAGCACAACTTCAGGCAATACCAATGAGACGGAAACAAGGAAGGTGCCTAAAGAAGCCAGGCTGTCTATCTAAAGAACTTTTGACTGAGTTAAGATTTAAAAGGGATATGTACAAAAAATGGAAAAGGGGGGAAATCTCCAGAGAGGAATTCAAACATATAGCCAGCACGTGTAGAGACAAAGTCAGAAAAGCTAAAGCACAGAATGAACTCAGGCTCGCCAGAGAGGTTAAAAGCAACAAAAAGGGCTTTTATGGGTATGTCCGTAGCAAAAGGAAAAACAAGGAAACAGTGGGGTCACTCAGAGGAGAAGATGGTGAAATGCAAACAGGGGACAGAGAAAGGGCAGAACTCCTCAATGCCTTCTTTGCCTCAGTCTTCTCCAAGAAAGAAAACAACGCCCGACCTGAAGAATATGGAGCAGATGATTCAGCAGGGGAAACACAGCCCAGAATAAGTAAGGAGGTAGTACAAGAATACTTGGCTAGTTTAGATGTATTCAAGTCTCCAGGGCCAGATGAACTACATCCAAGAGTATTAAAAGAACTGGCAGAGGTGATTTCAGAACCACTGGCAATAATCTTTGAAAATTCCTGGAGAACAGGCGAAGTTCCAGCAGACTGGAGGAGGGCAAATGTTGTCCCTATTTTCAAAAAGGGGAAAAGAGAGGACCCAAACAATTACCGCCCAGTCAGCCTGACATCAATACCAGGAAAGATTCTAGAGCAGATCATTAAGCAAACAGTCTGTGAGCACCTAGAAAGAAACTCTGTGATCACTAAAAGTCAGCATGGGTTCCTGAAAAATAAGTCATGTCAGACTAATCTGATCTCATTTTTTGACAGAATTACAAGCCTGGTAGATGAAGGGAACGCTGTGGATGTAGCCTATCTTGATTTCAGCAAGGCCTTTGACAAGGTGCCCCATGATATTCTTGTAAAGAAGCTGGTAAAATGTGGGCTAGACAATGCTACCATTCAGTGGATTTGTAACTGGCTTACTGACCGAACCCAAAGGGTGATCATCAATGGCTCCTCCTCATCCTGGAGAGTAGTGACTAGTGGGGTGCCACAGGGTTCTGTCTTGGGCCCAGTCTTGTTCAACATCTTTATCAATGACTTGGATGATGGGCTTGAGGGCATCCTGAGCAAGTTTGCAGATGACACCAAATTGGGAGGGGTGGCTAACACCCCAGAGGACAGGATCACACTTCAGAATGACCTTAACAGATTAGACAACTGGGCCAAAGCAAACAAGATGAATTTTAACAAGGAGAAATGTAAAGTACTACACTTGGGCAAAAAAAATGAAAGGCACAAATACAGGATGGGAGACACCTGGCTTGAGAGCAGTACATGTGAAAAGGATCTAGGAGTCTTGGTAGACCGCAAACTTGACATGAGTCAGCAGTGTGATGCAGCAGCTAAAAAAGCCAATGCAATTCTGGGCTGCATCAATAGGAGTATAGCATCTAGATCAAGGGAAGTAATAGTACCACTGTATTCTGCTCTGGTCAGACCTCACCTGGAGTACTGTGTCCAGGTCTGGGCACCACAGTTCAAGAAGGATACTGATAAGCTGGAACGTGTCCAGAAGAGGGCAACCAAAATGGTCAAAGGCCTGGAAACGATGCCTTATGAGGAACGGCTTAGGGAGCTGGGTATGTTTAGCCTGGAGAAGAGAAGGTTAAGGGGTGATGTGATAACCATGTTCAAATATATAAAAGGATGTCATATAGAGGAGGGAGAAAGGTTGTTTTCTGCTGCTCCAGAGAAGCGGACACGGAGCAACGGATTCAAACTACAAGAAAGAAACTTCCACCTAAACATTAGGAAGAACTTCCTGACAGTAAGAGCTGTTCGGCAGTGGAATTTGCTGCCAAGGAGTGTGGTGGAGTCTCCTTCTTTGGAGGTCTTTAAGCAGAGGCTTGACAGCCATCTGTCAGGAATGCTTTGATGGTGTTTCCTGCTTGGCAGGGGGTTGGACTGGATGGCCCTTGTGGTCTCTTCCAACTCTATGATTCTATGATTCTGAAGTAAAATTTTAAGTTGGTTCCTATGAACCCAGAGAAATGGATCCTGACCCAGGGAGAGCCCAAGGATCCAGGCAAGCAGGCACGATGTTGCCGCTGGCCGTAGAATGACAGAGACCAAACTAAGGCTGTCAAAAGCAAAGTACAGTTTATTAAAGAATAAAAACTGTTGCAACAGGGTCCTTCCTCTCACACAGGAGAACAAGGAAGGAACCCCAAACAGAGGTGTCTTGCCCTTAAAAAGAAATTTGAAATTGGTTTCAGCCCACCCCCCAGAAGCATCATCCATATGTCACAGAAGGGGTGTAGCCCAAGACCCCCCTCCCTAGATTCACCATAGGTACATCATGAAAGGGGAGGTCTGGTGGCAGTAATCTGAGCAGTCTGGACCCTGCCCCCTGCCCCCAAAACCTAATCAACAAAATTGAGGGATATTTACATTTCCCTGTTTCCCAGCCAAGTTAATCACACCCTTTTGTCTGGCAGTCAGGTATCAGGATGCCAGGGATTATCACTTTAATTCCTGAGACAATGAGAAGGTTCCCCCCACCCCACTTCTTCCTTGCAGAGGAACACCTGGTCAGAGAGAGTCAAAATGGTGTCAGTCAGGCCTGTTTTCCTGTGCTGCTTCAGACATGTTTCTGTACATTCATGTACATGTTTTATGAACCATTATTATATATATATAGATATGACCTCAAAATTCTTATAACAATTCTATGATTCTATGATTCTCTCACTTCCATACATCACTACTGGGAAAACCATAGCTTTAAGTATACGGACCTTTGTCGGCAAGGTGATGTCTCTGCTTTTTAAGATGCTGTCTGGGTTTGTCATTGCTTTTCTCCCAAGAAGCAGGCGTCTTTTAATTTTGTGACTGCTGTCACCATCTGCAATGATAATGGAGCCCAAGAAAGTAAAATCTCTCACTGCCTCCATTTCTTCCCATCTGTTTGCCAGGAGGTGATTGGACCAGTGGCCATGATCTTAGTTTTTTTGATGTTGAGATAAGTACTATTGTTCAAGTGCAAACAGTAAAAACAACCTAATGGCTCTCATCTTGCCTATCTTGTAATCACTGTAGAACGAATGGTTGAAAGCAGGTAATTTTCCTCCTTCCCTCTGAAGAGAGGACCCATCACTTCTCATCTTGCAGATAAGACATTTTCCCCTTAACCTGATTAACTGCTTAACAGCATACAATGCTATTAAAAGATCTCCTCAGCTAAAAGGGGCTTCCATAATCTTTAGAGACACGTGTGTGTGATCTATGTTTACATGTGAACAGGAATTAAACGTACAAAAAAAACCCCACACAAAAGCTTCTCTAAGAACAAAAGGATTATGAGATGGGGGAGATTTACTGGGTCAAATGCTCTAGTGATCTTTTCTAACTAATTAGGCTCGAGGCAGAGATAAAACACTCTCTCCTTTATTCTGACAGAGATGTTGAGACCAGTAGCATCACTGGGGGCAGGGGGGTTAATGCAAAAAACCCAACAGTTGGTCAGTTTATTACTATACGTGTCGACAGCAGCAAGAGTATAATTCACGCAAAAAGTGGAAAGACAAAGAAATACCAACCAAGGAAGACTTGCAAACAAATTGACAGAAGTTTAACAATGAAAATTAAAGATCAAGAGGAGTCAGTGTTTAGGGAGGAGTGGCAGCCTTATGTAGAATATTTGAATAATAATAATAATAATAATAATAATAATTTATTATTTATACCCCGCCCATCTGGCTGGGTTTCCCCAGCCACTCTGGGCGGCTTCCAACAGAAAGATGAAATAAAATAATCTATTAAACATTAAAAGCCTCCCTAAACATAATAACCAGATTAATATACAAGTAGGATTTGAACTGTAAACAGCAGTGAAAAATAATTTAGATGTTAAGTTAGGATACTCTGCCGAACATGAGATTATATTATGAGGCGTCTTCTCTTCTCTGGTTAAAGGAATGGTTAAAGGAATCCATATATTTTAGACCTAGGTCATGAAAATAGTTTTGCTTGGCACGCATATGGCACATGGTATGGGAAGACAAAAGTACACAGAGGGTTTTTGAAGCATATAATTACGAAAAACCTATACATGTATAGAATATGAGATAAATATAAACAGCTATTGGAAAACAAAACACCACTTTGGCTCTCTAATGAATTTTTTTAAAAATGTTTAAGTTAACCTTTATTAAGAAACCAGAGGCTTTTCTTTTGGGAATACAATGGTACCTCGGGTTACAGACACTTCAGGTTACAGACTCCGCTAACTCAGAAATAGTACCTTGGGTTAAAAACTTTGCTTCAGGATGAGAACAGAAATCGCGTGGCGGGGGGGGGGCAGCGGGAGGCCCCATTAGCTCAAGTGGTACATCAGGTTAAGAACGGTTTCAGGGCTTCCGGTCCGTCGCGCTGGTGGAGTAGGACGCAGGGACTTCGCGCTTCGAAGTCCCTGGCTTCGTGGAGGGGGGGGGAAATCCGCAGACGGGACAGGCGCCGTTGCCCCGCACTCCCAGGGTGCTCTCGGGGGGGGGTCGTTCTGCTTTGCTGGCGCCCTTCCCCCCCTTCCCCCTTGTCTCCAGCTGCGCCCCCTTGCCCCACGCTCCTGGGCTGCTCTTGGTGGGGGGGAAGCTGCGCCACTTTGCCAGTGATGTAAGGTCGTGAATATATAATAATAATAATAATAATAATAATAATAATAATAATAATAATAATTTATTATTTATACCCTGCCCATCTGGCCGGGTTCCCCCAGCCACTCTGGGCGGCTTCCAACAAAACAGAAATTCTAAAATGCAGAAATCCATCAAACATTAAAAGCTTCCCTAAACAGGGCTGCCTTGAGATGCCTTCTAAAGGTCTGGTAATTGTTGTTCTCTATAAGCCACACTTTAACTTTTCACAATCAGAAGGGGGGGCAGCTTATATTCAGGCCAATATAGCAAATTGGTATAATTTGTATATGCAGTAAATTAAAATATAAAGAAGGAACCACATGAGTGGGAGGGTAGTCAAAATAAGAGAATGCTTATCTGTGATTTAAATTTATTTTTATTTTTATTTTGTATACCGTAAAAGCTTATAAATAAAATTAATTTTAAAAGATATTAAGTGAGGGTGAAATTGGGATGTTAAGTTACAATATGCAGCAGGGTAAGGGAAAATAAGGAAACCATGGAGAGATGGAGGGGAAGTTCACATGTACTAGAAAGAACGGTGAAAATTAAACATGTGGTAAGTGTTTGGTAAGAGAGACCAGCTGCATCACCACAAATTTGTTATGTGCTCAGCAAATCAGGCCAGTTTCCCCTAGTCTCTTTTACATCCACATAGACCAATGAGATCTCAAGAGAGGATGAAACCATCAGTTGGTATTAACCATCTCAGCTAAATGGAAAATCCATGTACAGAGCCAATATATCTCTCCTGCCGGAGGCTATGGACAAGCAACAAAGGGAGGTCAACCTTGCTTCATTCACCTGTTTCAGAGCTATCTGGAGTTCACATTATGGTGCCACACCCACTTTGCAAAGAGGGTTGGAAGTGGATTTGCACTAGTGCCACAGCCCTGAATCCAAGGCTACCATGCACCTGCCTTGGAAACTGGTCTGGGCTTCTAACACTGAGCCTGAGGCTGGTGACCAGGTGTCCACTTCCGGGCTTGTCTGCACTTCCCCTTGGGAAGCTCTTTTGCCCCTCCGCTCCCCCCAGGAAGACCTGCTCTTTACCGCTGAATCAGAGCAAACAACAATCTGCAGAAACCCTTATTGATGTTTGTTCCGTTTCAGCAGCAAAGAGTGGGTTTCCTTGGAGGAAGTCAGTGGGACAAGTAGAAGTGTGGGCAAGCCCTGAGTCTGGACTTGGCAGACCAGAGCCTGCAGAACTGGAGCCAGAACCCTGGGGAGCACTTTTCCCTGAGCCCAAGGGCCTTCAGCACTACTGCTCCTGACACATGGGAGTTACCCAGGTGGGAGAAAAGAGAAGTGGTGTCTGTTCCTGTAAGAATCTGCATTCTTCAAACTTAGGAGGGTTGCATTGGAGGCAAATGTTCAAGGGCCTTAGTGGATCTCCCTCTCCCCCTCCCCTTTTTGTTGGTGCCAGTAAGCACAAGGAGCTGTCCGTGGTGCTGGAATGACCTTGCTGCTTTGTGTCCTGTCTGTGCTTGCCTGTCTTGGGCACCAGCTAACAAAAGATCAGAAAATATTCATTGTACTTGTATATAACATTTTCATTGTACTTATATATAGTTATCACTTATAGCCTCCCATAACATATATATGAGTGACATGTACCGGTAAATCTCATTAATAAATAAACTGACTTTGGAGTTTGCGGGGGGGGGGGGTTTAAACAGGACTAGACTGAATTCTTAAAGGAAATGAGTGTCCAAATCATAAAGTCCCCTCTAAACACATTATGTTTTATGAATGAAGCTCCTCTGGTCAGTTACAGAGTCAATGGCAGAAAACGATAAAAGGTCTCCTACAAATTTCCAGCAGGAGGAAAATATAGGTGTGAGCAATTAAATCACTCTAATACAGTGTAACCAGCTTTTGATTACCTATGCCTCATTTTTCATGCCACACAGGTTTTTAAGGCAGCTCATACATAACATGCTATTATGCTTTGATCCTAGCCACATTCAAGTGATTTGTAGATTACATTTTCATTTGGGCAAGGGAGCCTGATATAACAAATCTAAGGATATAAATAAAACAATATCAGCTCTGGCTGTGAACTACAAATCAGTTCAAGAGAACACTTCAGCCTGGACTCATTTTAGCCATATTGACATTTATAGGACTAAATCAATTTAAATCTTTCAAAACAGAAACGGGGGGGGAACGGGTCTTAACTGTGATGCAGAGCTGATGCCAAAAACAGCTGATCCACATCAAACTCTCCCAGCTCTCCCTATAATGCTTAGGCATGCTCCCCCCATGTCACCACAGCACCCCTCATGGCTTTTCTTTACTGCTACACCTGATCCCTGGATGATGGTGGTGTGAGAGTGCAAATGCACAACATCATGAATGACATCATGGCATGGGCAAGTGTGCCTGGACATGACAGAGAAGTGGGGTCTTCCCAAGGCAGGGATGTCATTTGGGGCTACATCCCTACATCATGTATAATGTTTGATGCTACTCTAACTGACGTCGGGGGTCAGGCTCCAGACTGGAATTCTGTTGCATCGGTGCAACTTTATGGTACAACCCACCATACATGTAAATGAAAAGGAGGTGTGAAAAGGGCCAGGCAAAGATGACTGCAACACCTTGGCCAGTCCTCCTCCTCCTCCTCCTCCTCCTCAGCCACAGAATAGGCTTCCTCCTTTCCCCCCAAAGCCACATGACGTTAAACCGGGGGGGGAGCTGTGGCCTGCCAGATGTGGCTCAACTCCAACTCCTACCCACTCCAGGCAGCATGGGTGATGGTCAGGGCAGTTGGGAGTTGTAGTCCCGCAATGTTTTGAAGGCCTTGGGCTCTCCATATCTGCATTAAGCAAAGCACTCACCAGCTGAGCTTCCGCATTAATCTGCCACAAAATGACACACTGACTGAGAGCATCCCAGAACATTCCTCAGAGTGCCACAGCCAATCATTTCTACATTCAAGGCAGGCTCCTGGTTTTATACCTCTCTGGCTAAGATAGATTTCCCCTGCTGCTCTATAATAAGACAGCTCAAAAGGTGCTACATGAAAATCCACTGGCTGCCACACATGCCCTCAGCTCTCTCCTCTCCTTTCCTCAACTGTCAAAGATGCTTTAATGCATTAGGCTGTGGACACACAGCCAGCGAACAAGTTGTCTTATACAAGATCAGATGACTTCTCCATCTAGCCCAATATTGTCTACACTGACTGGCAGTGGCTCTCCAGAATCTCAGGGAGGTCCCACTGAGCTATGGTGCCTTCCCAGCTGCAGGGATGCCAGAATGAGAAATCACAGTGATGCCACTCAGCCTGGTCTGATGTTCTCATTCAGACACTGACCAAGCCAGTATTTGGCTTTTCCATCTTCCTTTTTGTGAACATGCCTAATTATCCCATTCAGTCAAGAGAAGCTTGCAAAACGACAACCATCAATATGTTCCATTATCTTTAATATGCATTTTGAATCCATTTCCAGTTTGCAATGAGGGCAAGATATCACAGGTGCCCTCAACCCTCCTTACGCTACTGGTTCCTTGGTATGCTCACAGGGGAGACAAATCAGGAATCTTGCTGTCAGGGCCAAAAGATACACAATGCAGGAAACCCATAATCATATCTCCCGATGTTTTCATTTTTACCTAAAAGCTGCTAACCACTCTCCCCTGCCATTTCCGCAATCTAAATCTCTTCCCTCACCAAAGGTACTATTACCAGTGCCTGCATTTTTTCTGCTCTGAGGCAAATAGCTTTGGGTGGGAGAGGAATCACGTCAGCAAAAGGCACTGGGCAGAAACAGGGAAGCTGTGGCCCTCCAGAAACTCCAGCTCCTTTCAGACTCAGCCAGGATGGGAGCCGTGAGGGACGGGGTGGCACTCCTGGGCTTGCCAATCAGAATGCAGTTTGAATCTGCATGATGGGGTGAGCTCCCATTGCTCTGTCCCAGCTTCTGCCAACCTAGCAGTTCGAAAGCATGCCAGCGCAAGTAGATAAATAGGTACCAAAGTGGCAGGAAAGTAAATGGCATTTCCGTGCACTCTGGTTTCCGTCACGGTGTCCCGTTGTGCCAGAAGCGGTTTAGTCATGCTATCCACATGACCCGTAAAGCTGTCTGCGGACAAATGCTGGCTCCCTCAGCCTGAAAAGTGAGATGAGCGCCACACCCCATAGTCAAGTTTGACTGGACGATCGTCCAAGGGTCCTTTACCCTTACCTTTTGCCTTTATGATGGGAGCTGTGATCCAGCGTCATCTGAAGGGCACAGCTTCCCCCTCCCTGGCACAGAGGAAAGGTTAACCCTAACTTCCCCAGTGCTGCTGCTTGTGTTCTGGGAGGTGAGTTGGCATGGATACCTTTGGAGTGCCTCAGGAGACCATATTAGCAGCAGCTGCAGCACAGCACAGATCTAATGAACTAGATGGTCCCACATTTCTCTCCTTCCTTTGGGTTCATCTGCACTGTTGCCATCTGGTCATAATTGGTATGGACAAGTCATGTTTCAGGCCCTGCCCATAACAGAGTAAAGCCAAGTTACTACCGGTATGAACGGAGACCCAAGAAGAGAACAAGGCAAAGGAGATGTGGTGCCGCGTAGGGACAGAGATGAGGAACCTTCGGCCCTGAAGGCCGGCCATGCTGTAATGGGAAACTAACGGGAGCCAGAGGGCACCTGGTTGCCCATAGCTGGCACCCAGCCCACCAACTGTATTAACCTGCTAGCCTTTCAAGGAGTCCACATTTGTAGGTTGGCTACAACAGAACTGCAACCTTAAGCGATCATTTGCGTGTGTACAGTAGCATCCCAAGAGCAACCTCCAACACTGGCATCCCTGCATCTTACCTGGGCAGGACTGGGATAGCGGAGATATCAGTGTGGGCACATCAGCAATGCATGCACACCGTCCAGACCATTCTGGTGCCCTACCCCAAAGTCCCACCCAGGTAAGAGACACCCGTGTCAGGAGGCAGGCCCCACAGCAGCAGGCCCTGCCATATGGGCTGCTACCGCATGTGTGAACGGGGTCACACTCACAAGAGCTAAGAGTTAGCTTTTCCCTATGGTAAATGATTTCACAAAGTCACAGGTAGTCTTTTCATCTTAGGCTTCCCACAATAGAGTTATATTGCAGAGAACTTTTAACTCTTGAAGAAGTAATCAAAATGTAATTCTGTCTATTGGAGTGAAAATTAATAGTCAGACATCTTTTTACACAGAACCAAACTTCCACCCAAGCTTTGTGCTTTCTGTTTGTAATTCCTGTGTAAATTATCTTTGATATTGAAAAACATGCACATATTTTATAAATGAAAATGCAAACGTGTGTGTGTGTGTGTGTGTGTGTGTGTGTGAGAGAGAGAGAGAGAGAGAGAGAGAGACTTTAGACTCTCTCTTTGAAGCAATCTGGCATGGAGTTGCTCGCAGCAAGCAATTCTAACCAGGGGACAATCATTGCATATACATATCAGAGTTGGGTAGATTCTTCACTAAGATGAGGGGGAGAAAAGGAAGAATCCTTGGGAAATTCAGTCTTTGTGAATTCCAAGAAGAACTGGCCTGATCTGCATTTCATGGACTTCATGCACTTCATGTAGAGCAGAACATAAGTTATTCAGTGGTTTTGTGCTTCCCTAATTTTGACACAGTCTTCAGCTAAAACAAAAACAACCCCCCAGTATTGAAATATTTATTTATTCAAAATATTTGCTACACAGTTTTAATTGCAAAGAAATCATATAAAATGCATTTTTGAGGGAAAACACATTTGTAAAAATGGATGGTTTGAGAGAAAATAGGTTGCAAAATAATATTTAAATAAATGTTCAAATGCAGAATTCCACACTTTTTCAGGAGCTCTATGTGTGTTCATATGTAAATAAAGTAGTTTAGCCAAATGCTGTGCTACTGAGTCTATTACGCAGCTGCACAAACCTCTGCGTATCTGTGAAGTGTGCTGGTGTTCGTCTGGCACCAGTCACTGTGATGTTCAGGCTGGAGAATGCTTATGAAGCTCCTGAACGACCGCCCAGGAGGGGGAGAACATGCCAGAAAGGCATGTGTCTCTGCCAGGGTCCTACTCATACCGTAAGTAGGCCTTTTCCTGACAGCTTCCTCCTGGCTTTGTCTGTTAAAGCAACTTCTGTTCCCATAATTAGTTACTTCCTGTTTACTCATGGAGCTAGAACATGCCTAATTGGGTCTTAGTTGATCCCTGTTGGAGAAAGGTAGTTAATGGTGGTTTTCTTCTTTGCAGCCAAAGCAGCTCCTCATTATCCACCATGTACACACTAATGGTTAAACAGGAAAGCACCTTGTAAGAAGGAGTCTGCTGTTATGCCAGTTGTCAAAATCTAATCTAATTTATTTGCATTTTATTTGAACAGATAGAAGGTTCATGGGTACATAATGTATATTCTTTACACTGAACACAATGACTTGAGGTTGGTATGTATATAAACACAATTAATTCCCTGGTTACAGGGAACCAGGCAGAGGGCCTTCTCTACCCACCCACATGGGTCCTCCCCTGCCACAGAAGTATCCCATGCATGTGAACAGTCAGAGATGGTCCATTTTATGCTTGGATTTCTGTCCTCCTCCCCTGACCCTGACCCCAAAGCCCCCCCTGCCACCAGGGAGCTCCAGCAAACCAGGGCAGTACGCAGGAGGCCATCCATCCAACCATCTATTGTCATACCAAAAAAGGAGAAAAATAGAAATAGAAAAAAAGAGAAAAAAGAAAGGGCAAAAAAAGAGAAAAAACAATACAAAACAGAAAAATTTTTCTTACATTCATAATTGTAAAACCATATTTTGTGGGCTTCCCCTCCCCCCCCTTCCCCGGTTTTCATCCCTTTTTTATCATCTGCAACAGTTTCTTACTTTATAAAAATACACCTTTGTATCTTATACAACTTATAAATCAATTGTTAACATTTTCATCTAATATTCAAATCACTGAAAAATCAAACTCCCATTTTATTTTCCCGTGCCTAATTTTTTCTCCCTCTATAAGCCTCCATATTTTCACATTTTCCAAAATCCATTCACTTTTAAAACTATAACTATTCTCAATTTAACCTTACATCCCCGATTACCGGCTCCACCCCCCCAATCCAGCAAATTCCATAATCAGCAGACCAGTTATAAACCTGTTAATCCATCCTTATAATCACAACATCACTTTCCCTTCACCCCACCCCCTGTTTACAGTCTTTTGCCATCCAGGCCACCATACAGGACCCCTGAATTTCTTCTCTTCTCTGCATATTTTTTCCTTCTTCCCTGTGGGCGTTCTGGAGTTCCAATAATACCAATCGTGCCCCCCTCAAAAGCAGGGCACTCCATCCAACTTTTTGTAGAGTAAAATCATCATTTTTTTCGTGGTGTGCTTCATTTTGTGTTGAATCATCACAGTCCTCATCTTCATCTTTTCCTTCCAAATCACAGTCACCATCATTGTCATTCTCACATTCATCTTTTTCAGTGTCAAAAGCTTCATCTCCTAAAAAATCATATTCTGCCATCACCATCTGAAATTTTTGCTGTAACTCTTGCCGTCGTGTCTCCTCTTGACATAGCTCTATTCTTGTTTCCCACATTAAGGTCAAAACAGACCGCTGGAACTCAGGGGAACACTTTTTTGTTGACATAATTCAATCCTGCCAAGGTCAAAACTTGTCACGTGGGGTGGAATATAATCACAGTTTATTTTCTCGACTCCATTTTATCAAGCTGGCTGCATTCTTCAAGTCTTATTAACAATAAAGTTCGAACTCACATTTCACAAACATTTAAACCAAAAAAAGAAATTCCACAAAGTCCAGAAATACAAAGTGGAATAAAAATTGACTTATAAATCCTGATCAACTCACTGGGTTGTCTGGGCTGCCGGCTCCCGAGGGAAAGAAAGGTTTTTCTTAGTCTTTACCTCTTGTTGCAGGGCAGTCATAAACCACAGTCTCTCTCCCCTTTTCACCCTGCATCAAAGGGGAGATTCTCTTTGATGCCTTTGAGGGATTCTTTTGAATTGCAAATCTTCTGTTTACAGCTTCAGGTTTCTATTTACTGTCTCTTTTGTTGCCGTGGGGGGGGTGGCTTCCTCTTTTCTCCCCTCTCTCCCAGATCCAAATTGTTTTATAATCCAAATCGTGAGGTTACTTACAGTCTTTTCCAATCGTTTTATTTTCGGAAGAATCCAGCGCTCTCCGCCTTCGGCTTGAAGCTTCTCCCTGCTAGAATAACGTTGCCGCTCAAAATGGCCCCCGCGACTTCTACCCTCCTCGCTCCGGAGCTCTTATTAGAGCTAACCGAAGAGTTGGGGAGTCCGGGGCCCAATCGCCTTCTAAATCCGGCCCACGGATAGTCCGGGAATCAGGATGTTTTTACGGTACATGAGTAGAATGTGTCCTTTTATTTAAAATGCATCTCTAGGTTATTTGTGGGGCATAGGAATTCATTCATTATTATTAATGGACCGGCCCACGGCTGAAAAAGGTTGGTAAAGGTAAAGGGACCCCTGACCATTAGGTCCAGTCGTGACCGACTCTGGGGTTGCGCGCTCATCTCGCATTATTGGCCGAGGGAGCCGGCGTATAGCTTCCAGGTCATGTGGCCAGCATGACAAAGCCGCTTCTGGCAAACCAGAGCAGCACATGGAAACGCCGTTTACCTTCCCGCTGTAGCGGTTCCTATTTATCTACTTGCATTTTGATGTGCTTTCGAACTGCTAGGTTGGCAGGAGCTGGGACCAAGCAACGGGAGCTCACCCCGTCCCAGGGATTCGAACCGCCGACCTTCTGATCAGCAAGCCCTAGGCTCAGTGGTTTAACCACAGCGCCACCTGGGTCCCTGAAAAAAAAAAGGTTGGTGCCCCTGGTTAATATAGCCGAGACGGGTAAGAAAAACAAGAGGAAGAAAGTGAGAGCACATACCAAAGAGTGGGGCAAACCGAAGTAAGAGCGACTGGTCCCTGCCACCCATGGCCTGAGAAATAGTTGATGAGTTTATTTTAATCCAGGTTTCCCTAGTCTCCTCCATAACTGCATTATGAAACCCACATACTGTAAGGTGGTAAAGGAAGATCTGGACAAATGTCATCTTCTCCCACCAATGCAATTCCATGATGGAAGATATTTGACACCTGCCAATACTCTTCTTTCTGTACACTAGCAAAGTATATTAACCCACACCAGAGACCACTTTGGCCAGGCCAGCCAAGGAGGCTGATGGACAGCAGAGCAGGCAGGACACCCCCCAGCATCCCTAGTCTGTCTCTTTGGCTTTGCAATGGATGCCGGCCCTCCAATCCTGCCCCAAAGACTCTCACTAGCCAAACCTCTTCTAACATGCCATTGTGAAAGGTAGCATTCAACCTCAGGTACCACCATCCCAACCACCTTAAAGGCTGCATACACATTCTACCTTTGAAGCACGTTCAAAATACACCCCCCAAAAAGAAAGTTCTGGGCATTGAAGTTTGTTAAGGGGTTGTTAATGACTGTAATTCCCTGAGGGGTAAACAACAATGCCCAGAATTCTTTGAGGAAAAGCATGTGCTTTAAAGGCAGAGTGTGTACACATCCTTAAATTGCCAACTTCGGAGACAGCTCTGCGTGGCTCTGCCCCCCCCCCCCTTGCTCTGCTCCACTCAATTGCCTTCAGCACAGCACAGGGCTTTTACACCCCAAGGAGCACAAAAAACGCACAGAAAGAGCCTTGGGTGAATCAACTCAGCACTCGCTCGCTCAGAGAAGGCTGGCAAAGCTTCAAAAAACATTGAGAAGCTTTTGAGGTTATACCGGTAGTTCCTTGAGAAGAATAGAAATTTCACACTGAATCCTCAGTAGCACTACCACACTAAATTCTTAGCCTTGCTTCACTCATATATGTAGTATTTATTTACTGAATTGGTTGATGACTGTACACAACAATGAATGGCAACTCGGAGTGTGAACTACCTCTATTGAAAAGCTCAGATTATAGTTTAGTATAAATAAGTATGGCTACCAATATTTTCTGACAGGGTTCGAGTCTCTTTAGCAGCTGCATGATTGGCAGAAACTCTGCATTTCCCTCTATGGGGAGAGGAGGAAAAGTACCGGCTGCATTTCTGCCTCTCATGCAGCTGTTAAAGGGACAAACACCCATCTTCCCCAACAATCCAACAAGTAGGATAAAAGAGGGACCCATCACACATATGTCTGGAGTAATTCTGTTGAAATACAAGAGGCTCATCAGTATTGGCATTCTGCCGGATCTTGAAAACACACCAGTTTAAACAAGCATTTTCCTGATCTCCTGACCCAAACCTCCTTTTTTAATTCTTTTAATTGCCGTTTTGAATGTTGGTCAATATGTGCTGACTCTTTGGTACACATTGTTATATCTGAAGCAGCTACATGTGTTTGTTCTACTAGGAATCTTGAAAAATACAAAATATAAAGCAGTTTGAGGATTATGTACGGGAGTAAATTAAATGGAAATTAAATGTACATAAATGGTATATGAAAAGCTCAGATTGTGGAGGACAAGAAACATGGGTAGTTTTTCTGCTGCCAGTCATCACCCAATTGTATTTTTTTTAATGTGCTGTACACATACCAGTATGTGTGAATTAGGCCTACTTTGGAAAAATGTTCTAGGGACATAGGAAGATGCCTTATATCAAGTTAGACTTTTGGACTATTTAGCTCTGCACTGAATACACTGTCTGGGGAGATAGTAAGAGACCTTCTGCATGCCAATGTCAGAGATACGCCTGATGTAGGAGGAAGACCAGACTATGGTTCTCCTTCCCCTCCATTGAAGCAACACATTCAGATCTTCTTTTCCTATTTTCTGCAATTAGCCCACATAGGCAGCATCTCTCCCTTTTGGGCTGCGAAGACGGCCGTTGCTTTTGCTGTGAATATATGCAGTATCTGTTTGAAAATCTGTTTGCCTATTTGTGACAACTGAAGACTGGTGACCTTCAGGAAGAGAGAAGTAAAAGATATCTGTGGCATCCTCAATTATAGCCTTCAAGCTCTACCTTAATCATGTTCTGGAGGTTTGTTTGCTTTTTGCAGCAGCAGCGAGGCTTAGAAATGTGCAATAAACAGCATTCTCTGATTGTGAATACTGCAATTCAAGGTTGAAGAATCTCTTAAAATGAGAAGCTCTCACAACAGAGCAAGTTTGCAATTCTGTGTTATGGTTAAGCACAGCTAACTGTGAAGCTGTTAGCTCTTCAGCAGATTCTTATAAACGACAGAGAGAGCGCACTGACGCACCAATGAAAAGGAATAAAGGTATAACACTTCTCAAATCTTAGGCAGCATCGTCTCCCCAAGCCCCTGGCATGAAGATCTGCTTTAAAAAGGCTTTACTCAGAGGGCAGGCCCACACCATACATTTAAAGCTCCTTCGATGCACATTTAAAGCATACAGCTTCCCCCAAGGACTCCTGGGAACTATAGTTTGTTAAGGGCCCTGGGGTGTGAAACTCTGCAGGGGGAAGTACAGTTCCCAGAATTCTTCAGAAGTAGTCTTGTGTGTTGCATGTGCTTTAAATGTATGACATGCATCTGCCCTGCAGCTGTTGCCCTAGTTTTTATTTTAGTTTATTTCATAAAATTTGTATACCACTTGACTGTAAGAAAAAAAACTCAAAGCAGTGTGAGGCTTCCTTCTCCAGAGAGCAACCACAGCTAGTTGTGCTGGGGCTCCAGGCTTATGGCATCTCCCCACCTGCTGCTGGAACTTAAGACACGCTGCCTTACACTTATTTATTTGCCAAAGGTGAAGAATAAGCATGTTTTGGAGAACAGGTGCAGCTCTAATATTCTGCTAGCGAAGCTGGTTCTGTTCTTTGGTTTTTAGACTCCACCTGAGGACCTGGCTGCTTGAGTGGGTTCACCACTAGAATTGTTGAGAGACAAAGGGAGCCAGCATGGTACCCTTCAGATGCTGCTGGAATACAACTCCCATCAGCGCCAGGCAATAGGGAGGGTAGGAATTGTAGTCCCGCCACATCTGGGAGGCACAACAGTGGTCAGCCCTCAATTAGAACTGCTATTACCTAAACCACCTTGAAAAGTAGCCTGGAGTGACAGCAAATAAAATAAATGTGTCCACCACAAACAGACTGATCTGAAAGCGTTACAACTTTTAAAAATCCCATACTTTTCAGGGGCACCATGTTCTCATTAGAGCATAGCTGCCAAGTCTCCCGTATTCCCCGGGAAACCCCCGTTTTTCCAGCTGTCCCCAGCCAAAAAAACCTGATTTTTTTTTGTTTCCCCCCAGTTTATTCTGGCGCAGCGGCCATTTTGGAACTGGGCGGAGCATGCTCAGAAGCGACTTTTGATGCTGCTTTGCCCAGTTCCAAAATGGCGGCAGCACTACTTCCGGTCTGCTACTTCCGGTCCAGTCCCTTATTTCTCAGGCCGGAACTTGGCAGCTATGTTAGAGCTGCCTTTTTTCTGCAGGCTCTGGACTGAAAAGGAGACATGTTCAGCTTGGAGATCAGGACACTGGGGAAACTGCATATTTATATAAAGCAACTGAGAGCTGCTGGATCAAGCCAAAAGCCCAGCTAGAGTAGCTTTCCCTTTCACACAAGCAGAAGCTGAATGCATCAGCAATCTACCCCTGGGGTTCCTCAGCAACGCGTATCCATAGGTTTACTGCCTTCCGACACAAGAAGGTCCTCCAGACAAGCCATTTACAGAGCACTCCCCCTTACTTGCTTGACCAAAGCTTAGGCAGAGGTCATACTGTGCCCAGTATTTACTGAGCATCCATTCCAGTTTGTTTACAGGGAGGCTATATGACAATGAGCATTCTGATTTGCTTGGGCACTGCCTGTACATCTTCCTGTTAATTATTTGATAACACTTTTTACATCAACAACAACATACCCTCCAACACTTCTCCAATGGAAATAGGGACATCCTATTCAACAACAGCAACAACAACAACAACGATGATGATGATGATGATGATGTTATTTTTACCCCACACATCTTACTGGGTTGTCCCAGCCACTCTAGGTAGCTTTCAATATATATAAAAACATACTAAAACATTAAACTTTTTTTTAAAAAAAAAAACCCTTCCCTATGCAGGGAAGCCTTCAGATGTCTTCTAAAGGTTGTATAGTTATGTATCTCCTTGGCTCGGGGGTTGCAGAACTCGATACACTCCAAGAAATTAGAGACACCCTAAGGAAAAGTGGGACATCAAATAAGAAATTGGGATGGCTTCTGTAAATCTGTGACTGTCCCCTGGAAAATAGGGGCACTTGGAGGGTCAACAACAACAACAACAAATTTAAACCCCACCCATCTGACTGGGTTGCCCCAGCCACTCTGGGCGGCTCCCAACACATACAGTATAAAAACATTAAAAATGCCACACCTTAAAAACTTCCCTATACAGTCTGCCTTCAGATGCCTTCTAAAAGTCAGATAGTTGTTTATTTCCTTGACATCTGAAAGGAGGGCATTCCACAGGGTGGGCACCACTACTGGGAAGGCCCTTTGCCTGGTTCCCTCTAGCTCAGGGGTCCCCAAACTAAAGCCCGGGGGCTGGATGCAGCCCAATCGCCTTCTAAATCCGGCCCACAGACAGTCCAGAAATCAGCATTTTTTTACATGAGTAGAATGTGTCCTTTTATTTAAAATGCATCTCTGGGTTATTTGTGGGGCCTGCCTGGTGTTTTTACATGAGTAGATTGTGTCCTTTTATTTAAAATGCATCTCTGGGTTATTTGTCCGCCCCCCACAAGGTCTGAGGAACAGTGGACCGGCCCCCTGCTGAAAACGTTTGCTGACCCCTGCTCTAGCTTCACTTCTTGCAGTGAGAGAACCACCAGAGGAGGATCTCAGTGTCCAGGCTAAACAATGGGGATAGAGACCTTCAGGATGCTTTCCACCATTACTTTCTCAACCACAAAACTCCACTGTTGTGGTTTAGGTAGATTTGTTGCTTTTCATTGTTATTAGGTATGCATTTTTTGTGTTTTTATATTGTAAACTACCCTGTGCTCTTCAGATGAAGGACTATATAGAATTTTAATAAATAACTAAATAATAAAATCCAGAAAATAATAAGGATACTGACAAGCTGGAATGTGCGCAAAGGAGGGCGACTAAGATGGTGAAGGGTCTGGAAACCAAGCCTTACGAGGAATGATTGAAGGAACTGGGTATGTTTAGGCTGGAAAAGAGGAAACTGAGCAGAGATATGAAGAACTTTCTGACAGTAAAAGCTGTTTGACAGTGGAACGGTCTCCCTTGGGAGGTTGTGGACTCTCTTTCCTTGGAGGTTTTTAAGCAGAGGTTGGATGGCCATCTGTCATGGATGCTTTAGCTGAGATTCCTGCATTGCAGGGGGTTGGACTAGATAACCCTTGGGTCCCTTCCAACTCTAAGATTCAATGATTCTTTGAATTTTAATGGTGCAAAGCTACATTTCTGGTATGCAGTTTAATCCCTCCCTCAAGATACAGAGAGGGAAGATACAGCCATCATGACTAGTAGCATCCAACAGCTTTATTTTCCATGAATTTATGTAATCTCCTTTCAAAGCCATCCAAGTTGGTAATCATCGCACAAAGATGTTAAATCTTTCCAGAACTGGCAAACGTAGCCTAAGGAGAAGTCTGAGCAGGATCTCCTCCTTCATGACCCAGAATTTACCACGTTACCCTGGGGTGTACAATGGGGCATACTGCCTGCAGCACCCATAAGTCTCACATCACCAGTGTGATGAAAGAAGGAAACCTACACTGTTGTACAGCTGGAGCATTCAGTAGTTCAATCTGCGTCTGAAATGAGCTTTGCAGGCCTGTCGTATTTGAGAAAGTGAAATGAATTAACAAGCTCAGAAAGCAGTCAAAAGGCTGCTCATTTGCTATTAATTCTCTGCTGCCAGTATAGATTCCTTCCTTTTCTTTACTCTCGTTGGTTTTTTAAAATGCAGAAATATTATATAAACCATCCATTTTCAGCCCTTTCCCAACCTCCCTTTTTATTATTTCACTTTAATCTTACCGGCAGTGACAGCCTAGGTGACAACAGCCAATGCAGAGTGACAGGGACTTTCTTAAGATGAAAAGAAAAAAAGCAGGGCTTGGTTCCAACCATGGAACTTGGAGGTTTCTCCTGAGGGCTCACTCCTACACACACACACACACACACACACACACTGGATCCATCCTCTCCGCAAGAAGGAAACATCACTAAGTCCTAGGATTCCTTAGGGGAGAGGGGCACCTGCAGCTCTGGACCTGCTTTTGCCTTTCCATTGGCATCTTCTTGGTGAGACCAGGATGATGCTCTCCTGGGTGGGCCTTTGGCATGATTCATCTTGCACTCTTCTTGTCATCTTTTGCTCTTACTGCTTACACACTTTAAACCAGTGTTTCTCAACCTTTTTTGGGCCATGGCACACTTGTTCCGTGAAAAAAATCACGAGGCACACCACCATTAAAAAAGTTAAAAAATTGAACTCTGTGCCGCCCTATATTATAATTATGACTGTAAGAAACACTTGCCAAATATTGCTTTCCAGCGGGTTAGTGTTGTGTATTGACTAGTGACAATGCAAATCGCCCTTCTCGTCGCCGCACGTCGCGGCACACCAGCCAGCGTCTCGCGGCACACTAGTGTGCCGCAGAACAGCGGTTGAGAAACGCTGCTTTAAACCTCCCAACTCCCATTAAGGACTGTACGTAAAATATGTCACCTATTGAGACAGAAGGTATTGTGAGTGACACACTTGCGATCTGTGCTTAGAAAGGAAGAGGATTTGGTGCAACAAGGCAAAAACAACCCAGCAAGTAAGTCTACATAAGTCAGTCAAGCTGGCCATGCACAACCATGTCTGGAAGCACCTGCTGTAACAGCTTTCACTGAAATTGATAAAAATGAAATCAGATCATCTTTCAGCACAGTTATTTATTTGACTCTAAAAGCTTTGTTCTACCTATTAACGGTAGGTGCCTTTCATATTCCTTGCAAAAATAATGTTTTATAGCCGGTTTTGTAATGGGCCAAACGTTGCTCTTGATTACATCAGTGTTAAGTTGTGAATCATTAGTTGCATGAATGAAGAGGGTGTAAATTTACACCTGGGGTAGCAGAAACTAGCACACCCTGTTTCTCATCAGATTCTTCACTGTCTGTCTCCCTTGGTTTTCTAGCAGATGGCGAATTGCATTTTGGCATACCACAATGTTCTGTAAACTGTCTCCCATGTACATTTAATTCCACACTTCCTTCATAACACATGGAAATGCATTTTAAAAACGGGGGGAGGGGAGAGAGAGAGAGACTAAGAAAAATTATCAAAATCTCTTATTTAATACAAACTTAATTGTATTAAGGCAAATATTGAGGCAGTACTGTAGCTGTATAAGATGCTGTAACACACATGCTTATGTCAAAAGAGGTCTATTTCTGCGGCGGCTTTGATTAAGTTAATAGTGTCATTCCAAATTAAAAGAAGTTCATTTTAAGGAGAGAGACAGAAAATAACGAACTATATATTTTTGATGCCCCTCCTGTTTACACAAGCCATTTCCTTGGTCTCTTAACCCGACTCTCCTCTTTTAATTACTTTCTTGTTTTAATGGGATTGTTTTATTGCATATTTTAGAATCGCAGAACTGTAGAGTTGGAAGGGACACCGGAGAGTCAACTAGTCCAACCCCTTGCAAGGCTGGAAAGCACTGCTGAGTGGTGGTATCTTGAGGTGACAGAGCTGTCTGCCACACTTCAGGTGGAAGAGCCACATTTCCGGATGTTCTTTCATATTCAAACCAACTCCCTGCAGATAGAACACCAGCAAAGGAGGCAAAGAGCTATTCTGGAAGCTTCTTCCTGTTGGGCTGGCTTTCTTCCAGAATGGACTGGTTAGAAGGAAGCTACGTCTGGAGTTTGTATATATTATGAGGATGTATTTTAGCGCGCGCACCCCTGGTTGAACATGTTAGCCATTTCTGTAAGAAGATATTTTGTAAGCAGCTTTTGCATGCCTTACAAAGCATGTGGGATTAGAACTGCAATTTAATCTTGAATGCATCTATGAGTGGGGTTAATTTTTAAGCCTTGCTGAAAATCTTGCCTTCCGTTTACTGAAATCTGAAATGGCGCTTCCAGCTCACAGAAAAAGGATGCAGAAAGTAGTTTGTCCAATATGCGGCCAACAGATTGCCGCCCATATGCCTGCAGCCATTTGGAGACTAAATAAAATGAGCCCTTCAACTCCTGTTGCTCAGCCTTGGCCAACATCTGAATGAAAACACATACTGTATCAGATGATCAGCCTACATCACAACCAAGTAAACAGAAGAACTGAGATCTAAACCCAACATATTCCCACGGGCTTAACGGACTTGTGAACTGAACAGGATACAAACCACTAAAACCTTAAGGAAAATCCCAGTGGTTGTGTGGCCGGGGGGGGGGGGGTTAATCTTCATCGGGTGGGGGGAATGTTTCACTCTCTAACAGGGCCGCAGGTTAGCTGGCTGTAATATGATCCATGGCTAATGAGATAGATACATTAACAGAAAGTGAGCTCTCATTACCCTTTAGAGATCATTGCAATGGAGATGGCTATTAGCAGCAAGGATCGTTTCCTCCTGACATTGGAAATTAAGTAAAATCTATTTCTCATTAATAACGAATAAGGCCACAGGTGCTGTTTTGCATATCAGGAGGGGAAATGAACCCTCCCTTTTTGGCAGCTATGAAACACAACACTCTCTCACTCTTCAGCATCCAGGTATCGGTCTGCCCCCCCCCCCCAATGCCAGTCACATGTATTGTTATTATTTTTATTAAATTCACTGTCTTTGTGAGCATACTTGTGCTGGTGAACTAGTGTGTGGTACGATATCTTCCCCTGAAGTTGCCCACGAAAAAACATGGAAAACGATCCCTGGTCAGCTAAATTCACCCATGCTCAGAATAAAGACACGATTGCTGGGTTAACGTGGGGTCTAGTTTATTGACTTTTGCAAGAAAAGGAAATTTGCAATGTATCAGTCTGCAAATTTTCTCAAGGCAGGGGCAGCTACTACCTCTCCTTGCAGACTGTGCGAGGACCAGGCTAAGCCAGCCCTTAGAGGCAGTTAGCAAGGCACTAAGGGCCTCTGTGCCCATTAGCCACACTTGTCACTATTGCGTCTGAGCACCTAATGCAGAGAAATGGGACACTCACTAAAAAGAAGCTCTAACAAGTAAGACCTGTAATAAAACGTTGTCATGTTGTATTTGCTGCCCTATTCCAGGATACTCCCTTCCCACCTGATTTTGCATTCCTGGTTTTCTAAAGGTGGTTTTGGATTTGCATGAACTTCTGCAAGTCTTGGGGTCACCCTAGGCCTGCTCTTATACACAGGTGGTGCCATTTTGGAGACATAAGCAGCAACACTTCCACAGCCTGAACATTGAAAACTGAGCAACCAAGTGGCTCAAGGGCCAAAACGGCCCAAGACTTCCCTGCTGCTGTCCTTTTGGCTCTCTCCTTGATCAGGGTAGTCAGTTTGTTACCTAATTTGTGCAGTAGATATTCTACACCAGAGGTCAGCAACCTAAGGCCCATGGGCCGGTTCCGGTCCATGAGCTTCCCGGAACTGGCCCACAGCTATTCCGTCAATTAGCATGGGGATTCCATGCTTTTCTTTTCTCGGCGCCATTTTTTTTCTCACCGCAGGGACATACTTCTGGGTCGGAAAATCACTGGAAATAGTATGCACATGCATACAGGCGCTCTTCTGTCCCAGAAGTGTGTCGAAAATAGCTTGAGCGTACGTGTGAGCGCACACAGGCGCGCACGCTCCGGCCCACCAAGAGGTCCGCCGGGGAGTGGACCGGACCGGCCTCAAAAAACATTGCCAACCCCTGTTCTACACAATGCCAGATTAACAAACAGTCAGAGTAGGCACCGGCCTCTGGGGCCCCACACCTTTTATGGGCCCCATGACAATGGATCAAAATAATATTGACTTGCTCTTGAAAGGAAATTACAAAAACGTATTAGAAGATAATTTGTGAAGGGCACCCGCAAGATCTTGACTGCCTAGGGGCCTCCACAGGGATTCTACACCATGGATGGTTTACATGAAATTGTTCTCACTTCTTCACCATAAAAGCATAAGACTTTCTTTAAAGTCCTGCAGACACTGAAAGTTAGCTTCAAGCCATAATACAATTGCTTACAATAATGTATTTAAAGTGCTGGTAATTTTCCAAAGGATTGTACTGTGTGATGCACAAAATATTCTCAAGGGATTTCTAAATAGCCTTCCTTAGAAGAGGAAAACACTCCCCCCCCCCCCCGTGTAATAAGTATAAGAAAGCCTTTTAACCAGAACATTTTTTTGGCTCTTGCCATTACATTAAGTCTAAGAGAAAAGAATGGGGATTAAAATTTGAGCAAATTTCAGCTCCAAAAACAGTTTGTTTGGTTGGCTGGTTTATGTGAATTTCAAACAATCAAAAATCATGTGCAGGTGAAACCTGGGGTGGAACTATTAAGAGTCCTTGAGTCTAAATACTTCTGACCTCTATTAAGTTGGTTCTGCAGTTAGGCATTTATCTTGGACTAAGGGAAATGCATGGCCCTGCACTCTCCAAGGCAGAGAATTGCTCAGTTGGTCGGCAGTCAGTTTGCAAACCTTATCATTGTGTTGTTTGTAGAAGGATAGCCTTCCTTCAAATGGTGATATGGAACATGGCAGCTTTTGCTGGCTTCTATATTGAAGCCTCCCTAGCACTGAATTGCCAGGAAATAGGACTTCTCCCACAGCACTTTTTATTTCTAAACAAGGACAGCTACATCCAGCACCAGAACAACGGCATCACGTTAACCACGGGTGACAGTAATAATGGAAAAGGTACCCTGTTTCTCATATTTTAAGACATACCCATAAAATAAGCCATAGCAGGATTTTTAAGCATTCAAGGAATATAAGCCATACCCCGAAAATAAGACATAGTGATAGGCGCAGCAGCTATGCCGGCCGCGGCAGGAGGAGGAGGAAAAAAATAAGACACCCCTTGAAAATAAGTCATAGTGTGTTTTTTTGAGGAAAAAATAAATATAAGACATGTCTTATAATATGAGAAACACGGTAGTGGTTTCAAACTTTCTTCCTGCAGGTCAGCTGTTGCAAGGAGCCCCTGTGGACGGCGATGCAGCCAGGGCAGAACCTCAGGGCTGAAATCCGGCAGCAAATTAACTGGAACAGCAGCAAAAGATCTTATCTTAACATTGAAGTCCTTGCGGCCTTAATTTGCTTTGTTGTTGTTTAGTCATTTAGTCGTGTCCAACTCTTCGTGACCCCATGGACCATAGCACGCCAGGCACTCCTGTCTTGCACTGCCTCCCGCAGTTTGGTCAAACTCATGTTCGTAGCTTCAAGAACACTGTCCAACCATCTCGTCCTCTGTCGTCCCCTTCTCCTTGTGCCCTCAATCTTTCCCAACATCAGGGCTTCTTCTCTTCTCATGAGGTGCCACAGTATTGGAGCCTCAGCTTCACGATCTGTCCTTCCAGTGAGCACTCAGGGCTGATTTTCTTCAGAATGGATAGATTTGATCTTCTTGCAGTCCATGGGACTCTCAAGAGTCTTCCTCCAGCACCATAATTCAAAAGCATCAATTCTTCGGCGATCAGCCTTCTTTATGGTCCAGCTCTCACTTCCATACATCACAACTGGGAAAACCATAGCTTTAACTATACAGACCTTTGTAGGCAAGGTGATGTCTCTGCTTTTTAAGATGCTGTCTAGGTTTGTCATTGCTTTTCTCCCAAGAAGCAGGCGTCTTTTAATTTCATGACTGTGATCAAGGAGCCCAAGAAAGTAAAATCTCTCACTGCCTCCATTTCTTCCCCTTCTATTTGCCAGGAGGTGATGGGACCAGTGGCCATGATCTTGGGTTTTTTGATGTTGAGATTCAGACCATATTTTGCGCTCTCCTCTTTCACCCTCATTAAAAGGTTCTTTAATTCCTCCTCACTTTCTGCCATCAAGGTTGTGTCATCTGCATATCTGAGGTTGTTGATATTTCTTCCGGCAATCTTAATTCCAGCTTGGGATTCATCTAGTCCAGCCTTTCGCATGATGAATTCTGCATATAAGTTAAATAAGCAGGGAGACAATATACAACCTTGTCGTACTCCTTTCCCAATTTTCTTAATTTGCCATAATTATCCAATTTGTTCAGCCTGCTTGTCACTGAAATGGGAAACCTGTGTCTAAGCTGTACCACTTCAGAATGATGCACGTGGGCACTCACACAACCTAACACTCATTCACACCAAAAACAGGAATAGATATGTCTGCACACAGAAACCTTGTAACTCAGGGAGCAGGGTCTAGCCTAGTCTTATCCCTAACATGCTACTTTTCTATGATGAATAAAAACACATGGAAAGCACGGGCCTAGAAATCTTCCCCAATGACAATGCTCAGGTGTTCCTCTCACCACAACAAAGTGCCCACAAATGGGACTCCCAGGTGAACAGAGGAAAGCATGGCTTTTGTTTTGGCAACCACTCGCCCCTGGCAACCACTTCCCCACAATGGAGGAGGCACCTTCCACCATGCTGCCATTCTCTGCCACTTTGTGCCTCCAGTATAAACCAGGAGGGGAGTAACTCGACCCTCTCCTAGGTCTCATATGTGTCAGGTAATTTAGAAAAGGGACAGGGCAAGTTGTGACAATGAACGGTAACCGTTGTTACTCTAGCGTGGACTCATTTAAAGTAATGAATTTAAATAATTTAAGTCACTTGATGCCAATGGGTCAGCTCTCTGAGTATGTCTACCACTGGATTTCACCCAGTGTTTTTCATTCTGGTGATCACATGCCTTCAGCAGAAAATGAGCGATCATTCATCATGAGTTCTCTGCATTGCGGGGAGAACGTGGGGAATGGAAGGGTCTCTCATATTGGGTGAGGCCGGGACGGGGGGAATCTCTCTTCCCAATGGTGTACAGCAAGGCCAGTAGCAACCGCAAATGATGTTGGTGGCTACAAAGGCCAGACGAAATGTGTGAGCCACAGACTGAGGTTATTTTGGAGACATGGGGTAGACTAACAGGAATTTACACAAATTTGTGGTATTGGCATAGCTATTGGCCACACTATGTTACCTGAACTGCCAAACCCAGCTGTGATAACCCTTGGGTGGAGAGCAGTTCAGAAGTATTGTGAAAAGCTGTTGGACAGTGAAAAGGTCTCCCTCGGGAGGTGGTGGACGCTCCTTGCTTGGAGGTCTTTAAGCAGAGATTGGATTGTCATCTGTCAGGGATGCTTGAGCTGAGACTCCTGCATCCAGGGGGTTGGACTAGATTATTCTTTCCACCTCCCCAGCTCTATGATTCTGCCACATACAAAGCAGCTGTTACAGTAACTTCGAGCCAAGACTCCTGCTTGCCTAATATAGTAACAATCGCTAGTTTACATGTTTACAGTGATACCATGACAAAATTAAACCACTACCTAGGAATTAATATGGAGTTGTTGCCTTCGTAAAAGTCAAAAAGATGAGTTGGCTGTCTTGACAAGTCCCCCCTCCCCACAGAACAAAGCTCCACCTCCGATTATTTCCTACCACCTAAATTCCACAAGAGACTACTGGTAGACAGCAAAGGCTCAAGAGAAAAAAAAACCACTTGTTCCAGTCCATAAGCCTTGTTAACTTTCAGGCTACAAGGAATGAGTTATTTTTTAAAAAAAATCAAAATAAATGCATAGCAAATGGTTTTTACATTATTTTGAACAGTTTGGCACAGCAGCTGTTTAACTCCTAGGAAGGAAATCCATTTCAGCAAGGTTTGCCGGATTGCTCTCTTGCTTATCGTGATTAGCTCACTTTTCTCTTCTCTTCAAGATTTTTCTTTTCACTGTTGTTTTCTCCTCTCATTAAAAGAGAGCAGGCAGGATCCTCGAAGAACAGGTCTGACATGAGCGAATCTGGAATAACTACTTCACATGCGCAGCAGCTGCTTTGAGATTTAAATGAGCTCTTGAGCTGAACACTAGTTCAACACTTTAAAGTCCTTGGTGCCTCATAAAATGTCCTGCCAAATATTGAATTTGGGCATCTGAGCAAGACCTGGGGATAGAGCCTGCATTGGATCTGCAGCTGGGGGGGCCTTTGAAGAGTTTATTGGCACGGCGCATTGGGGGAGATTGGGAGGGTAGAGTTCAGCACTCACTGGTGCACAAAACACTGTCCATTCAGGCAAGGGGAGGCACCCCAATAAAACGCTGCCTTACCCTTACCTTTCCAGAAACTGGCCACACACACAAATAGCCAGATTCCCCACCCAGTTGTTGGTAACCCTACTCCAGACTTTATTTGTTTTCAAACTGCCGTCTGTTTTGGTGTTTTTAAAAATGCAAGCTTTTTTAAAAAAAATAAATTCAAGGGTTATTATTTGTGGCTAACAAAAATACATATTTTTTTCTATTGGCCGTAATGGGGCTGTGCTGGTGTATGCTGAGAACCCCACCTGAGTTACTTTCTCCCCAACCAGGGAAGAAGTGGAGTGGGCTTTATTTATTTATTTGCAGCCACAAGGCTATGTGCAGGGCTATGTGCAGATATAAAACAAACTTATAAACTAAAGCAAATTAAAACTGCAACAGCATAAAAGAGGAACACCATAAAACAACCCATCAGATTCATCAAAACCAATCCCTCTCTTCAAAAACTTGATGGAAGAGGTGCATATTCACCTGACATTAAAAATATGAAGTAAAGTTTCAAGACAGACGTCAGTAGGGAATGAGGGTCACATTTGCACAGCTACCACTGAAAAGTGGGCCAAATAAGGTCATTTTTAAATCAAAACCCACGAAAGTAATTTTTTAAAAAAATGATTTTGAGTTATAATTGAAAAAGAGTAAGATTGGATGGCTTTACCTAAATGTTTCAAATATTGATATAGAAACATAAAAAGAAGGAATTATTTGATAAAGTAAGATAGAGATATGCAACAAAATGTTTCAGAAAGAGGTGTGACTTTGCAGTTGCAGCAAAGTCTTCTTCTTCTTCTTTGGCAATCACTCGTATTCGAGTAAGATTGCCTTCCATAAACACGGTTTTAACAATGGGTCCGTAAGTGACTGTGGAGGCCAATTCTGGATCCACATGTCCTTCCACAGTGGGGACATTGGTTTCCGGGCGGGAGTTGATCACAGTGTGGATTTGCCAAGCGTGCCTTCCTCTTAGCACGTTTCTCCCTTGCGTCCTGAGATCGAGTGTCTTCAAAGCCCATGACACCTTTGGTAAAGGCTGTACTCCAATTGGAGTGCTCGCAGGCCAGTGTTTCCCAGTTGTCAGTGTTTATACTACATTTTTGATGGCAGTTCTGCGTTCAGGATGCTCGCTGTCTGTGTTATCTGACAAAGACCGTATATTCCATGTTCCAAAGTTCAATTGTCTTTTATGACCGCTAAGTGGTGACCCCACTGGGTGCAGTAATCCAGTCAGGGGAAAAGGGAGGCAGACTATGTTTAGGGCACCTTTTCTAGCCCCTCCCCCTTTTCGGGGTGAGCAGAGTGGATCCTAAAAAGGGCTGCTCAGTCATGGATACAGCTGCCGAGCTGCTCAACTGCCTCGTTCCTTGAGTCAGAATGTCTGAATCTGTATCCACCGCCCATGTGCCGGTTCATGACTAGGGGTCTCCAGATTTCACGATCCTGCCCCCGTTACCATTTGCCGGTCGCCATGGGACATGGGGTTTTTGGAAGACGCTGTGTGTGAATTTGTTTTGTGTGTGTAGATCAGTGCACGCTGACTAACACACAGTCTTCACAGTAGGGCTCTGTTCCAGTGGCATGAAGTACTAACGACAAACCGGCAGATTCCTATCTGCTGCAGCCTTCATCTGCCTTCACAGCCATTGTAACATACTACTTGTTATCATCCGCCTGTTCTGCCGTTGAGGACTTCTTGGATCATTCTTTGTCTAGCTCCTTCCCTTTGACCTTATCACCTTGGGTGACCCTGCTGGGATTATGAGATTCCCGACGGCTTCGCTCACAAGGATCATAGGAACATGCAAGCCCACTCACCACGACAAGGTGATGATCCAGCGAGTGGGAGCAAAAAGTCTAAGCAGAACTGGAAACTAATAGCAATTAATGGCATCCATCTCCATGGAAAAGCAAAGTGATCAGAAAGGGGAGGGTTAGGAACTTTTGGTTTTGCCAAGGAGAAAAGGGGTACCCCTGCCCCACCAGGAAAGCCACTCCTAAATTTCTGGATTCTCCAGGAGGCCATGGCGCTGGAACTTTAAAACTGTGAATTTGTTGATATCCTACAGGAACTTGCTGCTGAATTAACAAAGCTGGTGAACCATGAGGGCATCTCCGAACAGATTGCATGATGTGACTCACCACAGCTAGATGCTGTGTATAGGTTTGGTTGCCCCATATGCTGCAGAATGAAGCCATAGGTTGTGCTTTCCCACAGCACTCTCCTTCCCATGCCACAAACCCACAATTTGTTTTGCCAAGTATCCCTCGGTCTTCTTTAGTCATCCTCTGCCTGCTCATCCAGGTTCTCCCTTGCCTTTCATTTCCACAGGGACTTCCCCCCACACACACTAATACTGCCAGCAGCCAAAGAAGGAACATTCCCCATGCCTCTAAATACATACATACCACTCAGTTTTAAAAACTAATGAGCTTATATGCTCCTGTGACCATTTTTGGAAGCAACACCGTGACTGTATTATCCAATTCAGGGAGTTGGGACATGGTTTTTCCAAGTCTTCTGATGAAGTTAAGTGATCTGAGTGTTCACCTGAGGGTTTCCCTCTCCCTAACTGAGAATAATTCTTGTCATTGCTGCCCTCTGGCAGGCAGGTCAGTACACTCTGCTCACTTGCCTGACTCTGTTCAAGTATATGTACATTGTAGGCATAGCTGCCAAGTCTCCCGTTTTCCCCGGGAAATCCCTGTTTTTCCAGCTGTTCCTAGCTGAAAAAATGGGGTTTTTTTTGTTTTTTCCCAGTTTATTCTGGCGCGGCAGCCATTTTGGAACTGGGCGGAGCATGCTCAGAAGCGACTTTTGATGCTGCTCTGCCCAGTTCCAAAATGGCTGCACTGCGACTTCTGGCATGGTGGCCATTTTGGAACTGGGCAAAGCAGCATCAAAAGTCACTTCTGAGCATGCTCCGCCCAGTTCCAAAATGGCGGCAGCGCTACTTCCGGTCTACTATTTCCGGCCCGGTCCCTTATTTCTCTGACAGCAACTTGGCAGGTATGATTGTAGGGCGTCTGCACTTCTATCGATTCCAGAAGATTAATTGTGTAAGAGTTTGCTGCAGAAAAGCCCACTCCCAGAAGCCCCAGCCTCCACCCCACAAGGCTTTGGGGTACACCTGATGCGTCCTATCCCATGAGGCTCCACTCCTGACTCACCTGCTCTGCTCTGGTCATGCCTCTGCTCTGTCCTGGGGGCAGGGGGTGGGAACACACTTCTTAAGTCACAGTTTGATAATCCTTTAAAAAAGAAAGAAAGCTGGCCAATGTTCAGGATTCCGGGGGGGAGGGGGGTACCCAACAGGTGTTGGCAGTCAGTGTGCTTAGTTATGAATTAGTTGTTAAGACTGATTATGATTCTTACAATATCTTCAATCTACTTTCTTATCAGCCTAATTCTTTTATTAAAAAATGCAACAGTTTTTGTTCAGCTATATATATTGACAATACTAGCTGTCTATGGCACATTGTGTTGGCTTATATATATGTACCCTTAGTCACAGGGTAGGAGTTTTCCTGTCAAAACAGGCTCTCAATCCACCCACTCTTCCTTGCCAGAAAAAGGGATAATGGTGGGCCCTTGTATAAGCAAAGACTAGAGAGTTACATAAGTATAAAACAAGGATAGGTGGCCTCATTTGAAAGTATGAATTGCTAGTTGACTTTGCCATGAAGTTACTTGAAACAAGTTCAATTTCTGCTGTAGATGTAGAATACTGTATATTGTGCTTCATCACATCTAATTTAGATGATAATTCTCCTAACTTGCCTCCTTAAGAGCTGCTTCAAATAGCAATATACAGTGGTACCTCTACTTACGAATTTAATGCGTTCCGAATGCACATTTGTAAGTCGAAAAAAATTGCAAGTCGAATCCCATAGGAATGCATTGGGAGAAAAAATTTGTAAGTTGAAGCAACCCTATCTAAAAATTCGTAAGTAGAAAAAATCCTATCTAAACCGCATCCAAGATGGCGGATGGAGCTCCATTCGTAAGTAGAAACATTCGTAAGTAGAGTTATTCGTAAGTAGAGGTACCACTGTATGTACTGGAACAGGGGACAGTACATCTATTGCAGAGTGACTAGAAAAAGACATTCATTAATGAGGATTATTCCTCACAGGCTGAGGGAACCAGCATTTGTCCTCAGACAGCTTTCCAGGCCATGTGACCAGCATGACTAAACCGCTTCTGACACAATGGGACACTGTGACAGAAACCAGAGCACAAGGAAACACCATTTACCTTCCTGCCGCAGTGATACCTATTTATCTACTTGCACTGGTGTGCTTTCAAACTGCTAGGTTGGCAGGAGCTGGGACAGAGCAGCGGGAGCTCACCCGTCTCACACCGAGAGACACTACTCTTGGCCTCAAACTCTCCCACTAAACGCCTTCACAAATGCCCCTGTTTGAGAGCTCTTGGTTGCAAGCTCCTAGAAGTGGCAATGAGCTAAGTTTGCTGATGGCTGCTAACTCCTCCCTCAACTCACAGAGAGAGAGAGAGATGATAGATAGATGATAGATGATATAGATAGATAGATAGATAGATAGATAGATAGATAGATAGATAGATAGATAGATAGATATAGATAGATAGATGATAGATAGATGATAGATAGATGATAGATAGATAGATAGATAGATAGATAGATAGATAGATAGATAGATAGATAGATAGATATAGATAGACAGACAGACAGATGAGATGTCATTTTTAAAAAATGTACAAATTTGGGTTTTGACTTGGCTTAAAAGTTGCAAGCAGGAAATTTAGTATCAGCTAAAATGGTCAACTTTTCCCCTTTGTTCATTCTCCTGCTCCTGTCAGTCATTTCTCACAAGTGTTTGCATGAGTAACAACAGACAACCAGACCTGCCCATCAGACTCTTTCCTCCACCCCCACCCTCAATTCCACTTTCTATCCTTTGGGAAGAGGGATATCATTTGAAGGCAGTATCATTTAAAACCAAATAAAACATGATCACACTCTGGGGAGAAAGAATGTGTGTGTGTGTTAAAATGTATATTATGTCTTAGCACCAGCTTGCTACAGTCTAAAATCTTTTGCTAGTATGACAACACGTTGGCCTCCTTTTCAAACTGGTACAAGGTCAAAAGGCCTTGAAAACTGAACACACCGGCCATGAAAGCAACAGATGGGCAGAGAAAGACCTCAACATTTCCCCAAACTATTTTATTCCAGAAAGTTGCTGAGTTTAGCATGCATGTCCGCCAGACCTCAACATTTGACTTTCACTTGATCCAGGGCAAAAACAAATTGCTTGCTATGGCTTCTCTTCAGATAACTGGTTATTAAGAAACATAAAGAATTGCTTGGAGGAGGCAGAACAGGACGACTCGTGCAGTACTGTATTGTTAAAGCAGGAACTACAGTGGGAATTTTACTGTTGGTTGGTTTGTTGATTTACTAGTAAAATACCCATAATAAAGCAGAAAGTACAGCGGGGAGGGGAGCTAAGGACTCACATCAGGGTTCCAGTGCTGGAGATGCAATCTACGGTATTTTGAAGTTTCTTTATTTCTTTTGGTAGAGCCAAATGGACATGGCTGCAAACCAAGCTAGTATTTATCTGCATCTCCTTTTCTTTGCAGAGTCCCATCCTGGGCTCTGCTTTTTGATCACTTGAGGCTGGTGTGGAACAACCCAGGAACTGGCTTTATTATATACAGAGATTAATATCCTACAGCCTTTTCTGTGGGAAGGGGGGGGGTTATTGTTCTGTTGTTTTGCTTTAATTGTTGTGTTTTATCTTGTATTTTATTCTGTGAACCGCCCTGGGATCTCTTGATGAAGCAGGGGCGTACCCAGGATGAAAACTAGGGGGGGGGGGCAAGGCAGGCCATGGTCGTTCAGGGGCGAGGGAGCGCCATGATCAGCCCGAAATCGGGCTACTCCGACCCCCTCCTCCCCCTCCGCGACCGGCAGGGGCGAGGGGGCACCAGGATCAGCCCGAAAATGGGCTGCTCTGACCTCCCCCTCCGCGATCGCCGGGGCAGGTGGAGGGAAAGCCAGCCAAACGCTTTGCGCAGCTCTGGGGCTTTCCCTCCGCCCGCCCCACAGCCAGCCGGCTAGAAGGGACGTCTCCCTTCTCCCTGGCTGGCTGTGGGGCAGGTGGAGGGAAAGCCAGCCAAATGCTTTGCACGGCTCTGGGGCTTTCCCTCCGCCCGCCCCACAGCCAGCCAGGGAGAAGGGAGACGGCACCGGGCGGGCAGCGGGGCAGGCTGGCCAGCGGCCCTGCTTCTAGGCGGGGAACTGCCCCCCTGCCTACGCCCATGTGACGAAGGGTGGTGTATAAATTTAATAAATAATAACAACTCCTGGTCAGAAACAGCAGAGATTAACATTACAGGGGAGCCACCAGCATCCCCGAAACTCTGTTGTTTGCACTGCGCGGGGCAGAAGCGGCAAT